>NC_140987.1:9909732-10303696 GCF_052327205.1 Somniosus microcephalus | reverse complement strand
CCTCTGATAGTGCAGCACTCCCTCAGTACTGCCCATCTGACAGTGCAGCACTCCCTCAGTGCTGCCCCTCTGACAGTGCAGCACTCACTCAGTACTGCCCCTCTGACAGTGCAGCACTCCCTCAGTACTGCCCCTCTGACAGTGCAGCACTCACTCAGTACTGCCCCTCTGACAGTGCAGCACTCCCTCAGTACTGCACTGGGAAGTGTCAGCCTGGATTTTTCTGTTCAAGTCTCTGGAGTGGGATTTGAACCCACAACCTTCTGACTGAGCCACAGCTGACACGAATCAGTTGTCAGTTCAGCCAACACTCACTCTCTGGGTTTGCAAATCAGGGTCCTAGCCCGGTTGTCGGACCCCCAGCACAATTTTCTGGTGTTTTGGATGGAGCTAAGTGAGTGCTAGCCCCCGATCTCCCAATCATTGGGCAGCCTAACCGACGCCCCTAATGGAGCCGCTGGAGGCCGCTCCTACCTTTAAAGACTTTTGTGGGGCAGGAAAAGCATTCTCCTCCCAAAAAAATCAGCTGACCCGCAGCCAAACTGTTCTCAATCCCTCCACCAAGCTCTACCCCCCACCACCCCTCTCCCCTCAGACTGTTCTCAACCCCTCCGCCTGCCCGCTCCCCCCAGACAGGTCATGCCCTCTGACCTGCTCCCAACAGGAGGTCAAAGTCCAGCGAGGGCCCCTTTGGTGCCCACAGTGGGCCGGAAAAATTTAACTGAGGTTGCAACCTGAAACTGGCTGTGGTCTCCCAACAGTGGCCTTGGCCAGGCACCGCGCTGCACCACCAATACCATGCCAAATTGGCTCAGAATTGGAAAATCTGCCCCTCGGTCTCAGATTGTCCAGAACATTGAAGTCAACTGGGTGGAGTAAAGTCCATCATATTTTGCAAGGACTGAAAAAAGATGAATCCATTTAGAATCATTTGATCTGTCTCTCCCTCCATCTCCCATCCTTCAGTCTCTCTCCCTCCATCTCCCATCCTTCAGTCTCTCTCCGTCCATCTCCCATCCTTCAGTCTCTCTCCCACCATCTCCCATCCTTCAGTCTCTCTCCCACCATCTCCCATCCTTCAGTCTCTCTCCCTCCATCTCCCATCCTTCAGTCTCTCTCCCTCCATCTCCCATCCTTCAGACTCTCTCCCTCCATCTCCCATCCTTCAGTCTCTCTCTCCTCCATCGCCCATCCCACAGTCTCTCTCCCTCCATCTCCCATCCTTCAGTCTCTCTCCTCCATCTCCCATCCTTCAGTCTCTCTCTCCCTCCATCTCCCATCCTTCAGTCTCTCTCCCTCCATCTCCCATCATTCAGTCTCTCTCCCTCCATCTCCGATCCTTCAGTCTCTATCCCTCCATCTCCCATCCTTCAGTCCCTCTCCCACCATCTCCCATCCTTCAGTCTCTCTCCCTCCATCTCCCATCCTTCAGTCTCTCTCCCTCCATCTCCCATCCTTCAGTCTCTCTCCCTCCATCTCCCATCCTTCAGTCTCTCTCCCTCCATCTCCCATCCTTCAGTCTCTCTCCCTCCATCTCCCACCCTTCAGTCTCTCTCCCTCCATCTCCCATCCTTCAGTCTCTCTCCCTCCATCTCCCATCCTTCAGTCTCTCTCCCTCCATCTCCCATCCTTCAGTCTCTCTCCCACCATCTCCCATCCTTCAGTCTCTCTCCCTCCATCTCCCATCCTTCAGTCTCTCTCCGACCATCTCCCATCCTTCAGTCTCTCTCCCTCCATTTCCCATCCTTCAGTCTCTCTCTCCCTCCATCTCCCATCCTTCAGTCTCTCTCCCTCCATCTCCCATCCTTCAGTCTCTCTCCCACCATCTCCCATCCTTCAGTCTCTCTCCCTCCATCTCCCATCCTTCAGTCTCTCTCCCACCATCTCCCATCCTTCAGTCTCTCTCCCTCCATCTCCCATCCTTCAGTCTCTCTCCCTCCATCTCCCATCCTTCAGTCTCTCTCCCTCCATCTCCCATCCTTCAGTCTCTCTCCCTCCACCTCTCTTCCTTCAGTCTCTCTCCCTCCATCTCCCATCTTTCAGTCTCTCACTCACCATCTCCCATCCTTCAGTCTCTCTCCCTCCATCTCCCATCCTTCAGTCTCTCTCCCTCCATCTCCCATCCTTCAGTCTCTCTCCCTCCATCTCCCATCCATCAGTCTCTCTCCCTCCATCTCCCATCCTTCAGTCTCTCTCCCTCCATCTCCCATCCTTCAGTCACTCTCCCTCCATCTCCCGTCATTCGGTCTCTCTCGCTCCATCTCCCATCCTTCAGTCTCTCTCCCTCCATCTCCCATCCTTCAGTCTCTCTCTCCCTCCACCTCCCATCCTTCAGTCTCTCTCCCTCCATCGCCCGTCCTTCAGTCTGTCTCCCTACATCTCCCATCCTTCAGTCTCTCTCCTCCATCTCTCATCCTTCAGTCTCTCTCCCTCCATCTCCCATCCTTCAGTCTCTCTCTCTCCATCTCCCATCCTTCAGTCTCACTCCCTCCATCTCCCATCCTTCAGTCTCTCTCCCTCCATCTCCCATCCTTCAGTCTCTCTCCCTCCATCTCCCATCCTTCAGTCTCTCTCCCTCCATCTCCCATCCTTCAGTCTCTCTCCCACCATCTCCCATCCTTCAGTCTCTCTCCCTCCATCTCCCATCCTTCAGTCTCTCTCCCTCCATCTCCCATCCTTCAGTCTCTCTCCCTCCATCTCCCATCCTTCAGTCTCTCTCCCTCCATCTCCCATCCTTCAGTCTCTCTCCCTCCATCTCCCATCCTTCAGTCTCACTCCCTCCATCTCCCATCCTTCAGTCTCTCTCCCTCCATCTCCCATCCTTCAGTCTCTCTCCCTCCATCTCCCATCCTTCAGTCTCTCTCCCTCCATCACCCATCCTTCAGTCTCACTCCCACCATCTCCCATCCTTCAGTCTCTCTCCCTCCATCTCCCCTCCTTCAGTCTCTCTCCCTCCATCTCCCATCCTTCAGTCTCTCTCCCTCCATCTCCCAACCTTCAGTCTCTCTCTCCCTCCATCTCCTGTCCTTCAGTCTCTCTCTCTCTCCACCTCCCATCCTTCAGTCTCTCTCCCTACATCTCCCATCCTTCAGTCTCTCTCCCTCCATCTCCCATCCTTCAGTCTCTCTCCCTTCATCTCCCAGCCTTCAGTCTCTCTCCCTCCATCTCCCATCCTTCAGTCTCTCTCCCTCCATCTCCCATCCTTCAGTCTCTATCCCTCCACCTCCCGTCCTTCAGTCTCTCTCTCCCTCCATCTCCCATCCTTCAGTCTCTCTCCCTCCATCTCCCATCTTTCAGTCTCTCTCCCTCCATCTCCCATCCTTCAGTCCCTCTCCCTCCATCTCCCATCCTTCAGTCTCTCTCCCTCCCTCTCCCATCCTTCAGTCTCTCTCCCTACATCTCCCATCCTTCAGTCTCTCTCCCTCCATCTCCCATCCTTCAGTCTATCTCCCACCATCTCCCATCCTTCAGTCTCTCTCCCTCCATATCCTATCCTTCAGTCTCTCTCCCTCCATCTCCCATCCTTCAGACTCTCTCCCTCCGTCTCCCATCCTTCAGTTTCTCTCTCCATCCATCTCCCATCCTTCAGTCTCTCTCCCTCCATCTCCCATCCTTCAGTCTCTCTCCCTCCATCTCCCATCCTTCAGTCTCTCTCCCTCCATCTCCCATCCTTCAGTCTCTCTCCCTCCATCTCCCGTCCTTCAGTCTCTCTCGCTCCATCTCCCACACTTCAGTCTCTCTCCCTCCATCTCCCATCCTTCAGTCTCTCTCCCTCCATCTCCCATCCTTCAGTCTCTCTCCCTCCATCTCCAATCCTTCAGCCTCTCTCCCTCCATCTCCCATCCTTCAGTCTCTCTCCCTCCATCTCCCATCCTTCAGTTTCTCTCCCTCCATCTCCCATCCTTCAGTCTCTCTCCCTCCATCTCCCATCCTTCAGTCTCTCTCCCTCCATCTCCCATCCTTCAGTCTCTCTCCCTCCATCTCCCATCCTTCAGTCTCTCTCCCTCCATCTCCCATCCATCAGTCTCTGTCCCTCCATCTCCCATCCTTCAGTCTCTCTCCCTCCATCTCCCATCCTTCAGTCTCTCTCCTCCATCTCCCATCCTTCAGTCTCTCTCCCTCCATCTCCCATCCTTCAGTCTCTCTCCTCCATCTCCCATCCTTCAGACTCTCTCCCTCCATCTCCCATCCTTCAGTCTCTCTCGCTCCATCCCCCTTCCTTCAGTCTCTCTCCCTCCATCACCCATCCTTCAGTCTCTCTCTCCCTCCATCTCCCATCCTTCAGTCTCTTTCTGTCCATCTCCCATCCTTCAGTCTCTCTCCCTACATCTCCCATCCTTCAGTCTCTATCCCTCCATCTCCCATCCTTCAGTCTCTCTCCCTCCATCACCCATCCTTCAGTCTCTCTCCCTCCATCTCCCATCCTTCAGTCTCTCTCCCACCATCTCCCATCCTTCAGTCTCTCTCCCTCCATCTCCCATCCTTCAGTCTCTATCCCTCCATCTCCCATCCTTTAGTCTCTCTCCCTCCATCTCCCATCCTTCAGTCTCTCTCCCTCCATCTCCCGTCCTTCAGTCTCTCTCCCACCATCTCCCATCCTTCAGTCTCTCTCCCACCATCTCCCATCCTTCAGTCTCTCTCCCTCCATCTCCCATCCTTCAGTCTCTCTCCAACCATCTCCCATCCTTCAGTCTCTCTCCCTCGATCTCCCGTCCTTCAGTCTCTCTCCCTTCATCTCCCATCCTTCAGTCTCTCTCCCTCCATCTCCCGTCCTTCAGTCTCTCTCCCTCCATCTCCCATCCTTCAGTCTCTCTCCCTCCATCTCCCGTCCTTCAGTCTCTCTCCCTCCATCTCCCATCCTTCAGTTTCTCCCCCTCCATCTCCCATCCTTCAGTCTCTCTCCCTCCATCTCCCATCCTTCAGTCTCTCTCCCTCCATCTCCCATCCTTCAGTCTCTCTCCCTCCATCTCCCATCCTTCAGTCTCTCTCCCTCCATCTCCCATCCTTCAGTCTCTCTCCCTCCATCTCCCATCCTTCAGTCTCTCTCCCTCCATCTCCCATCCTTCAGTCTCTCTCCCTCCATCTCCCATCCTTCAGTCTCTCTCCCTCCATCTCCCATCCTTCAGTCACTCTCCCTCCATTTCCCATCCTTCAGTCTCTCTCCCTCCATCTCCCATCCTTCAGTCTCTCTCCCTCCATCTCCCATCCTTCAGTCTCTCTCCCACCATCTCCCATCCTTCAGTCTCTCTCCCTCCATCGCCCATCCTTCAGTCTCTCTCCCTCCATCTCCCATCCTTCAGTCTCTCTCCCACCATCTCCCATCCTTCAGTCTCTCTCCCTCAATCTCCCGTCCTTCAGTCTCTCTCCCTCCACCTCCCATCCTTCAGTCTCTCTCCCTCCATCTCCCGTCCTTCAGACTCTCTCCCACCATCTCCCATCCTTCAGTCTCTCTCCCTCCATCTCCCATCCTTCAATCTCTCTCCCTCCATCTCCCATCCTTCAGTCTCACTCCCTCCATCTCCCATCCTTCAGTCTCTCTCCCTCCATCTCCCATCCTTCAGTCTCTCTCCCTCCATCTCCCATCCTTCAGTCTCTCTCCCTCCATCACCCATCCTTCAGTCTCTCTCCCACCATCTCCCATCCTTCAGTCTCTCTCCCTCCATCTCCCCTCCTTCAGTCTCTCTCCCTCCATCTCCCATCCTTCAGTCTCTCTCCCTCCATCTCCCAACCTTCAGTCTCTCTCTCCCTCCATCTCCCGTCCTTCAGTCTCTCTCTCTCTCCACCTCCCATCCTTCAGTCTCTCTCCCTCCATCTCCCATCCTTCAGTCTCTCTCCCTCCATCTCCCATCCTTCAGTCTCTCTCCCTTCATCTCCCAGCCTTCAGTCTCTCTCCCTCCATCTCCCATCCTTCAGTCTCTCTCCCTCCATCTCCCATCCTTCAGTCTCTATCCCTCCATCTCCCGTCCTTCAGTCTCTCTCTCCCTCCATCTCCCATCCTTCAGTCTCTCTCCCTCCATCTCCCATCCTTCAGTCTCTCTCCCTCCATCTCCCATCCTTCAGTCCCTCTCCCTCCATCTCCCATCCTTCAGTCTCTGTCCCTCCCTCTCCCATCCTTCAGTCTCTCTCCCTACATCTCCCATCCTTCAGTCTCTCTCCCTCCATCTCCCATCCTTCAGTCTATCTCCCACCATCTCCCATCCTTCAGTCTCTCTCCCTCCATCTCCTATCCTTCAGTCTCTCTCCCTCCATCTCCCATCCTTCAGAGTCTCTCCCTCCGTCTCCCATCCTTCAGTTTCTCTCTCCATCCATCTCCCATCCTTCAGTCTCTCTCCCTCCATCTCCCATCCTTCAGTCTCTCTCCCTCCATCTCCCATCCTTCAGTCTCTCTCCCTCCATCTCCCATCCTTCAGTCTCTCTCCCTCCATCTCCCGTCCTTCAGTCTCTCTCCCTCCATCTCCCACACTTCAGTCTCTCTCCCTCCATCTCCCATCCTTCAGTCTCTCTCCCTCCATGTCCCATCCTTCAGTCTCTCTCCCTCCATCTCCAATCCTTCAGTCTCTCTCCCTCCATCTCCCATCCTTCAGTCTCTCTCCCTCCATCTCCCATCCTTCAGTTTCTCTCCCTCCATCTCCCATCCTTCAGTCTCTCTCCCTCCATCTCCCATCCTTCAGTCTCTCTCCCTCCATCTCCCATCCTTCAGTCTCTCTCCCTCCATCTCCCATCCTTCAGTCTCTGTCCCTCCATCTCTCATCCTTCAGTCTCTCTCCCTCCATCTCCCATCCTTCAGTCTCTCTCCTCCATCTCCCATCCTTCAGTCTCTCTCCCTCCATCTCCCATCCTTCAGTCTCTCTCCCTCCATCTCCCATCCTTCAGTCTCTCTCCCTCCATCTCCCATCCTTCAGTCTCTCTCCTCCATCTCCCATCCTTCAGACTCTCTCCCTCCATCTCCCATCCTTCAGTCTCTCTCGCTCCATCCCCCATCCTTCAGTCTCTCTCCCTCCATCACCCATCCTTCAGTCTCTCTCTCCCTCCATCTCCCATCCTTCAGTCTCTTTCTGTCCATCTCCCATCCTTCAGTCTCTCTCCCTACATCTCCCATCCTTCAGTCTCTATCCCTCCATCTCCCATCCTTCAGTCTCTCTCCCTCCATCACCCATCCTTCAGTCTCTCTCCCTCCATCTCCCATCCTTCAGTCTCTCTCCCACCATCTCCCATCCTTCAGTCTCTCTCCCTCCATCTCCCATCCTTCAGTCTCTATCCCTCCATCTCCCATCCTTCAGTCTCTCTCCCTCCATCTCCCATCCTTCAGTCTCTCTCCCTCCATCTCCCGTCCTTCAGTCTCTCTCCCACCATCTCCCATCCTTCAGTCTCTCTCCCACCATCTCCGATCCTTCAGTCTCTCTCCCTCCATCTCCCATCCTTCAGTCTCTCTCCCACCATCTCCCATCCTTCAGTCTCTCTCCCTCGATCTCCCGTCCTTCAGTCTCTCTCCCTCCATCTCCCATCCTTCAGTCTCTCTCCCTCCATCTCCCATCCTTCAGTCTCTCTCCCTCCATCTCCCATCCTTCAGTCTGGCTCCCTCCATCTCCCATCCTTCAGTCTCTCTCCCTCCATCTCCCATCCTTCAGTTTCTCTCCCTCCATCTCCCATCCTTCAGTCTCTCTCCCTCCATCTCCCATCCTTCAGTCTCTCTCCCTCCATCTCCCATCCTTCAGTCTCTCTCCCTCCATCTCCCATCCTTCGGTCTCTCTCCCTCCATCTCCCATCCTTCAGTCTCTCTCCCTCCATCTCCCATCCTTCAGTCTCTCTCCCTCCATCTCCCATCCTTCAGTCTCTCTCCCTCCATCTCCCATCCTTCAGTCTCTCTCCCTCCATCTCCCATCCTTCAGTCTCTCTCCCTCCATTTCCCATCCTTCAGTCTCTCTCACTCCATCTCCCATCCTTAGTCTCTCTCCCTCCATCTCCCATCCATCAGTCTCTCTCCATCCATCTCCCATCCTTCAGTCTCTCTCCCTCCATCGCCCATCCTTCAGTCTCTCTCCCTCCATCTCCCATCCTTCAGTCTCTCTCCCACCATCTCCCATCCTTCAGTCTCTCTCCCTCAATCTCCCGTCCTTCAGTCTCTCTCCCTCCACCTCCCATCCTTCAGTCTCTCTCCCTCCATCTCCCGTCCTTCAGTCTCTCTCCCACCATCTCCCATCCTTCAGTCTCTCTCCCTCCATCTCTCATCCTTCAGTCTCTCTCCCTCCATCTCCCATCCTTCAGTCTCTCTCCCACCATCTCCTATCCTTCAGTCTCTCTCCCTCCCTCTCCCATCCTTCAGTCTCTCTCCCTACATCTCCCATCCTTCAGTCTCTCTCCCTCCATCTCCCATCCTTCAGTCTATCTCCCACCATCTCCCATCCTTCAGTCTCTCTCCCTCCATCTCCTATCCTTCAGTCTCTCTCCCTCCATCTCCCATCCTTCAGACTCTCTCCCTCCGTCTCCCATCCTTCAGTTTCTCTCTCCATCCATCTCCCATCCTTCAGTCTCTCTCCCTCCATCTCCCATCCTTCAGTCTCTCTCCCTCCATCTCCCATCCTTCAGTATCTCTCCCTCCATCTCCCATCCTTCAGTCTCTCTCCCTCCATCTCCCGTCCTTCAGTCTCTCTCCCTCCATCTCCCACACTTCAGTCTCTCTCCCTCCATCTCCCATCCTTCAGTCTCTCTCCCTCCATCTCCCATCCTTCAGTCTCTCTCCCTCCATCTCCAATCCTTCAGTCTCTCTCCCTCCATCTCCCATCCTTCAGTCTCTCTCCCTCCATCTCCCATCCTTCAGTTTCTCTCCCTCCATCTCCCATCCTTCAGTCTCTCTCCCTCCATCTCCCATCCTTCAGTCTCTCTCCCTCCATCTCCCATCCTTCAGTCTCTCTCCCTCCATCTCCCATCCTTCAGTCTCTCTCCCTCCATCTCCCGTCCTTCAGTCTCTCTCCCTCCATCTCCCATCCTTCAGTCTCTCTCCCTCCATCTCCCATCCTTCAGTCTCTGTCCCTCCATCTCCCATCCTTCAGTCTCTCTCCCTCCATCTCCCATCCTTCAGTCTCTCTCCTCCATCTCCCATCCTTCAGTCTCTCTCCCTCCATCTCCCATCCGTCAGTCTCTCTCCCTCCATCTCCCATCCTTCAGTCTCTCTCCCTCCATCTCCCATCCTTCAGTCTCTCTCCTCCATCTCCCATCCTTCAGACTCTCTCCCTCCATCTCCCATCCTTCAGTCTCTCTCGCTCCATCCCCCATCCTTCAGTCTCTCTCCCTCCATCACCCATCCTTCAGTCTCTCTCTCCCTCCATCTCCCATCCTTCAGTCTCTTTCTGTCCATCTCCCATCCTTCAGTCTCTCTCCCTACATCTCCCATCCTTCAGTCTCTATCCCTCCATCTCCCATCCTTCAGTCTCTCTCCCTCCATCACCCATCCTTCAGTCTCTCTCCCTCCATCTCCCATCCTTCAGTCTCTCTCCCACCATCTCCCATCCTTCAGTCTCTCTCCCTCCATCTCCCATCCTTCAGTCTCTATCCCTCCATCTCCCATCCTTCAGTCTCTCTCCCTCCATCTCCCATCCTTCAGTCTCTCTCCCTCCATCTCCCGTCCTTCAGTCTCTCTCCCACCATCTCCCATCCTTCAGTCTCTCTCCCACCATCTCCCATCCTTCAGTCTCTCTCCCTCCATCTCCCATCCTTCAGTCTCTCTCCCACCATCTCCCATCCTTCAGTCTCTCTCCCTCGATCTCCCGTCCTTCAGTCTCTCTCCCTCCATCTCCCATCCTTCAGTCTCTCTCCCTCCATCTCCCATCCTTCAGTCTCTCTCCCTCCATCTCCCATCCTTCAGTCTCTCTCCCTCCATCTCCCATCCTTCAGTCTCTCTCCCTCCATCTCCCATCCTTCAGTTTCTCTCCCTCCATCTCCCATCCTTCAGTCTCTCTCCCTCCATCTCCCATCCTTTTGTCTCTCTCCCTCCATCTCCCATCCTTCAGTCTCTCTCCCTCCATCTCCCATCCTTCAGTCTCTCTCCCTCCATCTCCCATCCTTCAGTCTCTCTCCCTCCATCTCCCATCCTTCAGTCTCTCTCCCTCCATCTCCCATCCTTCAGTCTCTCTCCCTCCATCTCCCATCCTTCAGTCTCTCTCCCTCCATTTCCCATCCTTCAGTCTCTCTCCCTCCATTTCCCATCCTTCAGTCTCTCTCCCTCCATCTCCCATCCTTCAGTCTCTCTCCCTCCATCTCCCATCCTTCAGTCTCTCTCCCTCCATCTCCCATCCTTCAGTCTCTCTCCCTCCATCGCCCATCCTTCAGTCTCTCTCCCTCCATCTCCCATCCTTCAGTCTCTCTCCCACCATCTCCCATCCTTCAGTCTCTCTCCCTCAATCTCCCGTCCTTCAGTCTCTCTCCCTCCACCTCCCATCCTTCAGTCTCTCTCCCTCCATCTCCCGTCCTTCAGTCTCTCTCCCACCATCTCCCATCCTTCAGTCTCTCTCCCTCCATCTCCCATCCTTCAGTCTCTCTCCCTCCATCTCCCATCCTTCAGTCTCTCTCCCACCATCTTCTATCCTTCAGTCTCTCTCCCTCCATCTCCCATCCTTCAGTCTCTCCCTCAATCTCCCATCCTTCAGTCTCTCTCCCTCCATCTCCCATCCTTCAGTCTCTCTCCTCCATCTCCCATCCTTCAGTCTCTCTCCCTCCATCTCCCATCCTTCAGTCTCTCTCCCTCCATCTCCCATCCTTCAGTCTCTCCCCCTCCATCTCCCATCCTTCAGTCTCTCTCCTCCATCTCCCATCCTTCAGTCTCTCTCCCTCCATCTCCCATCCTTCAGTCTCTCTCCCTCCATCTCCCATCCTTCAGTCTCTCTCCCTCCATCACCCATCCTTCAGTCTCTCTCTCCCCCCATCTCCCATCCTTCAGTCTCTTTCTGTCCATCTCCCATCCTTCAGTCTCTCTCCCTCCATCTCCCATCCTTCAGTCTCTATCCCTCCATCTCCCATCCTTCAGTCTCTCTCCCACCATCTCCCATCCTTCAGTCTCTCTCCCTCCATCTCCCATCCTTCAGTCTCTATCCCTCCATCTCCCATCCTTCAGTCTCTCTCCCTCCATCTCCCATCCTTCAGTCTCTCTCCCTCCATCTCCCATCCTTCAGTCTCTCTCCCACCATCTCCCATCCTTCAGTCTCTCTCCCACCATCTCCCATCCTTCAGTCTCTCTCCCTCCATCTCCCATCCTTCAGTCTCTCTCCCACCATCTCCCATCCTTCAGTCTCTCTCCCTCGATCTCCCGTCCTTCAGTCTCTCTCCCTCCATCTCCCATCCTTCAGTCTCTCTCCCTCCATCTCCCATCCTTCAGTCTCTCTCCATCCATCTCCCATCCTTCAGTCTCTCTCCCTCCATCTCCCATCCTTCAGTCTCTCTCCCTCCATCTCCCATCCTTCAGTCTCTCTCCCTCCATTTCCTATCCTTCAGTCTCTCTCCCTCCATTTCCCATCCTTCAGACTCTCTCCCTCCATCTCCCATCCTTCAGTCTCTCTCCCTCCATCTCCCATCCTTCAGTCTCTCTCCCTCCATCTCCCATCCTTCAGTCTCTCTCCCTCCATCGCCCATCCTTCAGTCTCTCTCCCTCCATCTCCCATCCTTCAGTCTCTCTCCCACCATCTCCCATCCTTCAGTCTCTCTCCCTCAATCTCCCGTCCTTCAGTCTCTCTCCCTCCACCTCCCATCCTTCAGTCTCTCTCCCTCCATCTCCCGTCCTTCAGTCTCTCTCCCACCATCTCCCATCCTTCAGTCTCTCTCCCTCCATCTCCCATCCTTCAGTCTCTCTCCCTCCATCTCCCATCCTTCAGTCTCTCTCCCACCATCTTCTATCCTTCAGTCTCTCTCCCTCCATCTCCCATCCTTCAGTCTCTCCCTCCATCTCCCATCCTTCAGTCTCTCTCCCTCCATCTCCCATCCTTCAGTCTCTCTCCTCCATCTCCCATCCTTCAGTCTCTCTCCCTCCATCTCCCATCCTTCAGTCTCTCTCCCTCCATCTCCCATCCTTCAGTCTCTCTCCCTCCATCTCCCATCCTTCAGTCTCTCTCCTCCATCTCCCATCCTTCAGTCTCTCTCCCTCCATCTCCCATCCTTCAGTCTCTCTCCCTCCATCTCCCATCCTTCAGTCTCTCTCCCTCCATCACCCATCCTTCAGTCTCTCTCTCCCCCCATCTCCCATCCTTCAGTCTCTTTCTGTCCATCTCCCATCCTTCAGTCTCTCTCCCTCCATCTCCCATCCTTCAGTCTCTATCCCTCCATCTCCCATCCTTCAGTCTCTCTCCCACCATCTCCCATCCTTCAGTCTCTCTCCCTCCATCTCCCATCCTTCAGTCTCTATCCCTCCATCTCCCATCCTTCAGTCTCTCTCCCTCCATCTCCCATCCTTCAGTCTCTCTCCCTCCATCTCCCATCCTTCAGTCTCTCTCCCACCATCTCCCATCCTTCAGTCTCTCTCCCACCATCTCCCATCCTTCAGTCTCTCTCCCTCCATCTCCCATCCTTCAGTCTCTCTCCCACCATCTCCCATCCTTCAGTCTCTCTCCCTCGATCTCCTGTCCTTCAGTCTCTCTCCCTCCATCTCCCATCCTTCAGTCTCTCTCCCTCCATCTCCCATCCTTCAGTCTCTCTCCATCCATCTCCCATCCTTCAGTCTCTCTCCCTCCATCTCCCATCCTTCAGTCTTCCTCCCTCCATCTCCCATCCTTCAGTTTCTCTCCCTCCATCTCCCATCCTTCAGTCTCTCTCCCTCCATCTCACATCCTTCAGTCTCTCTCCCTCCATCTCCCATCCTTCAGTCTCTCTCCCTCCATCTCCCATCCTTCAGTCTCTCACCCTCCATCTCCCATCCTTCAGTCTCTCTCCCTCCATCTCCCATCCATCAGTCTCTCTCCCTCCATCTCCCATCCTTCAGTCTCTCTCCCTCCATCTCCCATCCTTCAGTCGCTCTCCCTCCATCTCCCATCCTTCAGTCTCTCTCCCTCCATTTCCCATCCTTCAGTCTCTCTCCCTCCATCTCCCATCCTTCAGTCTCTCTCCCTCCATCTCACATCCTTCAGTCTCTCTCCCTCCATCTCCCATCCTTCAGTCTCTCTCCCTCAATCTCCCGTCCTTCAGTCTCTCTCCCTCCATCTCCCATCCTTCAGTCTCTCTCCCTCCATCTCCCGTCCTTCAGTCTCTCTCGCACCATCTCCCATCCTTCAGTCTCTCTCCCTCCATCTCCCATCCTTCAGTCTCTCTCACTCCATCTCCCATCCTTCATTCTCTCTCCCACCATCTCCTATCCTTCAGTCTCTCTCCCTCCATCTCCCGTCCTTCAGTCTCTCTCCCACCATCTCCCATCCTTCAGTCTCTCTCCCTCCATCTCCCGTCCTTCAGTCTCTCTCCCACCATCTCCCATCCTTCAGTCTCTCTCCCTCCATCTCCCGCCCTTCAGTCTCTCTCCCACCATCTCCCATCCTTCAGTCTCTCTCCCTCCATCTCCCAACCTTCAGTCTCTCTCTCTCTCCACCTCCCATCCTTCAGTCTCTCTCACTCCATCTCCCATCCTTCAGTTTCTCTCTCTCTCCACCTCCCATCCTTCAGTCTCTCTCCCTCCACCTCCCATCCTTCAGTCTCTCTCCCTCCATCTCCCATCCTTCAGTCTCTCTCCCTCCATCTCCCATCCATCAGTCTCTCTCCCTCCATCTCCCATCCTTCATTCTCGCTCCCTCCATCTCCCATCCTTCAGTCTCTCTCCCACCATCTCCCATCCTTCAGACTCTCTCAATCCATCTCCCATCCTTCAGTCACTCTCCCTCCATCTCTCATCCTTCAGACTCTCTCCCTCCATCTCCCATCCTTCAGTCTCTCTCTCCCTCAATCTCCCATCCTTCAGTCTCTCTCCCTCCATCTCCCATCCTTCAGTATCTCTCCCTCCATCTCCCATCCTTCAGTCTCTCTCCTTCCATCTCTCATCCTTCAGTCTCTCTCCCTCCATCTCCCATCCTTCAGTCTCTCTCCCTCCATCTCCCATCCTTCAGTCTCTCTCCCTCCATCTCCCGTCCTTCAGTCTCTCTCCCTCCATCTCCCGCCCTTCAGTCTCTCTCCCTCCATCTCCCATCCTTCAGTCTCTCTCCCTCCATCTCCCATCCTTCAGTCTCTCTCCCTCTGTCTCCCATCCTTCAGTCTCTCTCCCTCCATCTCCCATCCTACAGTCTCTCTCCCTCCATCTCCCATTCTTCAGTCTCTCTCCCTCCATCTCCCATCCTTCAGTTTCTCTCCCTCCATCTCCCATCCAGTCTCTCTCCTCCATCTCCCATCCTTCAGTTTCTCTCCCTCCATCTCCCATCCGTCAGTCTCTCTCCCTCCATCTCCCATCCTTCAGTCTCTCTCCCTTCATCTCCCGTCCTTCAGTCTCTCTCCCTCCATCTCCCATCCTTCAGTCTCTCTCCCTCCATCTCCCATCCTTCAGTCTCTCTCCCTACATCTCCCGTCCTTCAGTCTCTCTCCCTCCATCTCCCCTTCTTCAGTCTCTCTCCCTCCATCTCCCATCCTTCAGTCTCTCTCCCACCATTTCCCATCCGTCAGTCTCTCTCCCACCATCTCCCATCCTTCAGTCTCTCTCCCACCATCTCCCATCCTTCAGTCTCTCTCCCTCCATCTCCCATCCTTCAGTCTCTCTCCCACCATCTCCTATCCTTCAGTCTCTCTCCCTCCATCTCCCGTCCTTCAGTCTCTCTCCCACCATCTCCCATCCTTCAGTCTCTCTCCCTCCATCTCCCATCCTTCAATCTCTCTCCCACCATCTCCCATCCTTCAGTCTCTCTCCCTCCATCTCCCGTCCTTCAGTCTCTCTCCCACCATCTCCCATCCTTCACTCTCTCTCCCTCCATCTCCCAACCTTCAGTCTCTCTCTCTCTCCACCTCCCATCCTTCAGTCTCTCTCCCTCCATCTCCCATCCTTCAGTCTCTCTCTCTCTCCACCTCCCATCCTTCAGTCTCTCTCCCTCCATCTCCCATCCTTCAGTCTCTCTCCCTCCATCTCCCATCCTTTAGGCTCTCTCCCTTCATCTCCCAGCCTTCAGTCTCTCTCCCTCCATCTCCCATCCTTCAATCTCTCTCCCTCCATCTCCCATCCATCAGTCTCTATCCCTCCACCTCCCGTCCTTCAGTCTCTCTCTCCCTCCACCTCCCATCCTTCAGTCTCTCTCCCTCCATCTCCCATCCTTCAGTCTCTCTCCCTCCATCTCCCATCCTTCAGTCTCTCTCCCTCCATCTCCCATCCTTCATTCTCTCTCCATCCATCTCCCATCCTTCAGTCTCTCTCCCACCATCTCCCATCCTTCAGACTCTCTCACTCCATCTCCCATCCTTCAGTCTCTCTCCCTCCATCTCCCATCCTTCAGACTCTCTCCCTCCATCTCCCATCCTTCAGTCTCTCTCTCCCTCCATCTCCCATCCTTCAGTCTCTCTCCCTCCATCTCCCATCCTTCAGTATCTCTCCCTCCATCTCCCATCCTTCAGTCTCTCTCCTTCCATCTCTCATCCTTCAGTCTCTCTCCCTCCATCTCCCATCCTTCAGTCTCTCTCCCTCCATCTCCCATCCTTCAGTCTCTCTCCCTCCATCTCCCGTCCTTCAGTCTCTCTCCCTCAATCTCCCGCCCTTCAGTCTCTCTCTCTCCATCTCCCATCCTTCAGTCTCTCTCCCTCCATCTCCCATCCTTCAGTCTCTCTCCCTCCGTCTCCCATCCTTCAGTCTCTCTCCCTCCATCTCCCACCCTTCAGTCTCTCTCCCTCCATCTCCCATTCTTCAGTCTCTCTCCCTCCATCTCCCATCCTTCAGTTTCTCTCCCACCATCTCCCATCCTTCAGTCTCTCTCCTCCATCTCCCATCCTTCAGTTTCTCTCCCTCCATCTCCCATCCGTCAGTCTCTCTCCCTCCATCTCCCATCCTTCAGTCTCTCTCCCTCCATCTCCCGTCCTTCAGTCTCTCTCCCTCCATCTCCCATCCTTCAGTCTCTCTCCCTTCATCTCCCATCCTTCAGTCTCTCTCCCTCCATCTCCCATCCTTCAGTCTCTCTCCCTCCATCTCCCCTCCTTCAGTCTCTCTCCCTCCATCTCCCATCCTTCAGTCTCTCTCCCACCATTTCCCATCCGTCAGTCTCTCTCCCACCATCTCCCATCCTTCAGTCTCTCTCCCACCATCTCCCATCCTTCAGTCTCTCTCCCTCCATCTCCCATCCTTCAGTCTCTCTCCCACCATCTCCCATCCTTCAGTCTCTCTCCCACCATCTCCCGTCCTTCAGTCTCTCTCCCTCCATCTCCCATCCTTCAGTCTCTCTCCCTTCTTCTCCCATCCTTCAGTCTCTCTCCCTCCATCTCCCATCCTTCAGTCTCTCCCTCCATCTCCCATTCTTCAGTCTCTCTCCCTCCATCTCCCATCCGTCAGTTTCTCTCCCACCATCTCCCATCCTTCAGTCTCTCTCCCTCCATCTCCCATCCTTCAGTCTCTCTCCCTCCATCTCCCAACCTTCAGTCTCTCTCCCTCCATCTCCCATCCTTCAGCCTCTCTCCCTCCATCTCCCATCCTTCTGTCTCTCTCTCCCTCCATCTCCCATCCTTCAGTCTCTCTCCCTCCATCTCCCATCCTTCAGTCTCTCTCCCTCCATCTCCCATCCTTCAGTCTCTATCCCTCCATCTCCCATCCTTCAGTCTCTCCCCCTCCATCTCCCATCCTTCAGTCTCTCCCCCTCCATCTCCCGCCATTCAGTCTCTCTCCCTCCATCTCCCATCCTTCAGTCTCTCTCCCTCCATCTCCCATCCTTCAGTCTCTCTCCCTCCATCTCCCACCCTTCAGTCTCTCTCCCTCCGTCTCCCATCCTTCAGTCTCTCTCCCACCATTTCCCATCCTTCAGTCTCTCTCCCTCCATCTCCCATCCTTCAGTCTCTCTCCCTCCATCTCCCATCCATCAGTCTCTCTCCCTCCATCTCCTATCCTTCAGTCTCTCTCCCTCCATCTCCCGTCCTTCAGCCTCTCTCCCTCCATCTCCCATCCTTCAGTCTCTCACCCTCCGTCTCCCATCCTTCAGTCTCTCTCCCACCATCTCCCATCCTTCAGTCTCTCTCCCTCCATCTCCCATCCTTCTGTCTCTCTCCCACCATCTCCCATCCTTCAGTCTCTCTCCCTCCATCTCCTATCCTTCAGTCTCTCTCCCTCCATCTCCAATCCTTCAGTCTCTCTCCCTCCATCTCCCATCCTTCAGTCTCTCTCCCTCCATCTCCCATCCTTCAGTCTCTCTCCCACCATCTCCCATCCTTCAGTCTCTCTCCCTCCATCTCCCGTCCTTCAGTCTCTCTCCCACCATCTCCCACCCTTCAGTCTCTCTCCCTCCATCTCCCAACCTTCCGTCTCTCTCTCCCTCCATCTCCCAGCCTTGAGTCTCTCTCCTTCCATCGCCCATCCTTCAGTCTCTCTCCCTCCATCTCCCATCCTTCAGTCTCTTTCCCTCCATCTCCCATACTTCAGTCTCTCTCCCTCCATCTCCCGTCTTTCATCTCTCTCCCTCCATCACCCGCCCTTCAGTCTCTCTCCCTCCATCTCCCATCCTTCAGTCTCTCTCCCTCCATCTCCCATCCTTCAGCCTCTATCCCTCCGTCTCCCATCCTTCAGTCTCTCTCCCTCCATCTCCCATCCTTCAGTCTCTCTCCCTCCATCTCCCATTCTTCAGTCTCTCTCCCTCCATCTCCCATCCTTCAGTTTCTCTCCCTCCATCTCCCATCCTTCAGTCTCTCTCCTCCATCTCCCATCCTTCAGTTTCTCTCCCTCCATCTCCCATCCGTCAGTCTCTCTCCCTCCATCTCCCGCCCTTCATTCTCTCTCCATCCATCTCCCGTCCTTCAGTCTCTCTCCCTCCATCTCCCATCCTTCAGTCTCTCTCCCTCCATCTCCCATCCTTCAGTCTCTCTCCCTCCATCTCCCATCCTTCAGTCTCTCTCCCACCATCTCCCATCCTTCAGTCTCTCTCCCTCCATCTCCCATCCTTCAGTCTCTCTCCCTCCATCTCCCATCCTTCAGTCTCTCTCCCTCCATCTCCCATCCTTCAGTCTCTCTCCCTCCATCTCCCATCCTTCCGTCTCTCTCCCACCATCTCCGATCCTTCAGTCTCTCTCCCTCCATCTCCCATCCTTCAGTCTCTCCCTCCATCTCCCGTCCTTCAGTCTCTCTCACTCCATCTCCCATCCTTCAGTCTCTCTCCCTCCATTTCCCATCCTTCAGTCTCTCCCTCCATCTCCCGTCCTTCAGTCTCTCTCCCTGCGTCTCCCATCCTTCAGTCTCTCTCCCTCCATCTCCCATCCTTCAGTCTCTCTCTCTCTCCACCTCCCATCCTTCAGTCTCTCTCCCTCCACCTCCCATCCTTCAGTCTCTCTCCCTCCATCTCCCATCCTTCAGTCTCTCTCCCTCCATCTCCCATCCATCAGTCTCTCTCCCTCCATCTCCCATCCTTCATTCTCTCTCCCTCCATCTCCCATCCTTCAGTCTCTCTCCCACCATCTCCCATCCTTCAGACTCTCTCAATCCATCTCCCATCCTTCAGTCTCTCTCCCTCCATCTCTCATCCTTCAGACTCTCTCCCTCCATCTCCCATCCTTCAGTCTCTCTCTCCCTCAATCTCCCATCCTTCAGTCTCTCTCCCTCCATCTCCCATCCTTCAGTATCTCTCCCTCCATCTCCCATCCTTCAGTCTCTCTCCTTCCATCTCTCATCCTTCAGTCTCTCTCCCTCCATCTCCCATCCTTCAGTCTCTCTCCCTCCATCTCCCATCCTTCAGTCTCTCTCCCTCCATCTCCCGTCCTTCAGTCTCTCTCCCTCCATCTCCCGCCCTTCAGTCTCTCTCCCTCCATCTCCCACCCTTCAGTCTCTCTCCCTCCATCTCCCATCCTTCAGTCTCTCTCCCTCCGTCTCCCATCCTTCAGTCTCTCTCCCTCCATCTCCCATCCTTCAGTCTCTCTCCCTCCATCTCCCATTCTTCAGTCTCTCTCCCTCCATCTCCCATCCTTCAGTTTTCTCCCTCCATCTCCCATCCTTCAGGCTCTCTCCTCCATCTCCCATCCTTCAGTTTCTCTCCCTCCATCTCCCATCCGTCAGTCTCTCTCCCTCCATCTCCCATCCTTCAGTCTCTCTCCCTCCATCTCCCGTCCTTCAGTCTCTCTCCCTCCATCTCCCATCCTTCAGTCTCTCTCCCTCCATCTCCCATCCTTCAGTCTCTCTCCCTCCAGCTCCCGACCTTCAGTCTCTCTCCCTCCATCTCCCCTTCTTCAGTCTCTCTCCCTCCATCTCCCATCCTTCAGTCTCTCTCCCACCATTTCCCATCTGTCAGTCTCTCTCCCACCATCTCCCATCCTTCAGTCTCTCTCCCACCATCTCCCATCCTTCAGTCTCTCTCCCTCCATCTCCCATCCTTCAGTCTCTCTCCCACCATCTCCTATCCTTCAGTCTCTCTCCCTCCATCTCCCGTCCTTCAGTCTCTCTCCCACCATCTCCCATCCTTCAGTCTCTCTCCCTCCATCTCCCATCCTTCAATCTCTAACCCACCATCTCCCATCCTTCAGCCTCTCTCCCTCCATCTCCCATCCTTCAGTCTCTCTCCCTCCATCTCCCAACCTTCAGTCTCTCTCTCTCTCCACCTCCCATCCTTCAGTCTCTCTCCCTCCATCTCCCATCCTTCAGTCTCTCTCTCTCTCCACCTCCCATCCTTCAGTCTCTCTCCCTCCATCTCCCATCCTTCAGTCTCTCTCCCTCCATCTCCCATCCTTCAGTCTCTCTCCCTTCATCTCCCAGCCTTCAGTCTCTCTCCCTCCATCTCCCATCCTTCAATCTCTCTCCCTCCATCTCCCATCCTTCAGTCTCTCTCCCACCATCTCCCATCCTTCAGACTCTCTCACTCCATCTCCCATCCTTCAGTCTCTCTCCCTCCATCTCCCATCCTTCAGACTCTCTCCCTCCATCTCCCATCCTTCAGTCTCTCTCTCCCTCCATCTCCCATCCTTCAGTCTCTCTCCCTCCATCTCCCATCCTTCAGTCTCTCTCTCCCTCCATCTCCCATCCTCCAGTCTCTCTCCCTCCATCTCCCATCCTTCAGTCTCTCTCCCTCCATCTCCCATTCTTCAGTCTCTCTCCCTCCATCTCCCATCCTTCAGTCTCTCTCCCTCCATCTCCCATCCTTCCGTCTCTCTCCCACCATCTCCGATCCTTCAGTCTCTCTCCCTCCATCTCCCATCCTTCAGTCTCTCCCTCCATCTCCCGTCCTTCAGTCTCTCTCCCTCCGTCTCCCATCCTTCAGTCTCTCTCCCTCCATCTCCCATCCTTCAGTCTCTCTCTCTCTCCATCTCCCATCCTTCAATCTCTCTCCCTCCATCACCCATCCCTCCGTCACTCTCCCACCATCTCCCATCCTTAAGTCTCTTTCCCTCCATCTCCCATCCTTCAGTCTCTCTCCCTCCTTATCCCATCCCTCAGTCTCTCCCCCTCCATCTCCCATCCTTCAGTCTCTCTCCCTCCATCTCACATCCTTCAGTCTGTCTCCCTCCATCTCCCATCCTTCAGTCTCTCTCCCTCCATCTCCTGTCCATCAGTCTCTCTCTCCCTCCATCTCCCATCCTTCACTCTCTCTCCCTCCATCTCCCATCATTCAGTCTCTCTCCCTCCATTTCCCATCCTTCAGTCTCTCTCCCTCCATCTCCCATCCTTCAGTCTCTCTCTCCCTCCATCTGCCATCCCTCAGTCTCTCTCCCTCCATCTCGCGTCCTTCAGTCTCTCTCCCTCCATCTCCCATCCCTCAGTTTCTCTCCCTCCATCTCCCATCCTTCAGTCTCTCCCTCCATCTCCCGTCCTTCAGTCTCTCTCCCTCCATCTCCCATCCTTCAGTCTCTCTCCCCCATTTCCCATCCTTCAGTCTCTCCCTCCATCTCCCGTCCTTCAGTCTCTTTCCCTCCGTCTCCCATCCTTCAGTCTCTCTCCCTCCATCTCCCATCCTTCAGTCTCTCTCCCACCATCTCCCATCCTTCAGTCTCTCTCCCTCCATCTCCCATCCTTCAGTCTCTCTCTCTCTCCATCTCCCATCCTTCAATCTCTCTCCCTCCATCTCCCATCCTTCAGTCTCTCTCCCACCATCTCCCATCCTTAAGTCTCTTGCCCTCCATCTCCCATCCTTCAGTCTCTCTCCCTCCATCTCGCATCCTTCAGTCTCTCTCCCTCCATCTCCCATCCTTCAGTCTCTCTCCCTCCATCTCCCATCCTTCAGTCTCTCTCCCTCCATCTCCCATCCTTCAGTCTCTCTCCCTCCATCTCCCGTCCTTCAGTCTCTCTCTCCCTCCATCTCCCATCCTTCAGTCTCTCTCCCTCCATCTCCCATCCTTCAGTCTCTCTCCCTCCATCTCCCATCCTTCAGTCTCTCTCCCTCCATCTCCCGTCCTTCAGTCTCTCTCTCCCTCCATCTCCCATCCCTCAGTCTCTCTCCCTCCATCTTGCGTCCTTCAGTCTCTCTCCCTCCATCTCCCATCCCTCAGTCTCTCTCCCTCCATCTCCCATCCTTCAGTCTCTCTCACTCCATCCCCCATCCCTTAGTCTCTCTCCCTCCATCTCCCGTCCTTCAGTCTCTCTCCCTCCATCTCCCATCCCTCAGTCTCTCTCCCTCCATCTCCCATCCCTCAGTCTCTCTCCCTCCATCTCCCGTCCTTCAGTCTCTCTCCCACCTTCTCCCATCCTTAAGTATCTCTCTCTCTCCATCTCCCATCCTTCAGTCTCTCTCCCTCCATCTCCCATCCTTCAGTCTCTCTCCCTCCATCTCCCATCCTTCAGTTTCTCTCTCCCTCCATCTCCCATCCTTCAGTCTCTCTCCCTCCATCTCACATCCTTCAATCTCTCTCTCCCTCCATCTCCCATCCTTCAGTCTCTCTCCCTCCATCTCCCATCCTTCAGTCTCTCTCCCTCCATCTCTCTTCCTTCAGTCTCTCTCCCTCCATCTCCCATCCTTCAGTCTCTCTCCCTCCATCTCCCATCCTTCAGTCTCTCTCCCTCCATCTCCCATCCTTCAGTCTCTCTCCCTCCATCTCCCATCCTTCAGTCTCTCTCCCTCCATCTCCCATCCTTCAGTCTCTCTCCCTCCATCTCCCATCCTTCAGTCACTCTCCTCCATTTCCCATCCTTCAGTCTCTCTCCCTCCATCTCCCATCCTTCAGTCTCTCTCCCTCCATCTCCCATCCTTCAGTCTCTCTCCCTCCATCTCCCGTCCTTCAGTCTCTCTCCCTGCATCTCCTGTCCTTCAGTCTCTCTCCCTCCATCTCCCATCCTTCAGTCTCTCTCCCTCCATCTCCCGTCCTTCAGTCTCTCTCCCTCCATCTCCAGTCCTTCAGTCTCTCTCCCTCCATCTCCCATCCTTCAGTCTCTCTCCCTCCATCTCCCATCCTTCAGTATCTCTCCCACCATCTCCCATCCTTCAGTCTCACTCCCACCATCTCCCATCCATCAGTCTCTCTCCCTCCATCTCCCATCCTTCAGTCTCTCTCCCTCCATCTCCCATCCTTCAGTTTCTCTCTCCCTCCATCTCCCATCCTTCAGTCTCTCTCCCTGCATCTCACATCCTTCAGTCTCTCTCTCCCTCCATCTCCCATCCTTCAGTCTCTCTCCCTCCATCTCCCATCCTTCAGTCTCTCTCCCTCCATCTCTCTTCCTTCAGTCTCTCTCCCTCCATCTCCCATCCTTCAGTCTCTCTCCCTCCATCTCCCATCCTTCAGTCTCTCTCCCTCCATCTCCCATCCTTCAGTCTCTCTCCCTCCATCTCCCATCCTTCAGTCTCTCTCCCTCCATCTCCCATCCTTCAGTCTCTCTCCCTCCATCTCCCATCCTTCAGTCACTCTCCTCCATTTCCCATCCTTCAGTCTCTCTCCCTCCATCTCCCATCCTTCAGTCTCTCTCCCTCCATCTCCCATCCTTCAGTCTCTCTCCCGCCATCTCCCGTCCTTCAGTCTCTCTCCCTGCATCTCCCGTCCTTCAGTCTCTCTCCCTCCATCTCCCATCCTTCAGTCTCTCTCCCTCCATCTCCCGTCCTTCAGTCTCTCTCCCTCCATCTCCAGTCCTTCAGTCTCTCTCCCTCCATCTCCCATCCTTCAGTCTCTCTCCCTCCATCTCCCATCCTTCAGTATCTCTCCCACCATCTCCCATCCTTCAGTCTCACTCCCACCATCTCCCATCCTTCAGTCTCTCTCCCACCATCTCCCATCCTTCAGTCTCTCTCCCACCATCTCCCATCCTTCAGTCTCTCTCCCACCATCTCCCGTCCTTCAGTCTCTCTCCCTCCATCTCCCATCCTTCAGTCTCTCTCCCTCCATCACCCATCCTTCAGTCTCTCTCTCCCCCCATCTCCCATCCTTCAGTCTCTTTCTGTCCATCTCCCATCCGTTAGTCTCTCTCCCTCCATCTCCCATCCTTCAGTCTCTATCCCTCCATCCACCATCCTTCAGTCTCTCTCCCTCCATCTCCCATCCTTCAGTCTCACTCCCTCGATCTCCTGTCCTTCAGTCTCTCTCCCTCCATCTCCCATCCTTCAGTCTCTCTCCCTCCATCTCCCATCCCTCAGTCTCTCTCCCTCCATCTCCCATCCTTCAGTCTCTCTCCCTCCATCTCCCATCCATCAGTCTCTCTCCCTCCATCTCCCATCCTTCAGTCTCTCCCTCCATCTCCCATCCTTCAGTCTCTCTCCCTCCATCTCCCATCCTTCAGTTTCTCTCCCTCCATCTCCCATCCTTCAGTCCCTCTCCCTCCATCTCCCATCCTTCAGTCTCTCCCCCACCATCTCCCATTCTTCAGTCTCTCTCCCTCCATCTCCCATCCTTCAGTCTCTCCCTCCATCTCCCGTCCGTCAGTCTCTCTCCCTCCATCTCTCATCCTTCAGTCTCTCTCCCTCCATCTCCCATCCTTCAGTCTCTCCCTCCATCTAACGTCCTTCAGTCTCTCTCCATCCATCTCCCATCCTTCAGTCTCTCTCCCTCCATCTCCCATCCTTCAGTCTCTCTCCCACCATCTCCCATCCTTCAGTCTCTCTCCCTCCATCTCCCATCCTTCAGTCTCTTTCTCTCTCCATCTCACATCCTTCAGTCTATCTCCCTCCATCTCCCATCCATCAGTCTCTCTCCCACCATCTCCCATCCTTCAGTCTCTCTCCCTCCATCTCCCATCCTTCAGTCTCTCTCCCTCCATCTCCCATCCTTCAGTCTCTCTCCCTCCATCTCCCATCCTTCAGACTCTCTCCCTCCATCTCTCATCCTTCAGTCTCTCTCCCTCCATCTCACTTCCTTCAGTCTCTCTCCCTCCATCTCCCGTCCTTCACTCTCTCTCCCTCCATCTCCCATCCTTCAGTCTCTCTCCCTCCATCTCCCATCCTTCAGTCTCTATCCCTCCATCTCCCGTCCTTCAGTCTCTCTCCCTCCATCTCACATCCTTCAGTCTCTCTCTCCCTCCATCTCCCATCCTTCAGTCTCTCTCCCTCCATCTCCCATCCTTCAGTCTCTCTCCATCCATCTCCCATCCTTCAGTCTCTCTCCCTCCATCTCCCATCCTTCAGTCTCTCTCCCTCCATCTCCCATCCTTCAGTCTCTCTCCCTCCACCTCCCATCCTTCAGTCTCTCTCCCTCCATCTCCCATCCTTCAGTCTCTCTCCCTCCATCTCCCATCCTTAAGTCTCTCTCCCTCCATCTCCCATCCTTCAGTCTCTCTCCCTCCATCTCCCGTCCTTCAGTCTCTCCCCCTCCAACTCCCATCCTTCAGTCTCTCTCCCTCCATCTCCCATCCTTCAGTCTCTCTCCCTCCATCTCCCGTCGTTCAGTCTCTCTGCCTCCATCTCCCATCCTTCAGTCTCTCTCCCTCCATCTCCCATCCTTCAGTCTCTCTCCCACCATCTCCCATCCTTCAGTCTCTCTCCCACCATCTCCCATCCTTCAGTCTCTCTCCCTCCATCTCCCATCCTTCAGTCTCTCTCCCTCCATCTCCCATCCTTCAGTCTCTCTCCCACCATCTCCCATCCTTCAGTCTCTCTCCCTCCATCTCCCATCCTTCAGTCTCTATCCCTCCATCTCCCGTCCTTCAGTCTCTCTCCCTCCATCTCCCATCCTTCAGTCTCCCTCTCCCTCCATCTCCCATCCTTCAGTCTCTCTCCCTCCATCTCCCATCCTTCTGTATCTCTCCCTCCATCTCCCATCATTCAGTCTCTCTCCCTCCATCTCCCATCCTTCAGTCTCTCTCCTCCATCTCCCATTCTTCAGTCTCTCTCCCTCCATCTCCCATCCTTCATTGTCTCTCCCTCCATCTCCCATCCTTCAGTCTCTCTCCCTCCATCTCCCGTCATTCAGTCTATCTCCCTCCATCTCCCGTCCTTCAGTCTCTCTCCCTCCATCTCCCATCCTTCAGTCTCTCTCCCGCCATCTCCCATCCTTCAGTCTCTCTCCCTCCATCTCCCATCCTTCAGTCTCTCTCCCTCCATCTCCCGTCCTTCAGTCTCTCTCCCTCCATCTCCCGTCCTTCAGTCTCTCTCCCTCCATCTCCCATCCTTCAGTCTCTCTCCCTCCATCTCCCATCCTTCAGTCTCTCTCCCACCATCTCCCATCCTTCAGTCTCTCTCCCTCCATCTCCCATCCTTCAGTCTCTCTCCCACCATCTCCCATCCTTCAGTCTCTCTCCCACCATCTCCCATCCTTCAGTCTCTCTCCCTCCATCTCCCGTCCTTCAGTCTCTCTCCATCCATCTCCCATCCTTCAGTCTCTCTCCCTCCATCTCCCATCCTTCAGTCTCTCTCCCTCCATCTCCCATCCTTCAGTCTCTCTCTCCCTCCATCTCCCATCCTTCAGTCTCTCTCCCACCATCTCCCATCCTTCAGTCTCTCTCTCCCTCCATCTCCCATCCTTCAGTCTCTCTCTCCCTCCAACTCCCATCCTTCAGTCTCTCTCCCTCCATCTCACATCCTTCAGTCTCTATCCCTCCATCTCCCATCCTTCAGTCTCTCTCCCTCCATCTCCCATCCTTCAGTCTCTCTCTCCCTCCATCTCCCATCCTTCAGTCTCTTTCTCTCCATCTCCCATCCTTCAGTCTCTCTCCCTCCAACTCCCATCCTTCAGTCTCTATCCCTCCATCTACCATCCTTCAGTCTCTCTCCCACCATCTCCCATCCTTCAGTCTCTCTCTCGATCTCCCGTCCTTCAGTCTCTCTCCCTCCATCTCCCATCCTTCAGTCTCTCTCCCTCCATCTGCCATCCTTCAGTCACTCTCTCTCCATCTCCCATCCTTCAGTCTCTCTCCCTCCATCTCCCATCCTTCAGTCTCTCTCCCTCCATCTCCCATCCTTCAGTCTCTCTCCCTCCATCTCCCATCCTTCAGTCTCTCTCCCACCATCTCCCACCCTTCAGTCTCTCTCCCACCATCTCCCATCCTTCAGTCTCTCTCCCACCATCTCCCACCCTTCAGTCTCTCTCCCACCATCTCCCATCCTTCAGTCTCTCTCCCTCCATCTCCCGTCCTTCAGTCTCTCTCCCTCCATCTCCCACCCATCAGTCTCTCTCCCACCATCTCCCATCCTTCATTCTCTCTCCCTCCATCTCCCGTCCTTCAGTCTCTCTCCCTCCATCTCCCATCCTTCAGTCTCTCCCTCCATCTCCCGTCCTTCAGTCACTCTCCCTCCATCTCCCATCCTTCAGTCTCTCTCCCTCCATCTCCCATCCTTCAGTCTCTCTCCCACCATCTCCCATCCTTCAGTCTCTCTCCCTCCATCTCCCATCCTTCAGTCTCTCTCTCTCTCCATCTCACATCCTTCAGTCTCTCTCCCTCCATCTCCCATCCTTCAGTCTCTCTCCCACCATCTCCCATCCTTCAGCCTCTCTCCCTCCATCTGCAATCCTTCAGTCTCTCTCCCTCCATCTCCCATCCTTCAGTCTCTCTCCCTCCATCTCCCATTCTTCAGTCTCTCTCCCGCCATCCCTCATCCTTCAGTCTCTCTCCCTCCATCTCACTTCCTTCAGTCTCTCTCCCTCCATCTCCCGTCCTTCAGTCTCTCTCCCTCCATCTCCCATCCTTCAGTCTCTATCCCTCCATCTCCCATCCTTCAGTCTCTCTCTCCCTCCATCTCCCATCCTTCAGTCTCTCTCCCTCCATCTCCCATCCTTCAGTCTCTCTCCCTCCATCTCCCATCCTTCAGTCTCTCACCCTCCATCTCCCATCCTTCAGTCTCTCTCCCTCCATCTCCCATCCTTCAGTCTCTCTCCCTCCATCTCCCATCCTTCAGTCTCTCTCCCTCCATCTCCCGTCCTTCAGTCTCTCTTCCTCCATCTCCCATCCTTCAGTCTCTCTCCCTCCATCTCCCATCCTTCAGTCTCTCTCCCTCCATCTCCCGTCGTTCAGTCTCTCTCCCTCCATCTCCCGTCCTTCAGTCTCTCTCCCTCCATCTCCCATCCTTCAGTCTCTCTCCCTCCGTCTCCCATCCTTCAGTCTCTCTCCCTCCATCTCCCATCCTTCAGTCTCTCTCCCTCCATCTCCAATCCTTCAGTCTCTCTCCCACCATCTCCCATCCTTCAGTCTCTCTCTCCCTCCATCTCGCATCCTTCAGCCTCCTCCCTCCATCTCCCATCCTTCAGTCTCTCTCCCACCATCTCCTGTCCTTCAGTCTCTCTCCCTCCATCTCCCATCCTTCAGTCTCTCTCCCTCCATCTACCATCCTTCAGTGTCTCTCCCTCCATCTCCCATCCTTCAGTCTCTCTCCCTCCATCTCCCATCCTTCAGTCTCTCTCCCTCCATCTCCCGTCCTTCAGTCTCTCTCCCTCCATCTCCCATCCTTCAGTCTCTCTCTCCCTCCATCTCCCATCCTTCAGTCTCTCTCCCTCCATCTCCCATCCTTCATTCTCTCTCTCCCTCCATCTCCCATCCTTCAGTCTCTCTCCCTCCATCTCCCGTCCTTCAGTCTCTCTCCCTCCATCTCCCATCCTTCAGTCTCTCTCCCTCCATCTCCCATCCTTCAGTCTCTCTCCTCCATCTCCCACCCTTCAGTCTCTCTCCCTCCATCTCCCGTCCTTCAGTCTCTCTCCCTCCATCTCCCATCCTTCAGTCTCTCTCCCTCCATCTCCCATCCTTCAGTCTCTCTCCCTCCATCTCCCATCCTTCAGTCTCTCTCTCCCTCCATCTCCCATCCTTCAGTCTTTTTCTGTCCATCTCCCATCCTTCAGTCTCTCTCCCTCCAACTCTCATCCTTCAGTCTCTATCCCTCCATCTACCATCCTTCAGTCTCTCTCCATCCATCTCCCATCCTTCAGTCTCTCTCCCTCGATCTCCCATCCTTCAGTCTCTCTCCTCCATCTCCCATTCTTCAGTCTCTCTCCCTCCATCTCCCATCCTTCAGTGTCTCTCCCTCCATCTCCCGTCCTTCAGTCTCTCTCCCTCCATCTCCCATCCTTCAGTCTCTCTCTCCCTCCATCTCCCATCCTTCAGTCTCTCTCCCTCCATCTCCCATCCTTCAATCTCTCTCTCCCTCCATCTCCCATCCTTCAGTCTCTCTCCCTCCATCTCCCGTCCTTCAGTCTCTCTCCCTCCATCTCCCATCCTTCAGTCTCTCTCCCTCCATCTCCCATCCTTCAGTCTCTCTCCTCCATCTCCCACCCTTCAGTCTCTCTCCCTCCATCTCCCGTCCTTCAGTCTCTCTCCCTCCATCTCCCATCCTTCAGTATCTCTCCCTCCATCTCCCATCCTTCAGTCTCTCTCCCTCCATCTCCCATCCTTCAGTCTCTCTCTCCCTCCATCTCCCATCCTTCAGTCTCTTTCTGTCCATCTCCCATCCTTCAGTCTCTCTCCCTCCAACTCCCATCCATCAGTCTCTATCCCTCCATCTACCATCCTTCAGTCTCTCTCCATCCATCTCCCATCCTTCAGTCTCTCTCCCTCGATCTCCCGTCGTTCAGTCTCTCTCCCTCCATCTCCCATCCTTCAGTCTCTCTCCCTCCATCTCCCATCCTTCAGTCTCTCTCCCTCCATCTCCAATCCTTCAGTCTCTCTCCCTCCATCTCCCATCCTTCAGTCTCTCTCCCTTCATCTCCCATCCTTCAGTCTCTCTCCCTCCATCTCCCATCCTTCAGTCTCTCTCCCTCCATCTCCCATCCTTCAGTCTCTCCCTCCATCTCCCGTCCTTCAGTCACTCTCCCTCCGTCTCCCATCCTTCAGTCTCTCTCCCTCCATCTCCCATCCTTCAGTCTCTCTCCCACCATCTCCCATCCTTCAGTCTCTCTCCCTCCATCTCCCATCCTTCAGTCTCTCTCTCTCTCCATCTCACATCCTTCAGTCTCTCTCCCTCCATCTCCCATCCTTCAGTCTCTCTCCCACCATCTCCCATCCTTCAGCCTCTGTCCCTCCATCTCCCATCCTTCAGTCTCTCTCCCTCCATCTCCCATCCTTCAGTCTCTCTCCCTCCATCTCCCATCCTTCAGTCTCTCTCCCTCCATCCCTCATCTTTCAGTCTCTCTCCCTCCATCTCACTTCCTTCAGTCTCTCTCCCTCCATCTCCCGTCCTTCAATCTCTCTCCCTCCATCTCCCATCCTTCAGTCTCTCTCCCTCCATCTCCCATCCTTCAGTCTCTATCCCTCCATCTCCCGTCCTTCATTCTCTCTCCCTCCATCTCCCATCCTTCAGTCTCTCTCTCCCTCCATCTCCCATCCTTCAGTCTCTCTCCCTCCATCTCCCATCCTTCAGTCTCTCTCCCTCCATCTCCCATCCTTCAGTCTCTCTCCCTCCATCTCCCATCCTTCAGTCTCTCTCCCTCCACCTCCCATCCTTCAGTCTCTCTCCCTCCACCTTCCATTCTTCAGTCTCTCTCCTCCATCTCCCATCCTTCAGTCTCTCTCCCTCCATCTCCCATCCTTTAGTCTCTCTCCCTCCATCTCCCATCCTTCAGTCTCTCTCCCTCCATCTCCCATCCTTCAGTCTCTCTTCCTCCATCTCCCATCCTTCAGTCTCTCTCCCTCCATCTCCCATCCTTCAGTCTCTCTCCCTCCATCTCCCATCGTTCAGTCTCTCTCCCTCCATCTCCCGTCCTTCAGTCTCTCTCCCTCCATCTCCCATCCTTCAGTCTCTCTCCATCCGTCTCCCATCCTTCAGTCTCTCTCCCTCCATCTCCCATCCTTCAGTCTCTCTCCCTCCGTCTCCCATCCTTCAGTCTCTCTCCCTCCATCTCCCATCCTTCAGTCTCTCTCTCTCCATCTCCCATCCTTCAGTCTCTCTCCCTCCATCTCCCGTCCTTCAGTCTCTCTCCCTCCATCTCCCATCCTTCAGTCTCTCTCCCTCCATCTCCCATCCTTCAGTCTCTCTCCCTCCATCTCCCATCCTTCAGTCTCTCACTCCCTCCATCTCCCATCCTTCAGTCTCTTTCTGTCCATCTCCCATCCTTCAGTCTCTCTCCCTCCAACTCCCATCCTTCAGTCTCTATCCCTCCATCTACCATCCTTCAGTCTCTCTCCATCCATCTCCCATCCTTCAGTCTCTCTCCCTCGATCTCCCGTCGTTCAGTCTCTCTCCCTCCATCTCCCATCCTTCAGTCTCTCTCCCTCCATCTCCCATCCTTCAGTCTCTCTCCCTCCATCTCCAATCCTTCAGTCTCTCTCCCTCCATCTCCCATCCTTCAGTCTCTCTCCCTTCATCTCCCATCCTTCAGTCTCTCTCCCTCCATCTCCCATCCTTCAGTCTCTCTCCCTCCATCTCCCATCCTTCAGTCTCTCCCTCCATCTCCCGTCCTTCAGTCACTCTCCCTCCGTCTCCCATCCTTCAGTCTCTCTCCCTCCATCTCCCATCCTTCAGTCTCTCTCCCACCATCTCCCATCCTTCAGTCTCTCTCCCTCCATCTCCCATCCTTCAGTCTCTCTCTCTCTCCATCTCACATCCTTCAGTCTCTCTCCCTCCATCTCCCATCCTTCAGTCTCTCTCCCACCATCTCCCATCCTTCAGCCTCAGTCCCTCCATCTCCCATCCTTCAGTCTCTCTCCCTCCATCTCCCATCCTTCAGTCTCTCTCCCTCCATCTCCCATCCTTCAGTCTCTCTCCCTCCATCCCTCATCTTTCAGTCTCTCTCCCTCCATCTCACTTCCTTCAGTCTCTCTCCCTCCATCTCCCGTCCTTCAATCTCTCTCCCTCCATCTCCCATCCTTCAGTCTCTCTCCCTCCATCTCCCATCCTTCAGTCTCTATCCCTCCATCTCCCGTCCTTCATTCTCTCTCCCTCCATCTCCCATCCTTCAGTCTCTCTCTCCCTCCATCTCCCATCCTTCAGTCTCTCTCCCTCCATCTCCCATCCTTCAGTCTCTCTCCCTCCATCTCCCATCCTTCAGTCTCTCTCCCTCCATCTCCCATCCTTCAGTCTCTCTCCCTCCACCTCCCATCCTTCAGTCTCTCTCCCTCCACCTTCCATTCTTCAGTCTCTCTCCTCCATCTCCCATCCTTCAGTCTCTCTCCCTCCATCTCCCATCCTTCAGTCTCTCTCCCTCCATCTCCCATCCTTCAGTCTCTCTCCCTCCATCTCCCATCCTTCAGTCTCTCTTCCTCCATCTCCCATCCTTCAGTCTCTCTCCCTCCATCTCCCATCCTTCAGTCTCTCTCCCTCCATCTCCCGTCGTTCAGTCTCTCTCCCTCCATCTCCCGTCCTTCAGTCTCTCTCCCTCCATCTCCCATCCTTCAGTCTCTCTCCATCCGTCTCCCATCCTTCAGTCTCTCTCCCTCCATCTCCCATCCTTCAGTCTCTCTCCCTCCGTCTCCCATCCTTCAGTCTCTCTCCCTCCATCTCCCATCCTTCAGTCTCTCTCTCTCCATCTCCCATCCTTCAGTCTCTCTCCCTCCATCTCCCATCCTTCATTCTCTCTCCCTCCGTCTCCCATCCTTCAGTCTCTCTCCCTCCATCTCCCATCCTTCAGTCTCTCTCCCTCCGTCTCCCATCCTTCAGTCTCTCTCCCTCCATCTCCCGTCCTTCAGTCTCTCTCCCTCCATCTCCCATCCTTCAGTCTCTATCCCTCCATCTCCCGTCCTTCAGTCTCTCACCCTCCATCACCCATCCTTCAGTCTCTCTCTCCCTCCATCTCCCATCCTTCAGTCTCTCTCCCTCCATCTCCCATCCTTCAGTCTATCTCCCTCCATCTCCCATCCTTCAGTCTCTCTCCCTCCATCTCCCATCCTTCAGTCTCTCTCCTCCATCTCCCATTCTTCAGTCTCTCTCCCTCCATCTCCCATCCTTCAGTGCCTCTCCCTCCAACTCCCATCCTTCAGTCTCTCTCCCTCCATCTCCCATCCTTCAGTCTCTCTCCCTCCATCTCCCGTCCTTCAGTCTCTCTCCCTCCATCTCCCATCCTTCAGTCTCTCTCTCTCCATCTCCCGTCCTTCATTCTCTCTCCCTCCATCTCCCATCCTTCAGTCTCTCTCCCTCCATCTCCCATCCTTCAGTCTCTCTCCCTCCATCTCCCATCCTTCAGTCTCTCTCTCCCTCCATCTCCCATCCTTCAGTCTCTCTCCCTCCATCTCCCATCCTTCAGTCTCTCTCCCTCCATCTCACATCCTTCAGTCTCTATCACTCCATCTCCCATCCTTCAGTCTCTCTCCCTCCATCTCCCATCCTTCAGTCTCTCTCCCTCGATCTCCCGTCCTTCAGTCTCTCTCCCTCCATCTCCCATCCTTCAGTCTTTCTCCCTCCATCTCCCATCCTTCAGTCTCTCTCCCTCCATCTCCCATCCTTCAGTCTCTCTCCCTCCATCTCCCATCCTTCAGTCTCTCTCCCACCATCTCCCATCCTTCAGTCTCTCTCCCTCCATCTCCCATCCTTCAGTCTCTCTCCCTCCACCTCCCATCCTTCAGTCTCTCTCCCTCCATCTCACATCCTTCAGTCTCTATCCCTCCATCTCCCATCCTTCAGTCTCTCTCCCTCCATCTCCCATCCTTCAGTCTCTCTCCCTCCATCTCCCATCCAGTCTCTCTCCCTGCATCTCCCATCCTTCAGTCTCTCTCCCTCCATCTCCCATCCTTCAGCCTTTCTCCCTCCATCTCCCATCCTTCAGTCTCTCTCCCTCCTTCTCCCATCCTTCAGTCTCTCTCCCTCCATCTCCCATCCTTCAGTCTCTCTCCCACCATCTCCCATCCTTCAGTCCCTCTCCCTCCATCTCCCATCCTTCAGTCTCTCTCCCTCCATCTCCCATCCTTCAGTCTCTCTCCCTCCATCTCCCATCCTTCAGTCACTCTCCCTCCATCTCCCATCCTTCAGTCTCTATCCCTCCATCTCCCATCCTTCAGTCTCTCTCCCTCCATCTCCCATCCTTCAGTCTCTCTCCATCCATCTCCCATCCTTCAGTCTCTCTCCCTCCATCTCCCATCCTTCAGTCTCTCTCCCTCCATCTCCCATCCTTCAGTCTCTCTCCCTCCATCTCCCGTCCTTCAGTCTCTCTCCCTCCATCTCCCATCCTTCAATCTCTCTCCCTCCATCGCCCATCCTTCAGTCTCTATCCCTCCACCTCCCGTCCTTCAGTCTCTCTCCCTCCATCTCCCATCCTTCATTCTCTCTCTCCCTCCATCTCCCATCCTTCAGTCTCTCTCCCTCCGTCTCCCATCCTTCAGTCTCTCTCCCTCCATCTCCCATCCTTCAGTCTCTCTCTCCCTCCATCTCCCATCCTTCAGTCTCTCTCCCTCCATCTCCCATCCTTCAGTCTCTCTCCCACCATCTCCCATCCTTCAGTCTCTCTCCCTCCATCTCCCATCCTTCAGTCTCTCTCCCTCCATCTCCCTTCCTTCAGTCTCTCTCCCTCCATCTCCCATCCTTCAGTCTCTCTCCCTCCATCTCCCATCCTTCAGTCTCTCTCCCTCCATCTCCCATCCTTCAGTCTCTCTCCCTCCATCTCCCATCCTTCAATCTCTCTCCCTCCATCTCCCGTCCTTCAGTCTCTCTCCCACCATCTCCCATCCTTCAGTCTCTCTCTCCCTCCATCTCCCATCCTTCAGTCTCTCTCCCTCCATCTCCCATCCTTCAGTCTCTCTCCCTCCATCTCCCGTCCTTCAGTCTCTTTCTCTCCATCTCCCATCCTTCAGTCTGTCTCTCCCTTCCTTCTCCAATCCCTCAGTGCCTCTTTCTCTCTATCTCCATCCCTCCATCTCCAATTTCTACCCGCCACTTCGATCAGCTGATGATGAGTGTCCCATATCCTGGGGAATGGGCCATTTAAATATCTGGGATGGCCATCTCCACCTTTAGTGGTGCAAGAAGGGTACCCCCCCCTCCCCACAGGGATGGCAGGAGCCAGAGCAGCACTGAGAGGAGGGGTTACCAGCATAGGTTGATGGCGGGGGTCATAAGTTGGGGTGGAACATGCATTGCCAAGTTTCTGCCCTATTTCAGATTGGAGTTAGAGAGATAGAGACTGAAGGAATAGAGAGATGAGACTGAAGGAATAGAGAGGTAGATAAAGCCTGGATTAGTCTGCAGAAAAAGTCAGTTTTATTATCTTTTGCACAGTAACCGCAGACCCTCCTGGCAATGGTGATTGATCCCTGTGGGATCGATTGGCACTGGACATCTCACTCTTCGGGGCTTCACTATGCCCAGAACGGGACCTAGGCCTGCTCCTGCTCTCGGCAGACACAGGCCCCGCTTTCTCTGGGAGGAATTCCCAGGGAAGCCCGGGAATACCCCAACACGTGCTCTCAACCCGTTACCTCGATATGGGGGAAGGGTAGAGTAAGCATCACCCTCCCACCAACCGCCCGCCACTTCCCACCAACCCCCACCTCCCCCCCGAATCAGGATTTTCCAAGCAGCTGAAATGTGGTGGAAATATGGCAAGGCATGCTCCATCCCAACCCCCACCCTCCACCGTCAAACCGATGCTGGTACCCCCCCACCACCCCTGCCGTGCCCTCCCCGGTCAGAATGCCCACCTCAGTATCTTTACCCTCCAGCAGACATAACCCATGTTGAAAACATATTTGATTTGCTGTGTGAGGCAAGGGAGGAGATTGCAGGGGCTCTGACACAAATTTTCAGAACCTCTCTGGCCACAGGAGAGGTACCAGAGGACTGGAGAACAGCTAACGTAGTACCATTATTCAAGAAGGGTAGTAGGGATAAACCAGAGAATTACAGGCCAGTGAGCCTAGCATCAGCGGTAGGGAAATTATTGGAAAATATTCTGAGGGACAGAATTAGTCTCCACTTGGAGAGACAAGGATTAATCAAGGATCGTCAGCATGGCTTTTTCAGGGGGAGATCATGTCTAACCAATTTGATTGAATTTTTCGAGGGGGTGACTAGGTGTGTGGATGAGGGTAGTGCAGTTGATATAGTCTACATGGACTTCAGTAAGGCTTTCGACAAAGTCCCACATGGGAGACTGGTCAAGAAGGTAAGAGCCCGTGGGATCCAGGGCAATTTGGCACATTGGATCCAAAATTGGCTTAGTGGCAGGAGGCAGATGGTGATGGTCGGAGGTTGCTTTTGTGACTGGAAGCCTGTGTCCAGTGGTGTACCGCAGGGATCGGTGCTGGGTCCTTTGCTGTTTGTAGTGTACATTAATGATTTAGATATGGATGTAGGAGGTATGATCAGTAAGTTCACAGATGACATGAAAATTGGTGGAGTGGTAAATAGTGAGGAGGGAAGCCTCAGGCTACAGGACGATATACACAGGTTGGTTAGATGGGCAGAACAGTGGCAAAAGGAATTTAACCCTGAAAAGTGTGAGGTGATGCATTTTGGGAGGACTAACAAGGCAAGGGAATACACAATGAATGGTAGGACCCTAGGAAGGACAGAGGATCAGAGGGACCTTGGTGTGCATGTACATAGATCCCTGAAGGCAGCATGACAGGTAGATAAGGTGGTTAAAAGGGCATATGGGATACTTGCCTTCATTAGCCGAGGCATATAATATAAGAGCAGGGAGGTTATGATGGAGCTGTACAAAACGTTAGATAGGCCACAGCTGGAATACTGTGTGCAGTTCTGGTCACCACACTATAGGAGGGATGTGATTGCATTGGAGAGGGTGCAGAGGAGATTTACCAGGGTGTTGCCTGGGCTGGAGCGCTTCAGCTATGAAGAGAGACTGGACAGGCTGGGGTTGTTTTCCTTGGAGCAGAGAAGGCTGAGGGGGGTCCTGATTGAGGTATACAAAATTATGAGGGGCATAGATAGGGTAGATAGAAAGGAACTTTTCCCCTTAGTAGAGGGGTCAATAACCAGGGGGCATAGTTTCAATGTAATGGGCAGGAGGTTTAGAGGGGATTTGAGGAAGAACTTTTTCACCCAGAGGGCGGTTGGAATCTGGAACTCACTGCCTGAAAGGGTGGTAGAGGCAGGAACCCTCACAACATTCAAGAAGCATTTAGATGAGCACTTGAAATGCCATAGAATACAAGGCTACGGACCAAGTGCTGGAAAATGGGATTAGATTAGACAGGGCTTGATGGCCGGCGCAGACACGATGGGCCGAAGGGCCTCTTTCTGTGCTGTGTAACTCTATGACTCTATGACTCTATAAATAGTTGGAGGTGTATTTTAGTCACAGAAGGTTGAGTCATTCAACGTCAATTGACACTTGTTAGATGTGGTTAATGTAGAATCACACAGCGGTGAGTCACAGAGAGGGGTGAGTCACCCACCATTAGTGTCGGCATAGTGTGTTGAAGTTCAGTAGCGGTCACTTGGGATTATGCTGTGTTCCTCAGTACAAATATAGAAAGACAGATAGACCTTGCATTTCTACAGAACCTTCTGACGTAAGGCACTTGGGCTAAACGTTAAACAAGGCTTTAATCAACTGTTTTACAACATGGAGGTCTAGTTGTGTCCTTCACTGGTTCCTGTTAAAGAATGTCCTGAGCAAGCTGGGCCCATGCCTGAGTATTTATACTCTCCCTGGACAGCGCCACCAGCAGGCCGCCCAGTATCATTTCATAAGTCATTTCCACATGAATGGCAAGATTCATGTCACCTTCCATGAACCCTGGAACGTCCCACGGTATTTCACAGGCAACGATGTACACAGCGGAAACTGTTGTAATGTGGGAAACGCAACAGCCAATTTGTGCACAGCAAGCTCCCACAAACAGCAATGTGTTAATGGCCAGATCATCTGTTTTTAGTGGTGCTAATTGAGGGATAAATATTGGTCCCAGGACACCGAGGAGAACTCCCCCCTGCTCTTCTTCGAAATAGTGGCCGTGGGATCTTTTACATCCACCTGAGAGAGTAGACGGGGCCTCGGTTTAACATCTCCCCTGAAAGACGGCACCTCCGACAGTGCAGAACAGGCACTGGGAGCGTCAGCCTGGATTTTGTGCTCAAGCCTCTGGAGTGGGGCTTGAACCCACAGACCTTCTGACTCAGAGGCGAGAGGGCTGCCACGGCTATTCAAAAGGCAGATTTTATATAGGACCCTTGCAGGCAGCATACAGAGAAGAATTTGATCTCATAAGCCTGGGCTGAATTTGAACCTAGACACCACAGAAAGACTGCAGCACTCTAACCATTGGCTTCTAGCCAACGTACTGCAGCACCGAGGTGCTAGGGCCATGCTCCAGGTATCATACTCAGGTTCACCATCGCAGAGCAGTACAGTCAGGTGAGCCACTGCCATCTATTTTTTTACTCCTGGGATGTGGGCGTCACTGGCAAGGCCCAGCATTTATTGCCCATCCTGAGTCACCCTGAGAAGGTGGTGGTGAGCTGCCTTCTTGAATACAATTGAGTGGCTTGCTAGGCCATTTCAGGGGTCAGTTATTGCTGTGGGTCTGGAGTCACATATAGGCCAGAGTGACAGATTTCCTTCCCTAAAGGACGTTAGTGAACCAAATGGGTTTATACGACAATCCGATAGTTTCATGGTTACTAATATTGACACTAGCTTTTTATTCCAGATTTATTTAGTTAACTGAATTTAAATTCCCCAGCTGCTGTGGGATTTAAACTCATGTCTCTGGATCATTAGTCCAGGCCTCTGGATTACTAGCCCAGTGACATTACCACTACGCTACCATACCCACACAAGTGCCAGGCAATGACTATCTCCAACAAGCGAGAGTCTAACCACTGCCCCTTGACATTCAACGGCATTAGCATCGCCGAATCCCGCAACATCAACATCCTGGGGGTCACCATTAACCAGAAACTTAACTGGACCAGCCACTTAAATACTGTGGCAACAAGAGCAGGTCAGAGGCTGGGTATTCTGCAGCGAGTGTCTCACCTCCTGACTCCCCAAAGCCTTTTCACCATCTACAAGGCACAAGTAAGGAGTGTGATGGAATACTCTCCACTTGCCTGGATGAGTGCAGCTCCAACAACACTCAAGAAGCTCAACACCATCCGGGACAAAGCAGCCCGCTTGACTGGCACCCCAGCCACCACCTTAAACATTCACTCCCTCCACCACCGGCATACCGTGGCTGCAGTGTGTACCATCTACAAGATGCACTGCAGCAACTCGCCAAGGCTTCTTCGGCAGCACCTCCCAAATCCACGACCTCTACCACCTAGAAGGACATGAGCAGCAGGCGCATGGGAACACCACCACCTCCAAGTTCCCCTCCCAGTCACACACCATCCTGACTTAGAAATATATCGCCGATCCTTCATGGTCGCTGGGTCAAAATCCTGGAACTGCCTCCCTAACAGCATTGTGGGAGTACCTTCACCACACGGACTGCAGCGGTTCAAGAAGGCGGCTCACCACCACCTTCTCGAGGGCATTTAGGGATGGGCAATAATGCTGGCATTGCCAGCGACGCCCACATCCCATAAATGAATTTTTAAAAAACATATCTAGGGCCGGGAATATACCTTGACCTGCCCAGTGTCAGGATAATTTGTCTTGAGTACAGGACTGAAACAGAAAGCTCTCATTAAATGCATTTTGGTTGATCGGTTAACCGGTTGACTCTTTCTGCTTCGGCTGCAAGCTTTCGATTTAACCGTTCAATGGACCAGTTATACCCCTCCTGGAAAGTTAGAAAACAACAAGCGTTACACTTCAGTGTGAGCTGGAGCTGGATCAGGGTCCCTGCCCTCACCTTGCTTGGGAGCCTCCGGCTGAGTTCCCACAGAGTCTCTCCGACCTCTCCACATCTCCCGATGGCTCCGGACGGAATCCTGAACTGGAACGAGGTAAGCCGAGAGATATTTCTCTCCCATGCCAGTGGGATTCACTCAGTTCCCAGGTGCAAAGAAGAGGAAACGCTGGGCAGAGGTCCTCGAGGTTGGGTCTCCGCCCCCCTTGGTATTGCCCTGGAGATTTTCCCCTGTCGGGCGGGGCTGCTCACTTTCTCCTAGGCAGGAAAAGTAATGACATGGAAATGGAGGGGGAGGAGGGCAGAGGAACAACGATGAGGCTGGAGGAAGTATTTGCTGGGGACCCTTGGCCTTGTGGATGTAGTATATTTGGATTTCCAAAAGGCATTCGATAAGGTGCCACATAAAAGCTTATTACACAAGATTAGGGCTCATGGGGTTGGGGGTAATACAGTAGCATGGATAGAGGATTGGTTAACGGACAGACAACAGAGTAGGGATAAATGGGTCTTTTTCAGGTTGGCAGGCTGTAACTAGTGGGGTGCCGCAAGGATCAGTGTTGGGGCCTCAGCTATTTACAATCTATATTAATGACCTAGATGAAGGGACCGAGTGTAATGTGTCCAAGTTTGCTGACGATACAAAGCGAGGTGGGACAGTAAGCTGTGAGGAGAACACAGAGTCTGCAAAGGGATATAGATAGACTAAGTGAGTGGGCAGTAAACATAGAAACATAGAAACATAGAAGATAGGAGCAGGAGTCGGCCATTCGGCCCCTCGAGCCTGCTCCGCCATTCAATGAGATCATGGCTGATCATCCAAATTCAGTACCCTGTCCCTGCTTTCTCCCCATATTCCTTGACCCCTTTAGCCTTAAGAAATATATCCAACTCCTTCTTGAATATATTTAATGAATTGGCCTCCACTGCCTTCTGTGGTAGAGAATTCCACAGGTTCACCACTCTCTGGGTGAAGAAATTCCTCCTCATCTCTGTCCTAAATGGCTTACCCCTTATCCTTAGATTGGCAAGGTGGCAGATGGAGTATAATGTGGGGAAATGTGAGGTTATTCACTTTGGTAGGAAGAATAGAAAAACAGAATATTTTTTAAATGGTGAGAAACTTTTAAATGTTGGTGTTCAGAGAGATTTGGGTGTCCTCGTGCAAGAAACACAGAAAGCGAGCATACAGGTAAAGCAAGCAATAAGGAAGGCAAATGGTATGTTGGCCTTTATTGCAGGGGATTGGAGTGTAAGAGTAAGGAAGTCTTGCTACAATTGTACAGGGCCTTGGTGAGACCACACCTGGAGTACTGTGCACAGTTTTGGTCTCCTTATCTAAGGAAGGATATACTTGCCTTGGAGGCGATGCAACGAAGGTTCACCAGATTGATTCCTGGGATGAGAGGGCTGTCCTATGATGAGAGGTTGTGTAGAATGGGCCTATACTTTCTGGAGTTTAGAAGAATGAGAGGTGATCTCATTGAAACATACAAGATTCTGAGGGGGATTGACAGGGTAGATGCTGAGAGGCTGTTTCCCCCTGGCTGGAGAGTCTAGAACCAGGGGTCACAGTCTCAGGATAAGGGGTCGGCCATTTAAGACTGAGATGAGGAGGAATTTCTTCACTCAGAGGGTGGTGACTCTTTGGAATTCTCTGCCCCAGGGGGCTGTGGATGCTCAGTCGGTGAGTATATTCAAGGCTGAGATCGATAGATTTTTGGACTCTAGGGGAATCGAGGGATATGGGGATCCGGCGGGAAAGTGGAGTTGAGGTCGATGATCAGCCATGGTCTTATTGAATGGTGGAGCAGGCTCGAGGGGGCAAATGGCCGACTCCTGCTCCTAATTCTTATATTCTTATGTCTCTTGCTGAGAGGGTCCAAGCACCAAGGCCACAGGGGATCTGCCTGGGTGAAGTACCCTTGTTGTTTCTGGAGCCCCAATGATCTTCAAACCAAAGCCCTTCCTGCTGCTGTGTTTTTTTGGGGGACAGCGGTCTGAAGTCACCCACCCCCCCTGACCCCCGTCCTCCCCCCAGCCGGCAACCATGACAGCAGCTGTGGATCACCAGGGTCACCTGGATGGGTGCACCCCTATTCTGGGCACAAGCCCATACCGGGGGCAAGTCTGATGATGGGAACCCCACGCTTTGGATGATCTCTTGACGACTGCCTCAGCGTAGAGAGAGAGAGAGAGTGAATCATAGAAACATAGAAACATAGAAGATAGGAGCAGGAGTCGGCCATTCGGCCCCTCGAGCCTGCTCCGCCATTCAATGCGATCATGGCTGATGATCCAAATTCAGTACCTGGTCCCTGCTTTCTCCCCATACCCCTTGATCCCTTTAGCCTTAAGAAATATATCCAACTCCTTCTTGAATATATTTAATGAATTGGCCTCCACTGCCTTCTGTGGTAGAGAATTCCACAGGTTCACCACTCTCTGGGTGAAGAAATTCCTCCTCATTTCTGTCCTAAATGGCTTACCCCTTATCCTTAGACTGTGACCCCTGGTTCTGGACTCCCCGACCATCGGGAACATCCTTCCTGCATCTAGTCTGTCTAGTCCTGTCAGAATTTTATAAGTTTCAATGAGATCCCCTCTCATTCTTCTAAACTCCAGCGAGTACAAGCCCAATTGACCCAACCTCTCCTCATACATTATTCCTGCCATCCCAGGCATCAGCCTGGTGAATCTTCGCTGAACTCCTTCCATGGCAAGAATATCCTTCCTCAGATAAGGCGACCAAAACTGCACACAATACTCAAGGTGTGGTCTCACCAAGGCAGCATCAGGGGAGCCAGACCAAGACAACTGGATCTGCTGATCAGACACATGCTCAGCTCGAGCCCGCCCAGGTGCTTGTATTTGATTTGAATGGGTTTGGCCCCTCCCTCGAAACCCTGGAGTTTCCTCCTGGACTCCTTCCAGGTGGGCTTGAAGTGGTCTGACAATGGAAACTGGGCGAGGCGGCCGCCCACCTAATTCCCCGCTGGCTCCGGCACTGCCCAGAACCGCCGACCCTGCTCCCGGCCCCACTTCGTGTAACTGAAGATGGAGAGGGTGCAGCTGAGTTCTCACCGCCATCTGCCTGTGTTTATGCCAAGTTCCCGCCTGGGCAGCAACCGTATAAAGGAAGGGCTGTTGGGACCACCACTGGTGTGGCAGAGGAGGAGAAGGATGCTGAAGACTAAGGGTCAGTGCAAACAGATTTCCTGCAAGAAAGTGACGATCCAACACACTACAACACTGATTGATCAGGAGTAGGAGGGAGTTTCTAATAACCTTGTAAATATAAGATGGATTAGCCTCTTGGCATTCCATTATCCCTGTGCTTTGAGGAAGAGGATGATGAGGACAGGAAGGAGGAGAGGAAGGACGCTCGAAGAATCTGGAATCACGTCCGTAGGCATTACCCAACACCTCGGCACACACAGCAGAGGGCCGACATAACAAGGGCGGCATATATGGAAATCTCCCAACCGCTACCTGTGAGAGGGCTGCAGGATCCTTCAGATACAGTGAGTTAAACAAGCTGTTGGCGTCAGACCAGACCTTCTACTGGCGTTCAGAGGCTGTAAAGCTAACAACAGTTTTCAGCTGTTGTGCTACCAGATGCTTTTATGTCACCAGATGTTTCCAGGCAAGCCGGAGTGATGTACGTCAATCAGCAGTGCATCGCTGCAGTAAACATACAAGAGTCTAAAGGGGATTGACAGGATAGATGCTGAGAGGTTGTTTCCCCTGGCAGGAGAGTCTAGAACTAGGGGGCATAGTCTCAGGATAAGGGGTCGGCCATTTAAGACTGAGATGAGGAGGAATTTCTTCACTCGGAGGGTGGTGAACCTTTGGAATTCTCTACCCCAGAGGGCTGTGGATGCTCAGTCGTTGAGTATATTCAAGACAGAGATCGATAGATTTTTGGACTCTAGGGGAATCAAGGGATATGGGGATTGGGCGGGAAAGTGGAGTTGAGGTCAATGATCAGCCATGATCTTATTGAATGGCGGAGCAGGCTCGAGGGGCCGAATGGCCGACTCCTGCTCCTATTTCTTATGTTCTGAAGTTCTTAAACAGATACCTTCTAGAATCCTTAAGGAATGTTGTTATGAAATAGGCAAGGCACTGCTTCATACAGTCAAGAGTTCCGTAGGTTCAACACCTTGGAGCTGATCTTGCAGCGCCAGCACTGAACAAGGAGTGAGGCATGAACCGGGTAAGTAAAGGTCGGTGAGTCTGACGTTTGTCATTGGAAAAATTCCAGGGGGTAATTTATAGGAAGCTATTAATGTTCATCCAAAGGGTGATTGAGATGGTAACGTTCGTCACCTGCCCTGGAGCCAATGAGAGCTGATCGTTCCCAATTTGAACCTGCTGTACTGAGCAAAAAAGAAAAGTAAGACTTGCATTTCTATAGCGCCTTTCACAACCTCATGATGTCCCAAAGCGCTTTACAGACAACGAAGTCCTTTTGAAGTGTGGTCACTGTTGTAATGTCAGAAACACGGCAGCCAATTTGCGCACAGCAAGCTCCCACAAACAGCAATGTGATCGTGACCAGATAATCTGTTTTTAGTGATGTTGATTGAGAGATAAATATTGGCCAGGACAGCGGCGATAACTCCCCCCTGCTCTGTTTCGGAATAGTGCCATGGGATCTTTTTCATCAACTGGAGAGAGCAGACGGGGCATCGGTTTAACGTCTATCCCAAAAGACGGTACTTCCGACAGTGCAGCACTCCCTCAAAACTGCCCCTCCGACAGTGCAGCCCTCCCTCAGTACTGGCTGTCCGACAGTGCAGCGTACCCACAGTACTGCCCCTCCGACAGTGCAGCCCTCCCTCAGTACTGGCTGTCCGACAGTGCAGCGCTCTCTCAGTACTGCCCCTCCAACAGTGCAGCGCTCCCTCAAAACTGCCCCTCCGACAGTGCCGCCCTCCCTCAGTACTGCACCTCCAACAGTGCAGCGCTCCCTCAAAACTGCCCCTCCGACAGTGCAGCCCTCCCTCAGTAATGCCCCTCCGACAGTGCAGCGCTCCCTCTGTACTGCCCCTCCGACAGTGCAGCATTCCAACAATACTGCCCCTCCGACAGTGCAGCGCTCCCTCAAAGCTGCCCCTCCGACAGTGCAGCGCTCCCTCAGTACTGCCCCTCCGACAGTGCAGCGCTCCCTCAGCACTGCCCCTCCGACAGTGCGGCGCTCCCTCAGTACTGCCCCTCCGACAGTGCAGCATTCCCACAATACTGCCCCTCCAACAGTGCAGCGCTCCCTCAAAACTGCCCCTCCGACAGTGCAGCCCTCCCTCAGTACTGCCCCTCCGACAGTGCAGCGCTCCCTCTGTACTGCCCCTCCGACAGTGCAGCTTTCCCACAATACTGCCCCACCGACAGTGCAGCGCTCCCTCAAAACTGCCCCTCCGACAGTGCAGCGCTCCCTCAGTACTGCCCCTCCGACAGTGCGGCGCTCCCTCAGTACTGCTCCTCTGACAGTGCGGCGCTCCCGCAGTACTGCCCCTCCGACAGTGCGGCGCTCCCTCAGTACTGCCCCTCCGACAGTGCGGCGCTCCCTCAGTACTGCCCCTCCGACAGTGCAGCGCTCCCTCAGTACTGCCCCTCCGACAGAGCAGCGCTTTCTTAGTACTGCCTCTCCGACAGCGCGGCACTCCCTCAGTATTGCCCCTCCGACAGTGCGGCGCTCCCTCAGTACTGCCCCTCCGACAGTGCGGCACTCCCTCAGTACAGCCCCTCCGACAGTGCAGCGCTCCCTCAGTACTGCCCATCTGACAGTACGGCACTCCCTCAGTACTGCCCCTCCGACAGTGCGGCGCTCCCTCAGTACTGCCCCTCCGACAGTGCGGCGCTCCCTCAGTACTGCCCCTCTGACAGTGCAGCACTCCCTCAGTACTGCCCCTCCGACAGTGCAGCGCTCCCTCAGTACTGCCCTTCTGACAGTACGGCACTCCCTCAGTACTGCCCCTCCGACAGTGCGGCGCTCCCTCAGTACTGCCCCTCCGACAGTGCGGCGCTCCCTCAGTACTGCCCCTCCGACGGTGCGGCGCTCCCTCAGTACTGCCCCTCCGACAGTGCGGCGCTCCCTCAGTACTGCCCCTCCGACAGTGCGGCGCTCCCTCAGTACTGCCCCTCCGACAGTGCAGCACTCCCTCAGTACTGCCCCTCCGACAGTGCGGCGCTCCCTCAGTACTGCCCCTCCGACAGTGCGGCGCTCCCTCAGTACGGCCCCTCCGACAGTGCGGCGCTCCCTCAGTACTGCCCCTCCGACAGTGCGGCGCTCCCTCAGTACTGCCCCTCTGACAGTGCAGCACTCCCTCAGTACTGCCCCTCCGACAGTGCAGCGCTCCCTCAGTACTGCCCTTCTGACAGTACGGCACTCCCTCAGTACTGCCCCTCCGACAGTGCGGCGCTCCCTCAGTACTGCCCCTCCGCCAGTGCAGCGCTCCCTCAGTACTGCCCCTCTGACAGTGCAGCGCTCCCTCAGTACTGCCCCTCCGCCAGTGCAGCGCTCCCTCAGTACTGCCCCTCCAACAGTGCGACACTCCCTCAGTACCGCCCCTCCGACAGTGCAGCACTCCCTCAGTACTACTCCTCCAACAGTGCAGCGCTCCCTCAGTACTGCCCCTCCGACAGTGCAGCACTCCCTCAGTACTGCCCCTCCGACAGTGCAGCACTCCCTCAGTACTGCACCTCCGACGGTGCGGCGCTCCCTCAGTACTGCCCCTCCGACAGTGCGGCGCTCCCTCAGTACTGCCCCTCCGACGGTGCGGCGCTCCCTCAGTACTGCCCCTCCGACGGTGCGGCGCTCCCTCAGTACTGCCCCTCCGACAGTGCGGCGCTCCCTCAGTACTGCCCCTCCGACAGTGCGGCGCTCCCTCAGTACTGCCCCTCCGACAGTGCAGCACTCCCTCAGTACTGCCCCTCCGACAGTGCGGCGCTCCCTCAGTACTGCCCCTCCGACAGTGCGGCGCTCCCTCAGTACGGCCCCTCCGACAGTGCGGCGCTCCCTCAGTACTGCCCCTCCGACAGTGCGGCGCTCCCTCAGTACTGCCCCTCTGACAGTGCAGCACTCCCTCAGTACTGCCCCTCCGACAGTGCAGCGCTCCCTCAGTACTGCCCTTCTGACAGTACGGCACTCCCTCAGTACTGCCCCTCCGACAGTGCGGCGCTCCCTCAGTACTGCCCCTCCGCCAGTGCAGCGCTCCCTCAGTACTGCCCCTCTGACAGTGCAGCGCTCCCTCAGTACTGCCCCTCCGCCAGTGCAGCGCTCCCTCAGTACTGCCCCTCCAACAGTGCGACACTCCCTCAGTACCGCCCCTCCGACAGTGCAGCACTCCCTCAGTACTACTCCTCCAACAGTGCAGCGCTCCCTCAGTACTGCCCCTCCGACAGTGCAGCACTCCCTCAGTACTGCCCCTCCGACAGTGCAGCACTCCCTCAGTACTGCCCCTCCGACAGTGCAGCACTCCCTCAGTACTGCTGTGGAGTGTCAGCCTAGATTTTTGTGCTCAAGTCTCTGGAGCAGGACTTGAACCCACGACCTTCTGACTCCGAGACGAGGGTTCTGCCCAGTGAGCCACAGCAAGGTCACCCGGTCAAAGCCGGCGGGTCCTTTTTTTTAACACATGCACATCAGGTCCTGATGAAGTCAATGGGACTCGACCGAGATTTTAACTCGAAGGGTGGAGCGGGAAGTAGCAGTGGTTTTCCCGCCAAGTGATGACAGCAGCGAGGAGGATCAGGCCCAGAAGAGGCGTTAATTGGTCAGTTGTTCTTTTTCTTAACTTTCCTTCTGGGGCCAGGAGGAGCAGGAATACTTTTTCAGACCCCATGAGTAAATCTTCGGCCACCTCTGACGCAGACTCACATCCACCCCCACACCCTCCGCCTGCCTTCCTGCAGCCCAGTTTGCCACTAACCTTGTCTCAGCGGAAGCCCACCAGACCACACGCTATTCCACCAACCTCTCACCCAGATCGGGTGAGAAATCAGCAGCAGCATTTAAAAGAGGCCTTTCGAGTTAAAATATCTCGGCCTTCATTTCTGGAACAACAGACGACTTTCTTGCAGAGTGATTGATGTGTGGAATGGACGTCCATCAGAGTAATTCTGTGCAAATTCATTGAGGAAACAGTCCCGAGGGACTCAGCTGTTGTTCCCCCCAGCCCAGGGGAAGGGGAAGGGCAGGGTGCAGCTCCAACAACACTCAAGAAGCTCGACACCATCCAGGACAAATCAGCCCGCTTCATTGGTGTAAAGTCTATAGGTTGTGCAGTAAATAACTTCAGAGACTTTAGAAGTACAAACAAAACAGGTCTTTACTATTCAGAGGTCTGGGCGATTTCTGCCCTAGTTAACGTATTCCAACCCTTATATACTGGTGTGGTCACTATCGGTATTACAGTATACATGAGCCAATAAATAGTGCCACCCTAAAGTAGTGCTCTTAAAGGCGAACGGTCACCTTCTATAGTTCCCTTAAAGGTAAACGGTTACATACACAACACTCCTCCCTTCCTAGCTTATTACTTACAGAATCCCGTTAACATACAATCTTCAATTTTATATAAACAGTTTGCAGCTATACTCTCGATGGAGTCAACGTCATATAACAATTTACAGATATACTCTCGATGGAGTCAACGTCATATAACTTCATGTTTAACATAACATAATAACATATATAACTTCATGTCAAAACAGATCACAGATTCAGTCTCTGTGGAAAACAGTTCATAGATTCAGTCTCTGTGGTGTAGTCGGTTCACATTGCTGGAGTGACTCATTCAATAGTCCTTCCATGGGTTTAACAGTTTGAACTTCCGAACTGAATTGGCTCCGTTCGGAGGCACCACGTGTGTGATCTGGTAGAGGTAATAATGGTTCAGATGGGTCATCTTCTGTTTCAACTTTTCCTTTTCTGCTTCTTGGAGACTCTCTGGGCTCCACTGTCAGCTGCCAGCTGCATGCGCAGTTCCTCCTTTTCCCGTAGTAGAGCCACCTTCTCCCGATGTTCCGTAGACTTTCGGTGCTCCTCCATGATTTCTGTATGGTGGGAGTCGAAGTTACAAGTTGGGCAGGACAGGACATAGTAATATTCGGAGTCGTCCTGAGCTAGGCCAGCGAGAGGGTCTTCTATGTCCTCCCTACCCAGCTGGACGTCAGCCAGCTTTTGTTCCAAATCCAGACATCTTTCCTGAAGAGACTTCTTCACGTGTTCCGCTTCCTCTAACTTTTTCTGGGCTTTCAGCAAGTTGTTTACTAATGACCTCATTTGTGATTTTAATACTTCAACTTCCTTTGGAGATTGATTGATCGGACTATTCAATCTCTCTACCGGAGCAGTTGTTTCAGCGTTCTGTTGTTCAACCTTGACATGAGTCAGCGTACTTTTGGTATCTAAGGGTTGCTCTGCTGCCATCTTCTCAGTCTGTGTTGCAACCTCGGCTATTTCAATAACTTTTGAGAGCTCCAAACCCTTCTCCTCTGACGATTTAAGCTCATGTTCATGGCCCATTCTTACGGTCTCTGTGTTTCTTACAGTTCCCTTTTCTTCCACTGAAAAGATTTCCAGTTGCATCTGTTCTTCAAGTCGTTGGACCTCGGCCATTGCCGCTTCATATTTATTTTGTGTTTCCTTTAATAATTTAACGAGTTCTTGGACATCCTGTATTCCCTGTTCTGGTATGTCTTCCACCACTAATTTTTTTCTTATGGATTGAATCCCTAATGATGAGTCAGCCTTGGCCTGAAGCTCATCAAACATTTCCTGCAGACTTTGTAATTCTTGCTTATGGTCAACCTTTAGTCGTTCATATGCTTTCACTAACACGAGCTTTTCGGAAGTTGCCAAGTTAACCCCTTCCAGGATTGTAGTCCGAGCCTGTTCATACTGTTCTTTCAACTCGTTACACTCTGCTTGCAACAAGTCGTAGAGGTGAACTGGAATACCATCCTGACTTCCTGAAGATTCCTCTTCCTTTGGATCGTTCTGTGTATATTCTAGTTCCTTAACAGCCTCCGGGAGATGTGATTGGTACTTGGCCACGATGGCTCTATGGTCGCTCTCTGCTTGAGCGAGCTGTCTCTGTTGTCTTTCCAGGGACTCCCATTCGGTGTCCCCGAACTTTTTCACCTTTTCCATCTCTTGTAGGAGACGGGCACTCAACTGTTCTAATTGTCGTTGTACTTTGACATAACGTTGAGTTCTAGCCCGGTGTTCCTCCGTAATGCATATGTCTGTAGCTTGAACAGACTCAGAATTCTCTGTCTTTATGCACGCCATCGATTTCCCAACCTTAGTCCGTGAGTTCATGTTAATCTTGTTTTTCATACATAAGCTGGACTTATCGTCTTCCGGCTCGGAGTCTGAGCTGCTTGTCTGCACCGAGTCCTCACTCGTCATTGCTTGTCGGTAGTGCCATTCCATGTCTATTTTCTTGATCCACTCCCGTCCCAGAAGTGGTGGTCCTCCCTCAGGTAGTACGTACAGATACATTCGTGGGTGTTCTTTACCCCTATCTCTCACCTTGACTCGTATTTTTCCCAGGGGGTATACATGATGCCCCGTGTATGTCTGTAATACGAATTTGGTATTTCTTAAGGGTATGTGAGAGAATAGCCGGTGATAGTCCTTTTGGTTGATGACGGATACAGCTGATCCCGTGTCCAGCTCCATTCGTACTTGGACTCCCGCTATTTTTAGTGTGACCCAGATCGTCTGTAGATCAGTGACTTTACCCACATGGTGGATTCTCAGACTATCCAGCTCCTGGCTGTTTGGGTCTGAGTCTGAATTTTGTTCGTCTGAACTCTTTTCAGCCACCTGATGCACCTTGTTGTACTTTCCTTGTGGTGGTGGCTTCCTTTGCTTGTTGGTCTTCTTTCCGGACCTGCATACCTTCGCGATGTGACCCAGTTTGCCACATTTCCTGCACTCTTGGTCCTTAAACCAGCACTGATTCTGGTCGTGCGTTGTCTTTCCACAACGGTAGCATTTGGGAGTGCTTGCTGTAATTTGGTCCACCCCGAGTGCCGCCGCCTTTAGCTGCATTTCCGCCATCCCTTTCGCTGCGGCTTCGTGCGATGAAGCTATGAGGACAGCCCTGTCCAGTGTGAGGTCGTTTTCTTCCAGAAGTCGCTTCTGCGTTCCTTCTTTGGCCAAGCCGCATACGAACTTGTCCCGCAGTGCCTCTGTTAAATTCCCTCCAAACTGGCAGTATTTCGCTAGCTTACGCAGTTCGACTAAGTATTCCGCATTGCTTTCATCTTGCCTCTGGGTTCTGGCGTAAAATTTAAATCGTTCAGCCAGCATCAACGGTGTGGGGTTCAAGTGATCCTTCAACACTGTTACGATCTCTTCGAAGGTCTGGTCCACTGGTTTAACTGGTGCTATTAGATGTTTCAAAAGCCCGTATGTTTTTGCTCCCATCGAATTTAACAAAGTTATTGCCTTGTTGTCATCCTCAATTTCGTTGGCTACGCAATATATTTCTATGCGTTCCACATACGTGGCCCAGTCTTCTATTTCTGCATTAAAGTCATTAATATTTCCTCGCTTAGGCATCTTCTTCTCTTTTTGAGAACACACCAGCCTTTCTGAAAAATCTTATTACTTTTCTGAAATTCTTAATAATTTCCAAGATGGCGGTTTCCCGCTTCTTCCTTCTTCTTCAGCGGTTTTCCCCGAAAAATGGCGGCTTTCCCGCGCTTCTCGCTCTCCCCGCCCACTTCAATGGTGGTTTTCCCGCGCTTGGCGGTCTTCACCCGGTCCCCCGACGCCGTCTGTCAGCCCGAGTGCGGCCCTTATCTATAATGCGATCGCTGGATCGCGAAGCGGCTGCCGGCCCTTATCTGTAGATCCGATCGCTCTCGTGGCTCTCGGCCCTTATCTGGAGATGCGATCGCTGGCTTGCAACGCCTCCCGCTCGGCTCTGGCTCCCCCGCTCGCGCGGCTCTCGGCTCTGACACTCCCGCGCCTACTCGCAGGCTCAGCGCTTCGTGGCAGCGGTTGCTGCACGGCTTCTCACATTGCCCGCGGTCCGGCTGTCACCCGACGCCGTTGGACCCGAATGCTTTGCCCTTCTCCTCCAAATACTTCTACCCCGTTTTTTTTTTTTTTTTAATTTATTTGTTTTAACTACTCACAGTCTCTTCGGCCGCCTTGTTTTAGGCTGATTGGCTCGCTCAAGATGTGGTAGCAGGGTAATCTGTGCCTGTTGCTGCCGCAGCTTTGCTGTTAATCTTCCAGCTTCCAGTAAGTACTATACTTTTAGTAGACGGAGCCTCGTGTTTTCTTTTTGAAGCTCTCTGCTACTGGTTAGTCTTGCCGCAGGGTACGATCGGACTCGTCGCCACTGTAAAGTCTGTAGGTTGTGCAGTAAATAACTTCAGAGACTTTAGAAGTACAAACAAAACAGGTCTTTACTATTCAGAGGTCTGGGCGATTTCTGCCCTAGTTAACGTATTCCAACCCTTATATACTGGTGTGGTCACTATCGGTATTACAGTATACATGAGCCAATAAATAGTGCCACCCTAAAGTAGTGCTCTTAAAGGCGAACGGTCACCTTCTATAGTTCCCTTAAAGGTAAACGGTTACATACACAACAATTGGCACCCCCTCTACCACCTTAAACATTCACTCCCTCCACCACCGACGCACCGTGGCTGCAGTGTGTACCATCTACAAGATGCACTGCAGCAACTCGCCAAGGCTTCTTCGGCAGCACCTCCCAAACCCACGACCTCTACCACCTAGAAGGACAAGGGCAGCAGGCGCATGGGAACACCACCACCTCCAAGTTCCCCTCCAGGTCACACATCATCCTGTCTTAGAAATACATCGGCCGTTCCTTCACCGTCGTTGGGTCAAAATCCTGGAACTCCCTCCCTAACGGCACTGTGGGAGCACCTTCACCACACGGACTGCAGCAGTTCAAGAAGGCGGCTCACCACCACCTTCTCAAGGGCAACTAGGGATGGCCAATAAATGCTGGCCTTGTCAGCGACGCCCACAGCCCAAGAATGAATATATAAAAACAGCCAAAACACTGAAAATTCTGTATGATGGAAGAGGAGAGAAACAGAAGTCAAAGTGTTATTGCAGTTGGCTTGTATCTGTGGCCAGTTATTATAAAATACAATGTGTTCTATAGACATATCCGTGTATGGAGTTTGTCTGAAAGAAGTTGATCCTATCTTTCAGGTCCAGCAGTGACTCAGTGCTAATTCCTTTAAGAAGATGCAGGAGGTGTGGCTGAAGGTGATGTGGTCCAGAACATGGTGCTATATTTCTAGTGCTTGACGTGAACATCTGGAAGAAGCTCATTATTTCGACATTTTGGGGAAGGTTTATCGGGTTTTGAATTGCCTTGATGTGACATTCCTTCCCTACCAGCTTAACGACGTTGTTACTTTAAGCTGGCTGGCACCTCCTTAAAATACTGTGACCAGAATTTCACACACAGCCACTAACGCAGTCGCTCAACGCAGTCAGTAACGCAGTCGCTCAGCGCAGCCACTAACGCAATCGCTCAGCGCAGCCACTAACTCAGTCGCTCAGTGCAGTCGCTCAGCACAGCCACTAACGCAGTCGCCCAGCGCAGTCGCTCAGTGCAGCCACTAATGCAGTCGCTCAGCGCAGCCACTAACGCAGTCGCTCAGCGCAGCCACTAACGCAGTCGCTCAGCGCAGCCACTAATGCAGTCACTCAGCGCAGCCATTAACGCAGTCACTCAGCGCAGTCGCTCATCGCAGCCACTAACGCAGTCACTAACACAGTCGCTCAGCGCAGCCACTAACGCAGCCACTAACGCAGTCACTAACGCAGTCATTCAGCGCAGTCGCTCAGCGCAGTCACTCAGCGCAGCCACTAACGCAGTCACTAACGCAGTCGCTCAGCGCAGCCACTAAAGCAGTCGCTCAGTGCAGTCACTCAGCGCAGCCACTAACGCAGTCACTAACGCAGTCACTCAGCGCAGCCACTAACGCAGTCGCTCAGCGCAGTCGCTCAGCGCTGAAATGTATATACCTTTAAGGGGGGAAACTATCTTTTACAGCTCATGTATACTGCAGTACTGGCAGTGACCACACCTTTATATAGCACTGAGTAGTAATCTGTACAGATCAGTTCCCGTGTGAGCCACGTTGAGTAAACACCTGTTGTACCATTCTCCTGCAGTCTGTGTCTTATTATACATGGACACAACATTGGCGACAAGGCAAGTTCGAACCTACCTGCAACTCTGCATCACCTCCCGGGGATTCGTTCCTGGAGATCAGTGGATTGGAGGTCAAGGCCAGAGACTCGGGCGTCAACCACGGGCAACCGCCCAGTCGTTCAGCAGAGACTCGGGAATTGTGGGGGAGGCTGTCGAGAGCCAGGCTTGGCTTTCCAGTCGAGGTGGTCCAGCGAAACGGGCTGGCAACAGGTAGTGCGCAGACCCTTCCCGGACAGCGGCGGGCTAGAGCCCGACTGAGCGGCACAGCAAAGGGCCGAGCAGCGTCGACGGGGGAGAGAGAGAGAGGGCAGAGCGCACAGGGCACAGCCGGTGTTCAGGGGCCGAGCAGCGTCGAAGAGAGGGAGAGAGAGACGCACAGAAACCCGCGAGGCGCCGCCATTGCCACGAGGACCGCCGAGAGCGTTGTTGGCAGCAGCGCAGGAGAAGCGCGCGAAACCTACAGGACGCCGCCATTGCCACGAGAACCGCCGGGAGCGGCGTTGGCAGCAGCGGGGGAGGAAGGAAAGCGCGGGAGATGCCATTTTAAGCCATTGGGAGACACCATTTTAAACCACACCCAAAATGCCGAAGAGTGGCAGTATCGCCGCATTTGACAATGAAGTCGAAGATTGGACTACATATGTCGAACGAATAGAGGTATACAGCAAGGCAAATGAGGTGTCAGATGACAAGAAAGCGTCGGTATTGTTAAATTTAATGGATGCAAAGACGTATGGTTTATTACGAAATCTAGTAACCCCAACGAAGCCAATGGAAAAGAGTTTTGAAGACATCGTAACGATACTACAGGAACATTTAAACCCCACACCGCTGCTGATAGCAGAAAGATTCAAGTTTCACAAATGGAACCAGCATAAGGATGAAAGCAATGCTGATTATTTAACAGAATTGTGCAAACTATCGAAACACTGCCAGTTTGGAGCGGGACTGGCAGATACCTTAAGGGACAAGTTTGTGTGTGGGCTTCAAAGTGAAGGAACCCAGAAACGGCTTTTATCTGAAAAGGACCTTAAGCTGGAAAAGGCTTTCAGCATTGCGGTATCATATGAAGCAGCAGCACGGGGCGCTGCAGAGATACAACAGAGACCGCAAGAATATGGCACAAACGAAATGTCATATGGAACAGAGAAGTGCTATCGCTGCGGCAGAACAACACACGACCAGAATGATTGCTGGTTCAAAGACAAAGTGTGCAGACAGTGTGGAAAAGTAGGACACATAGCACGAGTCTGCAGGTCGGGAAAGAAAACCAGCAATAAGAAACCTACCAAAGGAAAGTACAAGAAGGTACATAAGATGACGGAGAATAGTTCAGACGAACATAAGAGTGATAACGACTCCGAAAGCAGGGAACTGAGTTGTCTGAAACTACATAATGTGATCACAACGGAGGATCACCGAACCATTTGGGTCACTCTCAAGATAGCAGGAGTCCAGGTAAAGATGGAATTGGACACAGGATCAGCCCTAACAGTCATAAACCGACGGGACTACGAGCGGCTATTCTCCCACATACCATTGAGAGACACAAAAATTATTTTGAAGACGTACATGGGGCAAAAAGTCTACCCCAAAGGGAAAATAAGGGTGACCGTTATATATAACGGTAAGGAAACACCAAAACTAGACCTGTATGTATTACAAGATGGAGGACCACCATTACTGGGACGTGAATGGATCCGGAAAATACAACTGGATTGGCATTCCATACAGGCACTGACTGTGGCTGACAAAAAGGATGATGACGTCACACCTGGGCGACTGTCAAAGATCCTAACTGACGCGAAAGAAGTGTTCCAGCAAGGACTCAGAACACTAAAAGGCATGACAGCGATGATTAAAATTGAAGAAAACGCAAGCCCAAAATTTTTTAAGGCCAGACCGGTACCTTATGCGATCCGCCCAGCCATCAAAGCAGAGCTGGAGAGTCTGGAACATTCCGGTATACTGTCCAAGGTAGACTGGAGCGAGTGGGCTACACCCATCATCCCTGTGATGAAAAAGTCGTTGAGCAGCACGCCTGGGGAACCAAGGAAGGTTCGCATCCGTTGGGACTTTAAGGTAACAGTGAACCCAGTCCTTCACACAGTACAATATCCACTTCCGCGGAATGAAGATATTTTCGCCTCGCTACCTGGAGGGAAACGCTTCACTAAGATTGATCTGGCCCAGGCATATCTGCAAATGGAGGTAGAAGAAGCATCAAAAAAATACCTCACAATCAACACCCATAAAGTTCTCTACCAATACAACCGGCTGGTATTCGGGGTAGCATCAGCTCCGGCTATTTGGCAAAGGGCAATGGAACAAGTCCTGCAAGGGATCCCAGGGACCCAGTGTTATTTGGACGACATCCTGGTCACGGGCGAAAATGACAGTGATCACCTCGCCAACCTGGAGCAGGTGCTCACTAGATTGAAGGAATATGGGCTCCGAGCTAACCGCCCCAAATGCGAGTTTTTTAGAAAACAGATCTCGTATTGTGGCCACGTTATCGATAAAGAGGGGTTACATAAGTCCCCAGAAAAGATTGAGGCTATAGTCAAGGCTCCAGCACCGGAAAACGTGTCACAACTGAGGTCGTTCCTCGGGCGGGTAAACTACTACCATAAGTTCTTGCCAAATTTGTCTACAATACTACACCCACTGAACACCCTACTGCAAACTGGAGTGCCATGGAAGTGGAGTGACGAATGTAGACGAGCTTTCCAGAAGAGCAAAACACTAATCACATCGAAAGAGGTATTGGCCCATTACAACCCAGCATTACCAATTCGGTTGGCATGTGATGCGTCACCCTACGGCATTGGAGCGGTGCTGTCGCACAAATTCTTGGACGGCTCAGAGAGGCCAATAGCCTTTGCGTCACGATCACTAACCTCAGCTGAGCGTAACTACGCCCAGATTGACAGGGAGGCCCTCAGCCTAGTGTGGGGAGTGAAAAAGTTCAATCACTATCTGCACGGGCAGAAATTCACCTTGCTGACTGATCACCAGCCTCTTGTCTCCATTTTTAATCCGAAGAAGGGCGTTCCGGTGATGACTGCGCAACGACTACAAAGATGGTCACTTTTTCTAGGGGCACATCACTATGAGATTGAACATAAGGGCACGAAACAGCATGGAAATGCTGATGGGCTATCACGCCTGCCACTGCCTACTGCGGAGGAAGCACCAGCAGTGGATCCTGTCAAAATATTCCATTCGACTATAGTTGAATACCTACCGGTAACTAACGCTTGTATCGAAAATGAAACCCAAAATGACCCAACACTGTCTCGGGTATATGTTTTGACGGTGAAGGGATGGCCAGCACATGGCGACTCACTGTTGCCAGCATTCTCGACAAGGAGAGAACAGCTGTCAGTGTGCCGGGGGACCTTGATGTGTGGATCCCGAGTGGTAATTCCACCCAAGTTAAGGGATAGAGTGCTCAATGAGCTTCATGAGGGTCATCTGGGAGGGGTAAAAATGAAAAGCCTAGCCAGGGCTTATGTGTGATGGCCGGGAATCGATAAACAAATCGAGGACCTGACCAAGAGTTGCTCAGGATGCCAGAAAGTCCAAAATGCACCACCACAGGCCCCTCTACACCCATGGGAGTGGCCCTCATCTCCATGGCAATGGGTGCATATTGATTTTGCTGGTCCATTCATGGACTCAATGTTTTTAATAGCCGTGGATGTGCACGCGAAATGGCCTGAGGTGATCAAAATGTCCTCCACCACCACGGAGCAAACTATTGCAGTCCTACGGACCATTTTTGCCAGGAATGGCTTGCCAGAACAGATTTGCTCCGACAACGGACCACAGTTTGTGTCCGAAGAGTTCCGGAGGTTCTTGAAAAAGAATGGGGTAAGGCATTACACATCCGCCCCGTATCATCCAGCCACAAATGGATTGGCTGAGAGGTTCGTACAAACCTTTAAGAAGGCAATAAAAGCTATGTACAATGACAACATTCCGCTGCAGCACAAGGTAGACAATTTCCTGTTCACCTACCGGAATGCGACACATGCAGTCACCAACAAGGCCCCAGCCATGATGTTCTTTAACCGAAGGTTAAGATCTCGCCTGGATTTGCTCAGACCAAACGTACGAAGAGATGTTGAGAGTAAGCAATTCCAGCACATACATGAGAAGCCAACAAGGAGCTTCAATGTAGGGCAACCAGTCTTGGCCCGCGACTACCGAACAGAAAAATGGCAGCCAGGAACGATATGCACACGGCAGGGCCCATTAATGTACACAGTGGACGTTGGGGAGAGCATCGTGAGACGCCATGCTGACCAGATCCTAGAGTCACAGGAACAAGTCAACCCCATGCCTCGCCCATACGTACCTGGTGATGAACCCGACGTACAGGTTGCATCTACCCCAGAAACAGTAGCATCGGAAGCTGATGAACCAACCGACGACAGGGGGCCAGAATCGCCTCCGCACCAAGAGCAAGACACTCGGGAAAGGCGCTATCCAGAAAGGATCAGGAAGCCTCCCCAAAGACTGAATATATAAATAGACTATTTTCAGCTAATGTTGCATGTTAAATGTGTTAATTATAATTAGTTTGATATTTAATTGTTAAATGAGTGTTATGGTACTGTTAATCTAAAAGGGGAGGAATTGTAATGTATATACCTTTAAGGGGGGAACTATCTTTTACAGCTCATGTATACTGCAGTACCGGCAGTGACCACACCTGTATATAGCACTGAGTAGTAATCTGTACAGATCAGTTCCCGTGTGAGCCACGTTGAGTAAACACCTGTTGTACCGTTCTCCTGCAGTCTGTGTCTTATTATACACGGACACAACAAGCGCAGCCACTAACGCAGTCACTCAGCGCAGCCACTAACACAGTCACTCAGCGCAGTCACTCAGCGCAGTCACTCAGCACAGTCGCTCAGCGCAGCCACCAACGCAGTCACTAACGCAGTCGCTCAGTGCAGTTGTTCGGTGCAGCCACTAACGCAGTCACTAACGCAGTCGCTCAGCGCAGTCGCTCAGCGCAGCCACTAACGCAGTCACTAACGCAGTCGCTCAGCGCAGCCACTAACGCAGTCGCTCAGCGCTATTTCATCCCATCGGTGTTCAGTGTTTCCTGGTGCCTGGAACCACAGGCCAGTGTGGCACTGGGCCAAGGCCCAGGTTTAATTGCTGGCCTATGTTTGGCCTGTGTACAGTTTTGGTCTCCTTCTCTGAGGAAGGATACACTTGCCTTGGAGGCGGTGCAACGAAGGTTCAGTAGATTGATTCCTGGGATGAGAGGGTTGAGTAGATTGAGCCTACAGTCTGTGGAGCTTCGAAGAATGAGAGGGAATCTCATTGAAACATACAAGATTCTGAGGGGGATTGACGGTAGATGCTGAGAGGTTGTTTCCCCTGGCTGGAGAGTCTAGAACTAGGGGGCATAGTCTCAGAATAAGGGGCCGGCCATTTAAGACCGAGATGAGGAGGAATTTCTTCACTCAGAGGGCTGTGAATCTTTGGAATTCTCTGCCCCAGAGGGCTGTGGCTGGTGAGTCATTGACTATATTCAAGGCTGAGATCGATAGATTTTTGGACCCTAGAGGAATCAAGGAATATGTGGATTGGGCGGGATTGTGGAGTTGAGGTCGAAGGTCAGCCATGATCTTATTGAATGGCGGAGCAGGCTCGAGGGGCCGAATGGCTCCTAGTTCTTATGTTCTTCGTTGCTCTCAGCCTGGACACAGCTTGAACACTGGAACTGACGGTGCCACTGGCCTAGGAAGGGGTTAAACTGCACTGTGGTTCCCATCTCTGATCGAGTGATTCCTGCTGGGAAATGTGGCCTTTGGACAATGGCACTGACTGAAGGATTGTTGTGGGAAAGAGGGGGTCCATTTCATGGGACAGGAAGGGCCTGTACCACTGGGACAGGCTGCTCCTGAACTGGACTGGGACCAAGGTCCTAACTGAAACGACAGGGCTGTAGAAAGGACTTTGAACCGTTAAAGAAAGAGAAGGATCAGGTAGAAATAAAAAAAGCCTGATGGGTGATATAACTGAGGTGTTTTCAAATGATCAAAGGAGTTGATAGGGTAGAAACTCCTCTGGTGGGGGGAGTCCAGAACAAGGGGGCATAACCTTAAAATTAGAGCCAGGCCGTTCAGGGGTGTTGTCAGGAAGCACTTCTTCACACGAAGGGGAGTGGAAATCTGGAACTCTCTCCCCCCCCAAAAAAGCTGAATTAACAACAGAAAATGCTGGAAATACTCAGCAGGCCAGGCAGCATCGGTGGAGAGAGAAACAGAGTTAACGTTTCAGGTCTGGGACCCTTCATCAGAACTGGAAAAAGCTGGAGATGTAACAGGTATTAAGCAGGTGCAGAGACAGTGGGGGGGAGGGTTAGGAGGGGAGGAAGGAATTGAAAGAACATCCTGTGAAAATGTTGCAAACGGGAATGGCAAAATCATACAGCATGAAAAATGGGGGCAGGGATAATTATCTGAAATTGTTGAACTCGATATTGAGTCCGGCAGACTGTAAAGTGCCTAATCGAAAGATGAGGTGCTGTTCCTCGAGCTTACGTTGAGCTTCACTGGAACAATGTAATAGGCCGAGGACAGAGAGATCAGAGTGGGAGTGAAGCGGAGAATTAAAGTGACAGGCGACTGGAAGCTCAGGGTCACCCTTACGGACTGAACGGAGGTGTTCCGCAAAGCGGTCGCCCAATCTGCGTTTGGTCTCCCCAATGTAGAGGAGACCGCATCGTGAGCAGCGAATACAGTATACTAGATTGCGAGAAGTACAAGCTGTTCCAAAAAAGCTGTTCATTTTAAGGTTAGAATCTTCTATGTTTCAATGAGATCACCTCTCGTTCTTCGAAACTCCAGAGAGTACAGGCCCCTTGTTCTGGATTTTCCCCAGCAGAGAAAATGCTTTCTCTGTGTCTACTCCATCAAACCATTTATACACCTCAGGGAGACCACCCCTTAATCTGAGCTGACAACAGGATTTTGCAACGCCTGATTATTTGAATAATTACTCCAAGGTCCAGGCACAGCTTTTGGGCTTACCTGATGGCTAGGCTAATGGGGAATGGAAATTAGGCCAACAGCTCAAATTTAAAGAGATGCGCCCACTTAATGTTAAGTGGGGCAAATATTGCATCAAATTTTATGAAGTTTCAGAACGGATTGGAAATATTTATCCACCTTTGCCGGAGAAGAGATTGGGAAAGAATCCCAGACAAAAATTTTCCCCTGCTGGAGCAAAACTGAAGTGAAAGAAGTGATTGTGGAGACTCGGGGCTGGATTTTCATTGAGGAGGCGGGTAGGAGGCGGGACTACAACTTTCGGGGTTGTAGCCCCGCCTCCATCGAGTTCTAGCCAACCCACGCGATTTTGACTTGATTGACCTTGTTGAACCTGCCCAGCGGGCTCAGCAGGCCAATTAAGGGCCACCCGGCAACAGGTGATGTCACAGATTGACATTTCATCTGTCAAGAGCTTTTGACAGATGAAATATCAGCGTTTGACAGCTGTTCGAAGCTGTCAAACACTGACAATCTGTACTCCAAGTTAATTCCTTCCTCTCAGGCTGATTTAGAGATCTCTCGAGAACAGAAAGCTGAGGCTGCAACTTTTGACAGCTCGCGGCCATTCTGCTTTCTGTGCCGGTGAGATGAGGGACTCCCAGACCTGAAGGAAGGAAGGCTGTAAAGGTAAGTAAAGGTAATTAAACTTCTTTAAACACTTTACACACACCAAACACACTTACCTCTGCACTCATGCACCCATCACTCACCTGAACACCGGACATCTCGACCCCTCCAAGCCCTTCATCCCGACGGTCCGCCTCGCTAACTTGGCGTGGTTTGGAGCCGTCGGGAATCCCACACTTCAACATTAAAAATAGGGATTAGGCTAAAAACTGCCTGTTAACTACCTGTTAACAGGCACTTAATTGGCACTAATCCCCTTCCCGCCTCGGGGCGGCGGGTCCCAGCACAGGTCGGGTATCCGCCTCCTTTGAAACTGGCATAGAGGCGGGTTGGGGGTGGGATGGGGTCGGGACCCCCGATTTCGAGATTTTAACCCCCCACACGCCTCCAATCCCGCCTCCACGGCCCAATGAAAATCCTGCCCTTGAAGTGCAGTCTGTGGATGAGTGCAACAACAACAACAACAAGCTCGACACCATCCAGGACAAAGCAGCCCGCTTGATTGGCACCCCATCCACCACCTTAAACATTCACTCCCTCCACCACCGGCGCACCGTGGCTGCAGTGTGTACCATCTACAAGATGCACTGCAGCAACTCGCCAAGGCTTCTTCGGCAGCACCTCCCAAACCCGCGACCTCTTCCACCTAGAAGGACAAGGGCAGCAGGCACATGGGAACACCACCACCTCCAAGTTCCCCTCCAGGTCACACACCATCCTGACTTGGAAATATATCGGCCGCTCCTTCATCGTCGCTGGGTCAAAATCCTGGAACTCCCTCCCTAACGGCACTGTGGGAGCACCTTCACCACACGGACTGCAGCGGTTCAAGAAGGCGGCTCACCACCACCTTCTCAAGGGCAATTAGCGATGGGCAATAAAAGCTGGTTTTGCCAGCGACGCCCAAAGAAAGATTTTTTTTTGAAGTTGATAAAGTGGTACAGTATCCAATCCCTGGGTGGATGACAGGCAAATTAGCCGTGCTGCTGCATGAGGTGATAGTGGGATCCCCCTCTGCAGAGAACAGCAGCGCATGCTGCCGGTCATTAGCTGGCCCCCACGTTGTACAGTGCATGGGGGCCATCTGCGATGCTCTGCACTCGCGGGAACCCTGGTACCGTGGAAAGGTTTAGTGCCCCGTTGAGGCACTCCTCAAGGAATGTGATGAACCTATTGGCCGCCTTTGCACACAACGGCCTCCGTCACTTGAGAGCGAGCAGTCGACTAACTGACCTGGCGAGTGTGCGCGGTGGCGGCTTGATAGGATCCGTTGACGTAAACATTTAATGCGGGAGAATAGCTGCCACCCTGCAACATGGGCAGAGACCCACAAGCCGGGCCCCTGACTGTTTCTAGAGACATCTGTCCTTAATTGGTTAACATTTCTCGAGGCCTTGGCTGACATCTGGTTCTCTCGGGACTTATTTCTGGAAGTGCTTATTCATTCCAATGAAAGACATGACATAAAGCAGAAGGATAAGACGGGAAACAGGGACGTTACTGGGAAAGTGAACCACAGCCTCGGGATAAAGGGTAGGCCATTCAGGACTGAGATGAGAAGAAATTTCTTCACACAGAGGGTGGTGAATCTTTGGAATTCTCTACCCCAGAGGGCTGTGGAGGCTCAGTCATTGGGTATATTCAAAACAGAAGTCGATAGATTTAGAAACATAGAAGATAGGAGCAGGAGTAGGCCATTCGGCCCTTCGAGCCTGTTCCGCCATTTAATGAGATCATGGCTGATCATCCAAATTCAGTACCCTGTCCCTGCCTTCTCCCCATATCCCTTGATCCCTTTAGCCTTAAGAAATATATCTAACTCCTTCTTGAATATATTTAATGAATTGGCCTCAACTGCCTTCTGTGGTAGAGAATTCCTGACCAGTAAAGGCATCAAGGGATACGGCGATAGGGCCGGTGAATGGAGTTGAGGTCGAAGATCAGCCATGATCTCATTGAATGGCGGAGCAGGCTCGAAGGGCCGAATGGCCAACTCCTGCGCCTATTTCTTATGTTCTTATGTTCATAACGTTGGGGCAGTGTAAGCTTCGGCTCCCATTGGCTGGTAGACGTGTGTCTTGCTGCCACTCTGCTTTTCATTTCTCAGCGGCATGTTCCAGCCTAGTTTGGTCGAGTAATCCTACATCAGCCCGGAATAAAAAAGCAAATTATTATTTAAATGGCGCGAGACTACAGAACGTGGCGATACAGTGGGATCTGGGGGTCCTCATACATGAAACACAAAAAGTTAGCATGCAGTTACAGCAAGTAATTAGGAAGGTAAATGGAATGTTGGCCTTTATTGCAAAGTAATGGAATATAAAATTAGGGAAGTCCTGCTACAACTGTACAGGGCGTTGGCGTGACCACACCTGGAGCACTGCGTACAGTTTTGGTCTCCTTATTTAAGGAAGGATATACTTGCATTGGAGGCAGTTCAGAGAAGGTTCACAAGGTTGATTCCTGGGATGAGGGGTTGTCTTATGAAGGCGGCACGGTGGCATAGTGGTTAGCACTGTTGCCTCACAGCGCCAGGGACCCGGATTCAAATCCGGCCTCGGGTGACTGTCTGTGTGGAGTTTGCACATTCTCCCCGTGTTTGCGTGGGTTTACTCCGGGTGCTCCGGTTTCCTCCCACAGTCCAAAGATGTGCGGGTTAGGTTGATTGGCTATGATAAATTGACCCTTAGTGTTAGGGGGATTAAATACGTGGGGTTACGGGGATAGGGTGGGATATGTGTTGGTGTAGGGGTTACGGGGATCGGGTGGGATATGTGTCGGTGCAGGCTCGATGGGCCGAAATGGCCTCTATCTGCACTGTGGGGTTTCTGTGATTCTGTGATTCTGTGTGAAAGGTTGAGCAGGTTGGGCCTATACTCATTGGAGTTTAGAACAATGAGAGGGGATCTTATTGAAACATATAAGATTCTGAGGGGGCTCGACAGGGTAGATGCTGAGAGGATGTTTCCCCTCGTGGGGAATCTAGAACTAGGGGGGCATAGTCTCAGAATAAGGGGGCACCCATTTATGACGGAGCTGAGGAGGAATTTCTTTTCTCAGAGGGTCGTGAATCTTTGGAGCTGTGGAGGCTGGGTCATTGAATATATTCACGGTGGAGATAGACAGATTTTTGAACGATAAGGGCGTCGAGGGTTATGGGGAGCGGGCGGGAAAGTGGAGCTGAGCCCAAGATCAGATCAGCCATGATCTTATTGAATGGTGGGGCAGGCTCGAGGGGCCGAATGGCTAACTTCTGCTCCTACATCTTATGTTATGTTCTTATGATAACCCTGCCTCTTACCACTATGTACCTTCGTGCTCTGGTCCTGTGGTTCTGGTTTTACTGGTTCTCAGTTGTATCCATTCGAGGATGAAGAGTCCAGTTTAGTCTAGCATTACACAGGATATACGGCACAGAAACAGGCCATTCGGCCCAACCACTCCATGCCGCCGTTTATGCTTCACTCGAGCCTCCTCCCGTCTTTCTCTTCATTTTCTCATGACTAAGAGATTGGATCGGGTAGATCGAGAGAAGTTATTTATTCTGGTGGGGGAGTCAATAACAAGAGGGCTCAATCTTACAATTAGAGCCAGGCCGCTCGGGAGTGAAGAAAGGAAGCACCTCTCCACACAAAGGGCAGTGGGAATCTGAAACGGCCCGAAAGGCTGTGGATGCTGGGGGTCATTTGGAACTTTCAAGCCTGAGATCGGTGGATTTTTACTGGGTGCGGGCATCAAGGGTTACGGAGCAAAGGCGGGTAAATGGAGTTAAGATGCAGATCAGACATGTCACATCAGACATGTCGCATCAGACTGCTCCTGTTCCTATGTTCCTATGGGAAACCTCCGCACTGCCTCCAGGCTTGGCTGTTTCTCATGTGCGTCAGTGAGCAGCAGGTTCTGCTCCCTGCGAGGGTTCACCTTCCCGAGCATCGCACAGGCACAGCTGGAGAGTCAGCTCTGTGCAAAATGATGCCTGAGGCGGAACCACCACTGGGACCGGGGCGGAAGCAAAGCGCTGTCTGTCCTTCTGTAGAGAATCGCGGCAGCCGTTTGGCACAACAGCAAGATCCCACACACAGCAAGATCCCACAGAGAGCAAGGTCTCATACACACAGCAAGATCCCACACACAGCAAGATCCCACAGAGAGCAAGATCCCACAGACAGCAAGATCCCACAGAGAGCAAAGTCTCATACACACAGCAAGATCCCACAGAGAGCAAGATCCCACACACAGCAAGATCCCACAGACAGCAAGTTCCACAGAGAGCAAAGTCTCATACACACAGCAAGATCCCACAGACAGCAAGATCCCACAGAGAGCAAGATCTCATACACACAGCAAGATCCCACACACAGCAAGATCCCACAGAGAGCAAGGTCTCATACACACAGCAAGATCCCACACACAGCAAGATCCCACAGAGAGCAAGATCCCACAGAGAGCAAAGTCTCATACACACAGCAAGATCCCACAGACAGCAACATCCCACAGAGAGCAAGGTCTCATACACACAGCAAGATCCCACAGACAGCAACATCCCACAGAGAGCAAGGTCTCATACACAGCAAGATCCCACAGACAGCAAGATCCCACAGACAGCAAGGTCTCATACACAGCAAGATCCCACACACAGCAAGATCCCACAGAGAGCAAGATCCCACACACAGCAAGATCCCACAGAGAGCAAGATCCCACAGAGAGCAAGGTCTCATACACACAGCAAGATCCCACACACAGCAAGATCCCACAGAGAGCAAGATCCCACAGACAGCAAGATCCCACAGAGAGCAAAGTCTCATACACACAGCAAGATCCCACAGAGAGCAAGATCCCACACACAGCAAGATCCCACAGACAGCAAGTTCCACAGAGAGCAAAGTCTCATACACACAGCAAGATCCCACAGACAGCAAGATCCCACAGAGAGCAAGATCTCATACACACAGCAAGATCCCACACACAGCAAGATCCCACAGAGAGCAAGGTCTCATACACACAGCAAGATCCCACACACAGCAAGATCCCACAGAGAGCAAGATCCCACAGAGAGCAAAGTCTCATACACACAGCAAGATCCCACAGACAGCAACATCCCACAGAGAGCAAGGTCTCATACACAGCAAGATCCCACAGACAGCAAGATCCCACAGACAGCAAGGTCTCATACACAGCAAGATCCCACACACAGCAAGATCCCACAGAGAGCAAGATCCCACACACAGCAAGATCCCACAGAGAGCAAGATCCCACAGAGAGCAAGGTCTCATACACACAGCAAGATCCCACAGACAGCAAGATCCCACAGACAGCAAGGTCTCATACACAGCAAGATCCCATACACAGCAAGATCCCACACACAGCAAGATCCCACAGACAGCAAGGTCTCATACACAGCAAGATCCCACAGAGAGCAAGGTCTCATACACAGCAAGATCCCACAGAGAGCAAGATCCCACACACAGCAAGATCCCACAGACAGCAAGATCCCACACACAGCAAGATCCCACAGACAGCAAGGTCCCACACACAGCAAGATCCCACACACAGCAAGATCCCACACACAGCAAGGTCTCATACACAGCAAGATCCCACAGAGAGCAAGGTCTCATACACAGCAAGATCCCACAGACAGCAAGGTCTCATACACAGCAAGATCCCACACAGAGCAAGATCCCACAGACAGCAAGGTCCCACAGACAGCGAGGTCCCATACACAGCAAGATCCCACACAGAGCAAGATCCCACAGACAGCAAGATCCCCCAGACAGCAAGATCCCACAGACAGCAAGATCCCACAGACAGCAAGGTCCCACAGACAGCAAGATTACCCGGACAGCAAGATCCCACAGACAGCAAGATCCCACAGACAGCAAGATCCCACAGACAGCAAGATTACCCAGACAGCAAGATCCCACAGACAGCAAGATCCCACAGACAGCAAGATCCCACAGACAGCAAGATCCCACAGACAGCAAGATTACCCGGACAGCAAGATCCCACAGACAGCAAGATCTCACAGACAGCAAGATCCCACAGACAGCAAGGCACCACAGACAGCAAGATCCCACAGACAGCAAGATCCCACAGACAGCAAGGCCCCACAGACAGCAAGATCCCACAGACAGCAAGATCCCACAGACAGCAAGGCCCCACAGACAGCAAGATCCCACAGACAGCAAGATCCCAGAGACAGCAAGGCCACGAGGCCTCCCTACCCTTCTACTTCAACAATGCAGCATTCCCTCAGTCGGCCTGCGTTGTTTCAGCAGGAGCACAATCATGTTCAAGCTGGGTGGAGGTTGTGAGGGAGCGAAGGGGGGGGCGAGAGGTGGGGGAAGGGTGGGGAGTGGGGGAGGGGTGTGTTGTTTTGGGGGAGGGGCAGGGGTTTTGGGGAGGGATGTGGGGAAGGGCGGGGGTTGTGGGGGAGGGGTGGGGTGTGGGGGAGTGGCGGGGGTGTGGGGGAGGGGCGGGGGGGGTGGGGGAGAGGTGGGGGTGTGGGGAAGGGCGAGGGTTGTGGGTGAGTGGCGGGGGTGTGGGGGAGGGGTGGGGATGTGGGGAAGTGGCGGGGTGTGGGGGAGGGGCGGGGCTGTGGGGGAGGGGCGGGGGTGTGGGGAAGGGCGGGGGTTGTGGGTGAGTGGCAGGGGTGTGGGGGAAGAGCGGGGGTTGTGGGGGAGGGGTGGGGTGTGGGGGAGGGGCAAGGTTGTGGGGGAGGGGTGGGGAGTGGGGGAGGGGTGTGTTTTTTGGAGGAGGGGCAGGAGTTTTGGGGGAGGGATGTGGGGAGGGGCGGGGTTGTGGGGGGGGGCGGGTGTGTGGGGGAGGGGCAGGGTTGTGGGGGCGGGTTGTGCGGGGGAGGGGAGGGACGGGGGCTGTGGGGGAGGGGCGGGGGTGATGACACGAAAATTGGTGGAGTGGTAAATAGCGAGGAGGGAAGCCTCATGCTACAGGACAATATAGACGGGATGGTCAGATGGGCGGAACAGTGGCAAATGGAATTTAACCCTGAAAAGTGTGAGGTGATACATTTTGGGAGGACTAACAAGGCAAGGGAATACACTATGAATGGTAGGATCCTAGGAAGGACAGAGGATCAGAGAGACCGTGGTGTGCATGTACATAGATCCCTGACGGCAGCAGGACAGGTAGATAAGGTGGTTATAAAGGCATATGGGATACTTGCCTTCATTAGCCGAGGCATAGAATATAAGAGCAGGGAGGTTATGATGGAGCTGTACAAAACGCTGGTGAGGCCACAGCTGGAGTACTGTGTGCAGTTCTGGTCGCCACACTATAGGAAGGATGTGATTGCATTGGAGAGGGTGCAGAGGAGATTCACCAGGATGTTACCTGGGCTGGAGCGCTTCAGCTATGAAGAAAGACTGGACAGGCTGGGGTTGTTTTCCTTAGAGCAGAGAAGGCTGAGGGGGGACCTGATTGAGGTATACAAAATTATGAGGGGCATAGATAGGGTAGATAGAAAGGAACTTTTCCCCTTAGTAGAGGGGTCAATAACCAGGGGGCATAGTTTCAAGGTAAGGGGCAGGAGGTTTAGAGGGGATTTGAGGAAAAACTTTTTCACCCAGAGGGTGGTTGGAGTCTGGAACTCACTGCCTGAAAAGGTGGTAGAGGCAGGAACCCTCACAACATTCAAGAAGCATTTGGATGAGCACTTGAAATGCCATATCATACAAGGCTACGGACCAAGTGCTGGAAAATGGGATTACAATAGACAGGGCCTGATGGCCGGCGTGGACACGATGGGCCGAAGGGCCTCTTTCTGTGCTGTATAACTCTATGACTATGACTCTATGAGGGGCGGGGTTGTGGAAGAGGGGCGGGTGGCTGTGGGGGAGGGGCGGGGGTGTGAGGAGGGGCTGGGTGTGGGGGAGGCGCGGCGATATTTGGGGAGTGTGGGTGGTGGTTTGGTGGGGGTGGGGGTGGTGGGGTTTGGGAAATTTGTAAAATGGAGGAACTGAAGGCAGGTGAACATCACCCTTTGGTTCGAAAGTATTTCTTTGTAATTATCATATTGCTTTATCTGGATTTTCATTGGTGCTTAACTTTTGTAGCTGTTTTTGTGTTGCAAGGCCTTTATTTACAAATCCAGTCCTTACAACCATCTTGCTTCCAGCTGTTACTTCATTTAGACCAGAACTAGGGGCCATCAATATAAGATAGTCACTAATAAATCCAATAGGGAATTCAGGAGAAACTTCTTTACCCAGAGAGTGGTGAGAATGTGGAACTCGCTGCCACAGGGAGTGGTTGAAGCAAATAGTATAGATTCATTTAAGGGGAAGCTGGATAAACACGCGAGAAAGGATTAGAAGGATCTGTTGATGGGGTGAGATGAAGAAGGGCGGGAGGAGGCTCGTGTGGAACATAAACACCAGCACGGACCAGAGGCCGAATGGCCTGTTTCTGTGCCGTACGCTCAATGTAACTCAATATAATTTGATTGGATATACTTCCTGGGACACACATACAGCTGGTACGAAGCCTTGCTCGAAGCAGGAATGGGCGCCGTGTTGGAGGCCAGTCTCCAAGCTGTGATCCTCCACCAAGGGTCCTCCCTGTGATCCTCCCTGTGATCCTCCCTGTGATCCTCCCTGTGATCCTCCCTGTGATCCTCTGCCCAGGATCCTTCCTGTGATCCTCCCTGTGATCCTCCCTGTGATCCTCCCTGTGATCCTCCGCCACGGATCCTCCCTGTGATCCTCCCTGTGATCCTCTGCCCAGGATCCTTCCTGTGATCCTCCCTGTGATCCTCCCTGTGATCCTCCGCCACGGATCCTCCCTGTGATCCTCCCTGTGATCCTCTGCCCAGGATCCTTCCTGTGATCCTCCCTGTGATCCTCTGCCCTGAATCCTCCCTGTGATCCTCCCTGTGATCCTCTGCCCAGGATCCTCCCTGTGATCCTCCCTGTGATCCTCTGCCCAGGATCCTTCCTGTGATCCTCCCTGTGATCCTCTGCCAAGGGTCCTCCCTGTGATCCTCCCTGTGATCCTCTGCCAAGGGTCCTCCCTGTGATCCTCCCTGTGATCCTCTGCCCAGGATCCTTCCTGTGATCCTCCCTGTGATCCTCTGCCAAGGGTCCTCCCTGTGATCCTCCCTGTGATCCTCCCTGTGATCCTCTGCCCAGGATCCTCCCTGTGATCCTCCCTGTGATCCTCCCTGTGATCCTCTGCCCAGGATCCTCCCTGTGATCCTCCCTGTGATCCTCCCTGTGATCCTCTGCCCAGGATCCTTCCTGTGATCCCCCCTGTGATCCTCCCTGTGATCCTCTGCCCAGGATCCTCCCTGTGATCCTCCCTGTGATCCTCTGCCCAGGATCCTTCCTGTGATCCTCCCTTTGATCCTCCCTGTGATCCTCCCTCTGATCCTCCCTCTGATCCTTCCTGTGATCCTCCCTGTGATCCTCCCTGTGATCCTCCCTCTGATCCTCCCTCTGATCATCCCTGTGATCCTCTGCCAAGGATCCTCCCTGTGATCCTCCCTCTGATCCTCCGCCACGGATCCTCCCTCTGATTCTCCCTGTGATCCTCCCTGTGATCCTCCCTCTGATCCTCCCTGTGATCCTCCCTCTGATCCTCCCTGTGATCCTCCCTCTGATCCTCCCTGTGATCCTCCCTGTGATCCTCCCTCTGATCCTCCCTGTGATCCTCCGCCACGGATCCTCCCTGTGATCCTCCCTGTGATCCTCCACCACGGATCCTCCCTCTGATCCTCCCTGTGATCCTCCCTGTGATCCTCCCTGTGATCCTCCCTGTGATCCTCCCTCTGATCCTCCCTGTGATCCTCCCTCTGATCCTCCCTGTGATCCTCCCTGTGATCCTCCCTCTGATCCTCCCTGTGATCCTCCCTCTGATCCTCCCTGTGATCCTCCCTGTGATCCTCCGCCACGGATCCTCCCTCTGATCCTCCCTGTGATCCTCCCTCTGATCCTCCCTGTGATCCTCCCTGTGATCCTCCCTCTGATCCTCCCTGTGATCCTCCCTCTGATCCTCCCTCTGATCCTCCCTGTGATCCTCCCTGTGATCCTCCCTGTGATCCTCCCTCTGATCCTCCCTCTGATCCTCCCTGTGATCCTCCCTGTGATCCTCCCTCTGATCCTCCCTGTGATCCTCCCTCTGATCCTCCCTGTGATCCTCCCTGTGATCCTCCGCCACGGATCCTCCCTCTGATCCTCCCTCTGATCCTCCCTCTGATCCTCCCTGTGATCCTCCGCCACGGATCCTCCCTGTGATCCTCCCTGTGATCCTCCCTGTGATCCTCCGCCACGGATCCTCCCTCTGATCCTCCCTCTGATCCTCCCTGTGATCCTCCCTGTGATCATCCCTGTGATCCTCCCTGGTGGTGCAGCCTCGACAGTTCTGCACCGGCGCACTGGCACAGACCATTGAAAGCTCCGTTCCACGTTGAATGAACTCTGTGTCGCGCAAGGTGTTGGCCGCAAGGGCTGGGAGGAAACCTCCCTCCCTCCCTTCCATTCAATCCCACGTGTTAATCTCTGCAGCAACGCCAGATTTTAATCATGAATCTGGGGCCCAATTAACCTTCAAGAGTGACGCACTGGTACGCTAAATATTAATAGATTAAAAACTGCCATTTCAGGAACTTAGGCAAGCAGGAAGTCTGCCTCTAGCAGCGAGGCTGCACCTGGGCACTGGAGATATTTATCACTTGCCTCTGATGATTAGATTGCCGTCTGAGCCCATACCCCGGCCACAGTGCAGCAGTAAATTGCCCACTCATTTCCTCCATTCATTAATGCTAGCACCAAGGTAGATATGCAGAGCACAGCAACTGGCGGCCTCAGAGAGCTCACAGGATGGCTGCTGTGGGATCCGAACAAATGTCACTGGTGCAGTGAAAAGCAATCTCAGATAAGGCCCCAAACAAATCGCTCAGACAGCGTTTTTTTTTATTAGTTCCTGGGATGTGGGCGTTGCTGGCAAGGCCGGCATTTATTGCCCATCCCCTAGTTGCCCTCGAGAAGGTGGTGGTGAGCCACCTGTCTTGAACCGCTGCAGACCGTGTGGTGAAGGCGCTCCCAGAGGATTCTTAGTATGTAAACTGAGTGTCTTGCTAGGCCATTTGAGAGGCCAGTTAAGAGTCAGCGAGTGTGTGCCTGGTATTGTACCATGAGTGGCATCACAGCCAGACGGAATCCTGTGGTCCAGCGATGTCCAGAGAAGGTGCCCTTTCAAACAGAGGTCACTGACAGTGAACAGCAGGGGGAACCCTGGCTGTTTTTTTCTCACCAACTGTAAATTACATGCCAGTTCTTTAATAAATCAATATATTTTTAGAATTTTAGACTTCTGTATCAAACTCGCAAACTCAATCTCTGTACACTGGTGAGGAGTTGTAGAATTCTGAGGGAGTTTTCCAGACCCTCATAATATCCGGAACATTACAGTCTAGCTAAACTTATTAAAAGTGCTATCTGGAGGATGGTAACATCTTCAGGTTGTTCCTTTCCTTTAGGGAGAGATTGCCTTGTCCTTTAGACCCAATTAAGCGTCTTTAGGATTTGGCTACCTCAAACTTTAGTTGAAAGTGAACGCCTGAGGAATATGCCTGATCTGGGGTAGCCCTAAAGGGGCTAGGACTAGTAATTATCCCTTCAGAGGAAGGTGGAAAACGAGCGCGCTTATTTCCGACACTGTCCTGATGCTAGTATCCGACTCATGCTTCTTGCTGTGCCGTGGCTCTCCTTCACCTTCAGATCCTTTGAAACATTTTTTATTTACGTGCAGAAGGTCACGGAAGGAGCCCCGAGGAGGGGCGGTTGGTGAGGAGGTCACGGAAGGAGCCCCGGGAGGGGCGGCTGGTGAGCAGGCCCGGGCATTGGGCTGAAGATTGTCGGACAGGAGGAATGGTGGAAATGGAATGGCGGCGCGCACAGACGCAGCGGCTTTGCTTCTCCCAGGACGGTGCTATTTACGTTTAATGTTAATGTTATTTGTACTGGACTCATGGGAGCTTGCAAGATCACATTTCATTGTTCATGTACTTGTGCATTGTACAATGACAATAAAGTTGAATTATTATTATTATTATTATTTATTGCCCACCCTTAATTGCCCCTGAGAAGGTGGTGGTGGTGAGCCGCTCCCTTGAATACAACTGAGTGGCTTGGCTGGGCCATTTCAGAGGGCAGTTTAGAGTCAACCACATTGCTGGGGGTCCGGAGCCACATATAGGCCAGACCAGGTAAGGACAGCAGATTTCCTTCCCTAAAGGGCATTAGTGAACCAGATGGGTTTTTATGACAATCCTGTAGTTTCATGGTCTCCATTACTGATACTAGCTTTTTATTCCTGATTTATTTAATTGAATTTAAATTTCCCAGCGGCTGTGGTGGGATTTGAACTCACGTCTCACCCAGATCAGTAGTCCAGGCCTCTGGATTACTAGCCCAGTAACAACTGTGCTACTGTATCCACGCACAGAGTCCGTGACTTGAGACCAAAACTCCCAAGCTCCAGTCATTGGTTGGCAGGCAGCGGAGAGAGTGGGCCATTGACTGGAATCATAGTCATTTCAAAACGTCACAGTTTTGTTTCTAGATTTCCTCACACAATTATGTAAAAAGTTTGTTATCTCCCCCTTAGTTTCAGAATGTGTGTGCGCGTCTATAATGGGACCCGGAGTCTTTCTGCAGCCACTGACAGGAGAGAGTGGGGCGACTGGTTTATAAGGTTGTGTCCCAGAACAAGCTCACCTCTCACAGTCAAGAAGAAAGAAGATCGCTGACATATTCGAGGATCTTCTTATAATCAGGTTTAGCTATGAATAATTGTTCCCTGTGGGGTGCAACTTATTCGATGCTGCAATGTAGCAACACTTCTATCTCCATCAATATCTCTCTCCCCATCTCCTACTCATTCTATTGCTATTTTACTCTCACTTTCTGTCTAGAAACATAGAAAAATAGGAGCAGGAGTCGGCCATTCGGCCCTTCGAGCCTGCTCCGCCATTCAATATGATCATGGCTGATCCTGTATCTCAATACCATATTCCCGCTCTCTCCCCATACCCCTTGACGCCTTTTGCATCTAGAAATCTACCTACAGGAAACTTTGTGTTATCCGGAGGCTAAATGTCCGGCAAGCTCGAGCCACCGGCAAAAATCAGGAGCCGTTTTGTTCGTTTTTTTTTCTTCTCGTGGCTTTTTTTTCAACAGTCAGGCTCTGCAAAGTCTCTCTGAAGCTGTTGCTAAGCGACAGAGACGCTTCCAAGGTACGGCCGACTGATTAGAAGCTGTTGCTAAGCAACAGTGTTTGTTGCCAGATACGGAGCTGAAAAGCTCCGTATGCTTCAACATTAGCGCTGGTTTGTCCAGCAGTTTTGAGGGAGCGGCAACAGCTCGGTCCCGTCGGTGCCGGATAGCACAAAGTTTCCTGTATCTTCTTCTTAAATAGATTCAGTGACTTGGCCTCCACAGCCTTCTGGGGTAGAGAATTCCACAGGTTCACCACCCTCTGAGTGAAGAAATTCCTCCTCATCTCAATCCTAAATGTTCTACCCCGTATCCTGAGACTGTGACTCCTTGTTCTAGACCCCCCCAGCCAGGGGAAACATTCTCCCTGTATCCAGTCTGTCTAGCCCGGTCAGAATTTTATACGTTTCAATGAGATCCCCTCTCATTCTTCTAAACTCTAGTGAATACAGGCCTAGTCGACCTAATCTCTCCTCATACGACAGTCCTGCCATCCCAGGACTCAGTCTGGTGAACCTTCGCTGCACTCCCTCTATGGCAAGTATATCCTTTCTTAGGTAAGGAGACCAAAACTGCACACGGTACTCCAGGTGTGGTCTCACCAAGGCCCTGTATAACTGTCGTATCTCTGTAATCTCCTTCAGCCCCACAACCCCCCAGAGATATCTGCACTCCTCTAATTCTGCCCTCTTGAGCATCCCTGATTATAATCGCTCCACCATTGGCGGCCGTACCTTCTGTTGCCCGAGCCCTAAGCTCTGGAATTCCCGCCCTAAACCTCTCCGCCTCTCTACCTCTCGTTCCTCCTGTAAGAAGCTCCTTAAAACCGACCTCTTTGACCAAGCTTTTGATCACCCTGTCCCTAATCACTCCTTATGTGGCTCGGTGTCAAATCATGTTTGATAATCGCTCCTGTGAAGCACCCTGGGACGTTTTACTACGTTAAAGGAGCTGTATTAAGTCAAGTTGTTGTTGTTATTGGGCGAGGGAGATATTAAGTGGGGTCTCTTTGAGGTGAAGGTCGCTCTAAGATGAACCGTCTCGTGATGGACAACTGGGACCGACTGAGCCCTGCTGGTTGGCCGCTCTGGCTGGTTACGGAGATTTGGAGAGGCAAAGCAAAGACATACCGAGGACCTTTCCTACTCTTGGGAGTTCCAATGCGACTCACAGCCAATGAAGCACTTTCTTGAGTGTAGTTGAAACGTAGGGAAACACACCGGCCAGTTGGTGCACAGCAAGATCCCACAAACAGCAGCGTTATAAAAGACCAATAAATTTGTTTGGCTGTTGTTGTCCATTGAGGGACAAATGTTGGCCAGGACACTGGCAGAACTTCCGTGCTCTTCTTCGAATTGCTACATAACAATCATGGTTTAACGTCTCATCCAAAAGACAGCCCAACAACAGAGACTCCCTCAGTACTGCCCTGAACTCTCAGCCACGGTTACATGCTGAAGTGATTGGAATGTGGCTTGAACCCAGCACCTTCTGTCTCCACAGTGAGAGTGCTGTTGGGGCTAAGGCGCTTCCCACTCTGCTTGCTATAACTCTGTAAGCCAAGGCCCCGAGGGGTAGAATGGACAAGCAGCGGGAGGTTTACCAGTGTCCGGTGTGGGAGTTTGAGCCGGGTAAACTCCACCAATACCCTGGTGCTTGGGAACATTTGAGGGTCTCTAGGACAAAAGGCAGAATACTGCGGATGCTGGAAATCTGAAATAGAAACAGAAAACTCTCAGCAGGTCAGGCAGCATCTGTGTAGAGAGAAACACAGTTAACGTTTTCAGACAGAAGGTGCTGGACAATGATTCTGCCATTGCCATTTACACCTCCTCTAGACCCATCTTTTGTTTCTTAACTTGTCCCATTACCATCTCCTTTGGCCTCGCGCCATCGTCCCTTTGTCATTTAATCACTCCTGCCTTCCACCCTATCACAGACCATCCTTTTGTTCCTTCCTCCCCTCCCTCCTCTCCCTGCCCCTGCACTTGCTTAAAACCTGTTAAATCTCCAGCTTTTTCCAGTTCTGATGAAAGATCATCGAGCTGCAACGTTGACTCTGTTTCTCTCTCCACAGATGCTGCCTGACCTGCTGAATATTTCTGTTTAAGGTGGGTTGTCAACCTGCATTCAAAGTCTTACCTAGCACTACGTGCTCATGCGCAGGGTAAGATTGGGTAGGATTGATTGGGGAATGTCACTCAAAGGGTTGACGGTGGATAGGCAATCGCAAACATACAAAGACCGCATGGATGAACTACAGAATTTGTTCATCCCAGTTTGGCATAAAAATAAAACAACCGTGGCTAACAAGGGAAATTAGGGATAGCATAAGATCCAAGGAGAGGACATATAAATTGGCCAGAAAAAGCAGTAAACCTGAGGATTGGGAGCAGTTTAGGATTCAACAAAGGAGGAGAAAGGGATTAATTAAGAAGGGGAAAATTGACTATGAGATTAAGCTTGCAGGGAACATAAAAACTGACTGTAAAAGCTTTTATAGATATGTGAAGAGAAAAAGATTGGTGAAGTCAAGCGTAGGTCCCTTGCAGTCAGAATCAGGGGAAATTATAATGGGGAACAAAGAAATGGCAGACCAATTAAATACATATTTTGGTTCTGTCTTCACAAAGGAGGACACAAATAACCTCCCAGAGATGTCGGGGAACATAGGGTCTGATGAAAGGGAGGAACTGAAAGAAATCAGTATTTGTAGGGAAATGGTGTTAGGGAAATTGATGGGATTGAAGGCTGATAAATCCCCAGGGCCTGATAATCTACATCCTAGGGTACTTAAGGAAGTGACCCTAGAAATAGTAGATGCATTGCTGATCATCTTCCAACATTCGATGGAATCTGGGACAGTACCCATGGATTGGAGGGTAGCTAATGTTACCCCACTATTCAAAAAAGGTGGTAGAGAGAAAACGGGGAATTACAGACCGGTAAGCCTGACATCGGTAGTGGGGAAAATGCTAGAGTCCATTATAAAAGATGTAATAGCAGAGCACTTGGAAAACAGTGACAGGATCGGACAAAGTCAACATGGATTCACAAAAGGTAAATCGTGCTTGACTAATCTACTGGAATTTTTTGAGGATGTAACTGGTAAAATAGATAAGGGAGAACCAGTGGATGTGGTGTATTTGGACTTTCAGAAGGCTTTTGATAAGGTCCCGCGTGTAAAGTTAAGGCACATGGGGTAGGGGGCAAGGTATTGACTTGGATAGAGAACTGGTTGGCGGACAGAAAGCAAAGAGTTGGAATAAACGGGTCTTTTTCCGAGTGGCAGGCAGTGACTAGTGGGGTACCACAGGGATCGCTCCTTGGACCCCAGCTATTCACAATATATATTAATGATCTGGACGAGGGAACTAGTTATAATATCTCCAAAGTTGCAGACGACACAAAGCTGGGTGGGCGTGTGTGCTGTGAGGATGATGCCGAGAAACTCCAGGATGATTTGGAGAGCAGCAGCGGCAGGCAGGCGGACCTGCGAGGGATGAGGCGACCAAGGTGGCGAGTTTAAAAAGCAGCTCCAAGACCAGGTAGGCCGCAGAGCAGCGACAGCAGGTGAGCGGACCTGCGATGGACGAGGCGACTGAGGCGGCGGTTAAAAAGCAGCTCCGAGACCAGGTAGGTTTAATAATCTGCAGTCTCCGGGCTCAGAGGAAGGGAGAGAAGTAAAAAGTAATCGAAGTGTGACGTCACCAGAAAGCAGGTAGGTGATTGGTTGGTGAGTATTTCTCTCTTTTTAAACTTTAACTCTGTGGTTTATAGTTACTAAAGTCTCTCTGGTGTAGCGGGGACTGTTGGTAAACCATTTAACTGTAGTGTAATTGGTGGGATTGATTGATTTAATTTAATTTCAATTAATTAAATGGTAAGTCATGGCAGGACAGCCCGGCCATGTGGTATGCTCCTCCTGCGATATGTGGGAACTCAGGGACACTTCCTGTGCCCCTGACAACTATGTGTGCAGGAAGTGTATCCAGCTGCAGCTACTGACAGACTGCATTGCGGCGCTGGAGCTGCGATTGGATGCATACTGGAGTGTTCACGATGCTGAGGACGTCGTGAATAGCATGTTTAGGGAGTTGGACACACCGCAGGTAGAGGTTGGACAGGCAGAAAGGGAAGGGGTGACCAACAGGCAGAGTACTAGGCGCAGGCAGGTGGTGCAGGGGTCCCCTGTGGACATCCCCCTCTCAAACAGATATACCACTTTGAGTACTGTTGGGGGGGATGGCTTAACAGAGGAAGGCAGCAGCAGCCAACTTCCTGGCACCAGGGGTGGCTCTGCTGCACAGGACGGGAGGAAAAAGAGGGGCAGAGCTGTAGTAATAGTGGATTCTATTGTAAGGGGAATAGATAGGCGTTTCTGCAGCCGCAAACGAGACTCCAGGATGGTGTGTTGCCTCCCTGGCGCAAGGGTCAAGGATGTCTCAGAGCAGCTGCAGAACAATTTGGAAGGGGAGGGTGAACAGCCAGTTGTCGTGGTGCATATAGGTACCAACGATATAGGTAAAAAACAGGATGAGGTCCTAAAAGCGGAATATAGGGAGTTAGGAGGTAAATTAAAAAACAGGACCTCAAAGGTAGCAATCTCAGGATTGCTACCAGTGCCACGTGCTAGTCAGAGTAGAAATAGAAGGATACTTCAGATGAATATGTGGCTAGAGGAATGGTGCCGGGGGAGGGATTCAAGTTCCTGGAACATTGGAACCGGTTCTGGGGGAGGTGGGACCAGTTCAACCCGGACGGTTTGCACCTGGGCAGGGCTGGAACCGATGTCCTAGAGGGAGTGTTGGCTAGTGCTCTGGGGGAGGGTTTAAACTAAGATGGCAGGGGGTTGGGAACCTGAGCAAGGGGACAGAGGAAAGGGAAACAAGGATAAAAGCAAAAGAAAGGAAGGAGAAAAACAAAAGTGGCAGTCAGAGAAATCAATGGTTTAAATCAAACATGGCCACAGTAAATAATAATTCTAATAGGTCTAAGAGCATTAAAAAAATAAGCCTGAAGGCTTTGTGTCTTAATGCAAGGAGCATTCGTAATAAGGTGGATGAATTGGCTGCGCAAATAGAGGTAAACGAATATAATTTGGTTGGGATTACGGAAACGTGGCTCAAGAATGGCCAAGGCTGGGAACTCAACATTCGATATTCAGGAAAGATAGGCAAAAAGGAAAGGGAGGTGGGGTAGCATTACTGGTTAAAGAAGGGATTAACACAATTGTAAGGAAGGATATTAGCTCTGATGATGTGGAATCTATATGGGTAGAATTGAGAAATACCAAGTGGCAGAAAACTTTAGTGGGAGTGGTATATAGACCTCCAAACAGTAAGGCGGAGGTTGGGGATGGCATTAAAAGGGAAATTAAAGAAGCGTGCAATAAGGGCACAGCAGTCATCATGGGTGACTTTAATCTACATATAGATTGGGCTAACCAAATTAGTAACAATACTGTGAAGGAGGAATTCCTGGAGTGTTTACGGGATGGTTTCCTGGACCAATATGTCGAGGAACCAACCAGAGATCAGGCCATCTTAGACTGGGTATTATAAGAACATAAGAAATAGGAGCAGGAGCAGGCCAATCGGCCCCCTGAGCCCGCCCCACCACCCAACAAGATCATGGCCGATCCGATCCCAACCTCAAATCTTCTATCACTGTGCATCCACCCGAACCCATGTGATCTCCCGGGAGAGGCGAAAAACCAGATAAAGACCCAATGGCCAATTTGGGAGAAAAAAATCTGGGAAATTCCTCTCCGACCCATCTAGGCGATCGAAATTCTTCCAGGAGATCACTCTGTCCCTATATTTTCTACAGTACTTACCTTCTGTAAAGGCGATCTCCACCCCAGCCAGGAACAGGAATAAAACCATCTCCTGAAATCTAACACAGAATTAGAACACAGTAGGAGCAGAACCAGGCTACACGGCCCCTGGGCCCACTCCACTACCCACAGGGCCATGACCATTCCGAACCTAGACTCATGTCCAATTTCCTGCCTGCTCCCCATAACCCTTAATTCCCTTTACTTCTAGGAAACTATCTATTTCTGTTTTAAATTTATTTAATGATGTAGCTTCCACTGCTTTCTGGGGAAGCAAATTCCACAAACCTACCACCCTCTGAGTGAAGAAGTTTCTCCTCATCTCAGTTTTGAAAGAGCAGCCCCTTATTTTAAGATTATGCCCCCTAGTTCTAGTTTCATCCTTCATTGGGAACATCCTCACCGCATCCACCCGATCAAGCCCCTTCACAATCTTATATGTTTCAATAAGATCGCCTCTCATTGTTCTGAACTCCAAGGAGTAGAGTCCCAATCTACTCAACCTCTCCTCATATGACCACCCCCGCATCCCCGGGATTGACTTGGATAGAGAACTGGTTGGCAGACAGAAAGAAAGAGTTGGAATAAACGGGTCTTTTTCCGAGTGGCAGGCAGCGACTAGTGGGGTACCGCAGGGATCGGTCCTTGGACCCCAGCTATTCACAATATATATTAATGATCTAGACAAGGGAACTAGATGTAATATCTTCAAATTTGCAGATGACACAAAGCTGGGTGGGCGTGTGTGCTGTGAGGAAGATGCTGAGAAACTCCAGGATGATTTGAACATGTTGGGTGATTGGGCAGAAACATGGCAGATGCAATATAACGTGGATAAATGTGAGGTTGTCCACTTTGATGGGAAAAACAGGAAGGCAGATTATTATCTAAATGGCAATAGATTGGGAGAAGGGGAAGTGCAAAGAGACCTGGGTGTTATTGTGCACCAGTCGCTGAAGGTAAGCATGCAGGTGCAACAGATGGTTAAGAAGGCAAATGGTATGTGTCAGGGTTGGGGAGCCACGGGGCCGTATAAATACGAGGCCGTGCTCTCCGGGCGAGGTAGGATCTGGACCCAAGTGCAGAAACCAGACAAGAGACAAATATACAGTACTTTGTTTGAACTTTACTAGATTTACACATAACCAGATTAACACAAGGGACACAGCAATATACAAAAGAACTAGAGACAAGAGAACTAGAGACAAGTTACAAGACAGCTAGTCAAGACAGGAACTCAGGACAGCTTCCATGAGGAACTTATTCTAAGTAGAATTCAATAATTAAGCTAAATCGTAGTAAATAAAAGGGTATTGTAAGGGTTAAGTCATGGAAGGGCAGCTCGGACCCATGTCATGCTCCTCCTGTGCCATGTGGGAAATCAGGGACACTGTCCCTGACAACTATGTGTGCAGGAAGTGTGTCCAGCTGCAGCTCCTAGCGGACCGCATGGCGGCGCTGGAGCTGCGAATGGACTCACTCTGGAGCATACGCGATGCTGAGGATGTTGTGGATAGCACATTCAGTGAGTTGGTCACACCGCAGGTAAAGGCTAGCTCAGACAGTAAATGGGTGACCAAAAGGCAGGGTAAAGGCAGGAAGGTAGTGCAGGAGTCACCTGCGGTCATCTCCCTCCAAAACAGGTTTACCGTTTTGGGTACTGTTGGGGGAGATGACTTATCAGGGGAAGGCACCAGCAGCCAGGTTCAGGGCACCATGACTGGCTCTGCTGCACAGAAGGGCGGGAAAAAGAGGGATAGGGCTATAGTGATAGGGGATTCAATTGTAAGGGGGATAGATAGGAGTTTCTGTGGCCGAGACCGAGACTCCAAGATGGTATGTTGCCTCCCTGGTGCAAGGGTCAAGGATGTCTCGGAGCGGGTGCAGAGCATTCTGAAGGGGGAGGGGGATCAGCCAGTTGTCGTGGTACATGTAGGTACCAACGATGTAGGTAAAAAGAGGGAGGAGGTCCTACAAGCTGAATTTAGGGAGTTAGGAGCTAAATTGAAAAGTAGGACCTCAAAGGTAGTAATCTCTGGATTGCTACCAGTGCCACGAGCTAATAAGTTTAGAGAGAGTAAGATAGATAAGCTAAATACGTGGCTTGAGCAGTGGTGCAAGGGAGAGGGATTTAAATTCTTGAGGCATTGGAACCAGTTCTTGGGGAGGAGTGACCTGTACCAAGGGGACGGTCTACACCTGAACTGTGAGGGAGCCGATGTCCTCGGGGTAATATTTTCTAGGGCGGTTCGGGAGGATTTAAACTAATTTGGCAGGGGGATGGGAACCTAGGTAATGGAAAAGAGGGAAGTCATATGAAGTCAGAAATAGATGGTAGAAAGGTGAGAAGCAATAAGCAAAGGAGAGAAACACAAAGGGCCAAACTAATTCATAATGAGAGTGTGAAAAAAGCAAGCCTGAAGGCTTTGTATCTTAATGCTAGAAGCATTAGGAACAAGATGGATGAATTAGTTGTGGAAATAGAGGTAAACAAGTATGATTTGATTGGGATTACAGAAACGTGGCTGCAGGGTGGGCAAGGCTGGGAACTTAACATCCAGGGATATACAATATTTAGGAAGGATCGGCAAAAAGGTAGGGGAGGTGGGGTAGCATTGCTGGTAAAGGAGGGGATTAATGCAATGGAAAGGAAGGATATTAACTCGGATGAAACGGAATCTGTATGGGTAGAAATGAGAAATAGCAAGGGGAGGAAAACGTTAGTGGGTGTGATATATAGGCCTCCAAATAGTAATATGGAGGTGAGGGAAGGCATAAAAAGGGAAATTAGAGAAGCGTGCGATAAGAGCACAGCTGTCATCATGGGTGACTTTAATTTACATATTGATTGGACTACCCAAATTAGTAAAAATTCTGAGGAGGAGGAATTCCTGGAATGTTTTCGGGACGGTTATCTGGACCAATATGTCGAGGAGCCGACTCGAGATCAGGCCATTTTAGACTGGGTATTGTGCAATGAGAAGGGACTTATCAGCAATCTTCTTGTACGAGGCCCCTTGGGTCAGAGCGATCATAATATGATCGAGCTCTCAGTCGAGATGGAGAGTGAGGAAATTGAATCAGAGACTAAGGTCCAGAACTTAAATAAAGGGAATTACGAGGGTATGAGACAGGAATTGGGTAAGATTGACTGGGTGGTGTTTCTGGGGGGAATGACAGTGGATAGACAATGGCAAGCATTCAAAGATAGAATGGAAGAATTCCAGAACATGTTTATACCGGTTTGGCATAAAAATAAACCTAAAAAGGTGACTCAACCGTGGATAACGAGGGAAATTAGGGACAGCATAAAATCAAAAAAAAGGGCATATCAACTGGCAAAAAAAAGCACCAGACCGGAAGATTGGGGGCAGTACAGGATACAGCAAAAGAGGACAAAGGGATTAATCAGGAAGGGGAAAATAGAATACGAAAGTAAACTTGCAGCAAACATAAAGACAGACTGCAAAAGCTTTTATCGGTATATCAGGAGGAAAAGACTGGTAAAATCCCAAGTCGGTCCCTTGCAGTCCGATTCGGGAGAATATATAATGGAGAATAAGGAAATGGCAGACCAATTAAACTCATACTTTGGTTCTGTATTCACAAAGGAGGACACAAATAACCTCCCAGGAATATCGGCAAACATAGGGACTAATGAGAGGGAGGAGCTGACAGAAATTAGTATCTCTAGGGATATGGTGTTGGGTAAGTTGAGGGGACTGAAGGCCGACAAATCCCCGGGGCCTGATAAACTACATCCTAGGGTACTTAAGGAGGTGGCCCTGGAGATAGCAGATGCTCTAAGGATCATCTTCCGGAACTCCATTGACTCGGGAACAGTACCCGTGGATTGGAGGGTAGCTAATGTTACCCCAATATTTAAAAAGGGGGGTAGAGAGAAAGCAGGGAATTATAGACCAGTAAGCCTTACATCGGTTGTGGGCAAAATGCTAGAGTCCATTATTAAGGATAAAATAGCGGAGCACTTGACAAATGGGGAAAGGATCGGACAGAGTCAACATGGATTTACAAAGGGTAAATCGTGTTTGACTAATCTGCTGGAATTTTTTGAGGAAGTAACTGGTAAAATAGATGGGGGAGAGCCAGTGGATGTGGTGTACCTTGACTTCCAGAAAGCCTTCGATAAGGTTCCACACAAAAGATTATCATGCAAAATTAAGGCTCATGGGATTGGGGGCAAAGTATTAACGTGGATCGAGAACTGGCTGGCGGATAGAAAACAGAGAGTTGGAATAAACGGCTCGTTTTCGGAGTGGCAGGCAGTGACCAGCGGGGTGCCGCAAGGATCTGTCCTGGGACCCCAGCTGTTCACAATATATATAAATGATCTGGATCAGGGAATTGGATGCAATATTTCCAAATTCGCTGACGACACTAAACTAGGAGGAGGGGTGGGCTCTGATGAGGATGTCAGGAGGCTACAGTGCGATTTGGACAGGTTGGGGGAATGGGCGGATACGTGGCAGATGCACTATAATGTGGATAAATGCGAGGTTATCCACTTTGGGGGTAAAAACAGGAGGGTAGATTATTATCTAAATGGCAATAGATTGGGAGATGGGGAAGTGCAGAGGGACCTGGGTGTTCTTGTGCACCAGTCACTGAAGGAGAGCATGCAGGTGCAACAGGCGATTAAGAAGGCAAATGGTATGTTGGCCTTCATATCAAGGGGGTTCGAGTATAGGAATAGGGATACCTTACTACAGCTGTACAAGGTGCTGGTGAGACCGCATCTGGAGTATTGTGTACAGTTTTGGTCGCCCCATCTGCGGAAGGATGTTCTTGCCATGGAAAGAGTGCAACGGCGATTCACCAGGCTGATACCTGGAATGGCGGGAATGACCTACGAAGAGAGATTAAATAGTTTGGGCTTGTACTCACTGGAGTTTAGAAGATTGAGAGGGGATCTCATCGAAACATATAAAATTATGGCAGGCCTGGACAGGCTGAATTCAGAGAGAATGTTTCCAATGGCCGGGGAGCACAGAACCAGGGGCCACAGTCTAAAAATAGCAGGCAAATCATTTAAAACAGAGATGAGGAAGAATTTCTTCACTCAAAGAGTGGTGAGCCTGTGGAATTCCCTGCCACAGAGGGCTGCGAAGGCTAATTCAATAAATATTTTCAAGAGAGAATTGGATATATTTCTGAAGGCTAAGGGGATTAAGGGTTACGGAGAAAAGGCGGGGACGGGGTACTGAACTGGTAAGATCAGCTATGATCTCAGACGAAAATCAGCCATGATCTCATTGAATGGCGGAGCAGGCTCGAAGGGCCGAATGGCCTACTCCTGTTCCTATCTCTATGTTTCTATGTCTATACTGAGCTTGCGACAAGCTACCACAAGGGGCAACCGGCTTGCCGAGGCTAAACTCCAGACAAGCTACCCCAAGGGTAATCGGCTTATCAATGCAAAGCTCAAGACAAGATCCCAACGGCTCCCACATAGCAACACGCTAGTCCAAACAGCACCTTACCAAGACAAGCAACTCAACAGTACAAGACTTAAATACATCTTAAATCCAGAGACAAGAACACAGGCTTAGATACATAGCTCGAGAGAACTAGAACACAGACTTAGATACATAACTCGAGAGAACTATGGCACAGACTTAGATACATAACTCGAGAGAACTATGGCACAGACTTAGATACATAACTCGAGAGAACTAGAACGCAGACTTAGATACATAGCTCAAGAGAACTATGGCAGCCAGCTTGTGAAGGCAAGCTGCCATAGAGGAAAGGCTAATCACACAGAGAACCTAGTCAAGACAAGGAACATTGTCAAGACTAACTCCCTGGTTCACCCTAGTGAGGACTGAGCACTGAGTGAAACAACAACAGAACTTATATACCAAGAAAACCAGGTGCCACCCATAAACAGCTAACAAGCTGATTAAAAACTAACACAGGGTTAGGAACAATTAACACGAGACTAGAACAATTAACAGCGCCGCGGGGACTGGAGTGCGTAATCGATTTAAGAGGCCAAATTTTAATTTGATTAATCGGGTTATTTAAAGGGTTTATTTGTTTAAGGGTTTATTTTTGGGTTTATTAAAAGAGGACAATTAACAAAGGAACAAACAAGTGAAGGTGCCATCTAGAGGTTACAAAAAGGAACTGACTGGCACCCTCACAGGTATGCTGGCCTTCGTAGCAAGAGGGTTCGAGTACAGGAACAAGGATGTCTAGCTACAGTTGTACAGGGCCTTGGTGAGACCGCACCTTGAGTATTGTGTGCAGTTTTGGTCACCTTACCTGAGGAAGGACGTTCTTGCCATGGAAGGAGTGCAGCGAAGATTCACCAGGCTGATACCTGGGATGGCAGGAATGACGTATGAGGAGAGATTGTGTCGATTGGGCTTATACTCACTGGAGTTTAGAAGATTGAGAGGGGATCTGATCGAAACGGATAAAATTCTGTCAGGTCTGGACAGACTAGAAGCAGGAAGGATGTTTCGGGTGGCCGGGGAGTCCAGAACCAGGGGTCATAGTCTAATGATAAGGGGTAAGACATTTAGGATGGAAATGAGGAGGAACTTCTTCACCCAGAGAGTGGTGAACCTGTGGAATTCTCTGCCACAGAGGGCGGTGGAGGCCAGTTCAATAAATATATTCAAGAAAGAGTTGGATATATTTCTTGAGGCTAAAGGGATCAAGGGATATGGGGAGAAGGCAGGGACAGGGTACTGAATTTGGATGATCAGCCATGATCTCATTGAATGGCGGAGCAGGCTCGAAGGGCCGAATGGCCTACTCCTGCTCCTATCTTCTATGTTTCTATGTTTCTATGTTTCTATTCCTACAAAAAATGTCTCACTTAAATCAGTGTCCTCTATCACATTGACTTGTTGCCCTTTCTTTGTTTTTACTTTTGAAAAGCATTGTTTGGCAAAGTGATTCTTTCCATTACATTTTGTGTACATTTTCCCAAACGCTGGGCATTGTCTTGACTGGTGCTGGAAACCACCGTGTTTACAATTAAAAATTCCATCCTCCAATTGCTTTGCATTTCTGTTCTGCCCATGTTTCTTCCCTTTGTAGGACACAGCACCGACAGCAGCACAGTCATTCACGACAGTCGCATTATTATTAATTTCACTGAAAGTCTTTGCGTGCTGTAATTATGGGGGATTTTAACTATCATATTAATTGGACAAATCAAATTGGGCAGGGCTGCCTTGAGGATGAGTTCGTTGAGTGTATTAGGGATGGGTTTCTTGAGCAGTATGTAACTGAACCAACCAGGGGGCAAGCAACCTTAGATCTGGTCCTGTGTAACGAGACAGGATTAATTAAAAATGTCCTAGTAAAGGATCCCCTTGGAATGAGTGACCATAACATGGTTGAATTCCATATTCAATTAGAGGGTGAGAAGGTTGGATCTCAAACAAGCGTGCTGAGCTTGAATAAAGGAGACTATGAGAGCGGAATTGAGTAGAGTGGATTGGGAAAATAGATTAAAGGGTAAGACGATACATGATCAGTGGTGTACATTTAAGGAGTTATTTTACAACTTCCAAAAAATATATATTCCACTGAGAAGAAAAGGGTGTAAAAGAAAAGACAGCCATCCGTGGCTAAGTAAAGAAATTAAGGATAGTATTCGATTAAAAACAAGGGCATATAAGGTAGCCAAATCTAGTGGGAGGATAGAGGATTGGGAAAACTTTAAAAGACAGCAAAAAATAACAAAAAGATTGATTAAGAAAGGGAAGATAGATTATGAAAGTAAATTAGTAAAATATATAAAAACAGATAGTAAGAGTTTTTATAGTTATATAAAAAGAAAAAGGGTGCCGAAAGTAAATGTTGGTCCCTTAGAGGATGAGTCTGGGAAATTAATGGTGGGAAATATGGAGATGGCAAAAACACTGAATGAATATTTTGTATCAGTCTTTACAGTAGAAGACACTAAGAATATCCCAACACTGGACAAACAGGGGGCTAAAGGCGGGGAGGAGCTAAACACGATCAAAATCACAAAGGAAGTGGTACTCGGTAAAATAATGGGACTCAAGGCGGATAAATCACCTGGACCTGATGGCTTACATCCTAGGGTCTTGAGGGAAGTGGCGGTAGGGATTGTGGATGCATTGGTAATAATTTTCCAAAACTCCCTGGACTCAGCAAAGGTCCCGGCAGACTGGAAAACTGCTAATGTAACACCCTTATTTAAAAAGGGCAGTAGACAGAAGGCTGGAAACTATAGACCGGTTAGCCTAACATCTGTGGTAGGTAAAATATTGGAGTCCATTATAAGGAGACAGTAACAGGACATTTGGATAATCATAATTTAAAAGGACAAAGTCAGCATGGTTTTATGAAGGGGAAGTCATGTTTGACAAATTTGCTGGAGTTCTTTGAGGAAGTAACATATAGGGTGGATAAAGGGGAACCAGTGGACGTAGTGTATTTAGACTTCCAAAAGGCATTTGACAAGGTGCCACACAGAAGATTATTGCTTAAGATAAAAAATCACGGGATTGGGGGTAATATTCTGGCATGGATAGAGGATTGGCTATCTAACAGAAGGCAGAGAGTTGGGATAAATGGTTCATTCTCAGACTGGCAATCAGTAACTAGTGGTGATCCACAGGGGTCCGTGCTGGGTACCCAACTCTTTACAATCTATATTAACAATTTGGAGGAGGGGACCGAGTGTAACATATCAAAGTTTGCAGATGATACTATGATGGGAGGGAAAGTAGAGAGTGAGGAAGACATAAAAAACCTGCAAGGGGACATAGACAGGCTAAGTAAGTGGGCAGAGATTTGGCAGATGGAATACAATACTGGAAAGTGTGAGGTTATGCACTTTGGCAGGAAAAATCGTAGAGCAAGTTATTATCTTAATGGCAAGAAACTGGAAAGTACTGAAGTACAAAGGGATCTGGGGGTCCTGGTGCACGAAACTCAAAAGGTTAGTATGCAGGTGCAGCAAGTGATTAAGAAGGCCAATGGAATGTTGGCTTTCATTGCTAGGGGGATAGAATATAAAAATAGGGAGGTATTGCTTCAGTTGTACAAGGTATTGGTGAGACCGCACCTGGAATACTGCGTACAGTTTTGGTGTCCATACTTAAGAAAGGACATACTTGCTCTCGAGTCAGTACAAAGAAGGTTCACTCGGTTAATCCCGGGGATGAGGGGATGGACATATGAGGAGAGGTTGAGTAGATTGGGACTCTACGCATTGGAGTTCAGAAGAATGAGAGGCGATCTTATTGAAACATATAAGATTGTGAAGGGGTTGGATTGGGTGGATGCGGGGAGGATGTTCCCGATGATGGGTGAAACTAGAACTAGGGGGCATAGTCTTAGAATAAGGGGCTGCTCTTTCAAAACTGAGATGAGGAGGAACTACTTCACTCAGAGGGTGGTAGGTCCATGGAATATGCTGCCCCAAAAAGCTGTAGAAGCTACATCATTACATAAATTTAAAACAGAAATAGGCAGTTTCCTAGAAGTAAAGGGAATTAAGGGTTATGGGGAGCGGGCAGGAATTTGGACATGAGTCTAGTTTCGGATCGGTCATGGCCCTGTGGGTAGCGGAGCGGGCCCAGGGGCCGTGTAGCCTGATCCTGCTCCTATTTTGTGTGTCTAATTCTGTTAGATTCAGGAGATGGTTCTGTGATAGTGGATTGGCGGTTAGGATCAGATCAGCCATGATCTTATTGAATGGCGGAGCAAGCTCGAGGGGCCGATTGGCCTACTCCTGCTCCTATTTCTTATGTTCTTATGTTCTTATGTTGAGCTAGCTCACTGGCATGGCATATTTTCACAGCATCCTCCAATGTTAGTTCAGTTTCTCTCAACAAACGTTCCCTGACCTTTTTTTCATGAATACCAAACACAATCTGGTCACGAATCATGGATGATTTCAGTTCAGAAAAATTACATGTCTGTGCTTTCAGTTTCAGATCGGTCACAAAGCTGTCAAAAGTCTCATTTTGCTGCTGTGTCCGTGAACGGAACACGTAACTCTCATAGGTCTCGTTCTTTTTGGGAGAACAATGTGTATCAAACATCTTTAGCACATCGTCCATCTTTTCTCTGTCCTCCGCTTGATCAAATACAAACATATTAAATACCTCTATCACCTGCGTGCCTGCAACCGTGAACAGTAACGCTATTTTCCTTGCGTCTGGCTTCGTACCGAACCCGATGGCGGCAATGTAGAGTTCGAATTGTTGTTTGAAAGTCTGCCAATTGCAGTCGACATTCCCCGTGAGTTTCAAACCCTCCAGTGGCTTCAAATTCTCCATGTCACATTTCACAATATTCAGCAGATATTACCAATCCTGGTACCATGTTATGTTCATAAATAAATAGACGTTTTCATTATGAACAGCTAGCTTGAGCTAGTCAATTATTCAGCCATGTGGACTAGTGTACAGGCATCCATCTTGACTACTGCTTTGTGGGTAGCCCTCTACTAAACATACAGCTCCACCTAGTGTACCATTCTAGAATGACATGTTACTGGTCATTACAAATGATAGGTGATCTCATTGAAACTTATAAAATTCTGACAGGACTGGACAGACTAGATGCAGGAAGGATGTTCCCGATGGTCAGGGAGTCCAGAACCAGGGACACAGTCTAAGGATGAAGAGTAGGCCATTTAGGACAGAAATTAGGAGGAATTTCTTCACCCAGAGAGTGGTGAACCTGTGGAACTCTCTACCACAGAAGGCGGTGGAGGCCAGTTCATTAAATATAATCAAGAAAGAGTTGGATATATGTCTTGAGGCTAGAGGAATCAAGGGGTTTGGGGAGAAAGCAGGGGCCAGGTACTAAATTTGGATGATCAGCCATGATCAAATTGAATGGCGGAGCAGGCTCGAGGGGCCGAATGGCCTACTCCTGCTCCTATCCTCTATGTTTCTATGTTTCTAAGATAGGTTGGGTGATTGGGCAAAAGCATGGCAGATGCAATATAATGTGGATAAATGTGAGGTTATCCACTTTGGTGGCAAAATCAGGAAGGCAGATTATTATCTGAATGGCAATAGATAGGGAGAAGGGGAAGTGCAACGAGACCTGGGTGTCCTTGTGCCGGGTACTGAAATTGGATGATCAGCCATGATCGCATTGAATGGCGGAGCAGACTCGAGGGGCCGAATGGCTTACACCTGCTCCTATCTTCTATGTTTCTATGTTTCAATGTAAATGCCAACATGGGCTGGCTGGGCTGAATGGCCAAAGAACATAAGAACAGGATTCCCGTCCCTGGTCACAATCCAGCAACTCCAACCCGTGTGTGTCTCAGTGTCTCCTGTACATGTACAGCACACAACGGGTAAAAGGGAATGATTCACTCCCATCTAGTACTGTACGGCCCGTGTGTGTCTCCGTGTCTCCTGTACATGTACAGTACACAGCAGGTAAAAGGGAACGATTCACTCCCGCCTGGTACTATACGGCCCGTGTGCGTCTCAGTGTCAGCTCCTGTACATATACAGCACACAGCGGGTAAACGGAACGATTCACTCCCGTCTGGTACTGTACGACCCGTGTGTCTCTCAGTGTCAGCTTTTTATTTTGTATTTGTTTTTATGGGATGTGGGCGTCGCTGGCAATGCCAGCATTTATTCCCCATCCCATTTGCCCTTGCGAAGGTGGTGGTGAGCAGCCTTCTTGAACCGCTGCAGTCCGTGTGGTGAAGGTGCTCCCACAGTGCTGTTAGGGAGGCAGTTCCGGGATTTTGACCCTGCGATGATGCAGGAACGGCGATATACTTCTAAGTCAGGATGGTGTGTGACTTGGAGGGGAACTTGGAGGTGGTGGTGTTCCCATGCACCTGCTGCCCTTGTCCTTCCAGGTGGAAGAGGTTGCAGGTTTGGGAAGTGCTGCCAAAGAAGCCTTGGCGAGTTGCTGCAGTGCATCTTGTAGATGGTGCACACTGCAGCCACGGAACGCCGGTGATGGAGTGAGTGAATGTTTAAGGTGGTGGCTGAGGTGCCAATCAAGTGGGCTGCTTTGTCCTGGATGGTGTCGAGCTTCTTGAGTGCTGTTGGAGCTGCATTCATCCAGGCAAGTGGAAAGTATTCCATCACACTCCTGACTTGTGCCTTGCAGATGGTGGAAATGCTTTGGGGGAGTCAGGAGGTGAGACACTCGCCGCAGAATACCCAGCCTCTAGCCTGCTCTTGTTGCCACAGTATTTATGTGGCTGGTCCAGTTAAGTTTCTGGTTAATGGTGACCCCCAGGATGTTAATAGTGGGGGGTTCGGCGATGGTAATGCCATTGAATGTCACAGGGCAGTGGTTAGACTCTCGTTTGTTGGAGATAGTCATTGCCTGGCACTTCTGTGGTGCGAATGTTACCTGCCACTTATCAGCCCAAGCCTGTCGGAGGGTCAGTACTGAGGGAGCGCTGCACTGGCAGAGGGTCAGTACTGAGGGAGTGCTGCACTGTCGGAGGGTCAGTACAGATGGAGCGCTGCACTGTCGGAGTGTCAGTGCTGAGGCAGTGCTGCACTGTCGAAGGGTCAGTACTGAGGGAGCGCTGCACTGTCGGAGGGGCAGTACTGAGGGAGCGCTGCACTGTCGGAGGGGCAGTACTGAGCAGTGCTGCACTGTTGGAGGGGCAGTACTGAGGGAGTGCTGCACTGTCGGAGGGGCAGTACTGAGGGAGTGCTGCACCGTCGGAGGGGCAGTACTGCGGGAGTGCTGCACTGTCAGAGGGGCAGTACTGAGGGAGTGCTGCACTGTCAGAGGGGCAGTACTGAGGGAGCACTGCACTGTCGGAGGGTCAGTACTGAGGGAGTGCTGCACTGTCGGAGGGTCAGTACAGAGGGAGCGCTGCACTGTCGTAGTGTCAGTACTGAGGCAGTGCTGCACTGTCGGAGGAGCAGTACTGAGGGAGCGCTGCACTGTCGGAGGGGCAGTACCGAGGGAGTGCTGCACTGTCGGAGGGGTAGTATTGAGGGAGTGCTGCACTGTCGGAGGGGCAGTACTGAGGGAACTCTGCACTGTCGGGGGGCAGTACTGAGGGAGCTCTGCACTGTTGGAGGGGCAGTACTGAGGGAGTGCTGCACTGTCGGAGGGGCAGTACTGAGGGAGTGCCGCACTGTCGGAGGGGCAGTACTGAGGCAGCAGTGCACTGTCGGAGGGGTAGTACTGAGGGAGCGCTTCACTGTCGGAGGGGCAGTACTGAGGGAGCTCTGCACTGTCGGAGGGGCAGTACTGAGGGAGCGCTGCACTGTCGGAGGTGCATTACTGAGGGAGCGCTGCACTGTCGAAGGGGCAGTACTGAGGGAGCGCTGCACTGTCGGAGGGGCAGTACTGAGGGAGCTCTGCACTGTCAGAGGGGCAGTACTGAGGGAGCGCTGCACTGTCGGAGGGGCAGTACTGAGGGAGCTCTGCATTGTCGGAGGGGCAGTACTGAGGGAGCTCTGCACTGTCAGAGGGGCAGTACTGAGGGAGCTCTGCACTGTCGGAGGGGCAGTACTGAGGGAGTGCTGCACTGTCGGAGGGTCAGTACTGAGGGAGCGCCGCACTGTCGGAGGGGCAGTACTGAGGGAGCTCTGCACTGTCGGAGTGGCAGTACTGAGGGAATGCTGCACTGTCAGAGGGGCAGTACTGAGAGAGCGCTTCACTGTCAGAGGGGCAGTACTGAGGGAGCGCCGCACTGTCAGAGGAGCTGTCATGTGGATCAGATGTTGAGTCAGGGCCTTGTCTGCCTGTTCAGGTGGGTGTCCAGGATCCTGTGTCACTATTTGAAGAGCAGCGAGTTATCCTCACCAGTTATTCATTGCTGTCATCACTGTTCTTAAATTCCCTTTAGCACATTTTTCAGCTCAGCGTGGGAACTGGATTCATTTGAGGAAAAGGCCATTTTGCCCAACATGCCCTCATGATTGGTCAATCCTATCTGTCTGCCTCCGTTCCATAGAGGAAGATTTCTCAGTGGATAAATGTAATAAATACCAAAATCATTAGCACACTATCCTTTCATCCCTTCTCTCCATATCCCTGAATGCCTTCTCAAAATATCTCAATCACTCCTCTCCATATCAGTCCCTTCTCAATATGCAGGAAACTTTGGTTTATCCGGAGGTTGTATGTCCGGAATACTCGATCTAACGGCAAAAATCAGGAGCCGTTTTCTATAAGTTTTTTTAGATCTCGTTCTTTTTTTTTCCCAGTCAGGCACTGCAAGGTCTGTAGCTATAGCAACAGCTTCAGCTAGAGACGCTTGCAGCTGCAGCCGACTCTTTAGAAGCTGTTGCTAAGCAACAGTGTTTGTTGTCAGATACGGAGTTGAAAACCTCCGTATGCTTCAACATTAACTTTGTATGTCCGGCAGTTTTGATAGATCGGCAACACCGTCAGTGCCGGATATCACAAAGTTTCCTGTATCCTTCAATCCCTTCTGTCCATATCCTTCTATCCATTCTCTCCTTATCCCTTAATCCCTTATTTGCCTATCCCTCAATCCCTTCCTTCTCTCCTTAGAACCATAGAATGGTTACAGCACAGAAGGAGGCCATTCGGCCCATCGAGCCCGTGCCGGCTCTCTGCAAGAGCACTTCAGCTAGTCACACTCCTCCGCCCTTTCCCTGTAGCCCTGCAAATTTCTTTCCTTCTGATACTTATCAAACTTCCTTTTGAAAGCCACGATTGATTCTGCCTCCACCACCCTTTCAGGCAATGCATTCCAGATCATAACCACTTGCTGCGTAAAAAGGTTTTTCCTCATGTCGCCTTTGGTTCTTTTGCCAATCACCTTAAATCTGTGTCCTCTGGTTCTTTACCCCTCTGCCAATGGGAACAGTTTCTTTCTATCTACTCTGTCCTGACCCCTCATGATTTTGAACACCTCTATCAAATCTCCTCTCAACCTTCTCTGCTCCAAGGAGAACAACCCCAGCTTCTCCAGTCTATCCACGTAACTGAAGTCCCTCATCCCTGAAACCATTCTTGTAAATCTTTTCTGCATCCTCTCTAAGGCCTTCACATCCTTCCTAAAGTGCAGTGCCCAGAATTGGACACAGTACTCCAGTTGAGGCCGAACCAGTATTTTATAAAGGTTCATCATAATTTCCACACTTTTGTACTTATGCCTCTATTTATGAAGCTTAGGATCCCGTAAGCCTTTTTAAGAACATAAGAACATAAGAAATAGGAGCAGGAGTAGGCCAATCGGCCCCTCGAGCCTGCTCCGCCATTCAATAAGATCATGGCTGATCTGATCCGAACCGCCAATCTACTATCACAGAACCATCTCCTGAATCTAACAGAATTAGACACACGAAATAGGAGCAGGATCAGGCTACACGGCCCCTGGGCCCGCTCCGCTACCCACAGGGCCATGACCGATCCGAACCTAGACTCATGTCCAAATTCCTGCCCGCTCCCCGTAACCCTTAATTCCCTTTACTTCTAGGAAACTGACTATTTCTGTTTTAAATTTATGTGATGATGTACCTTCTACAGCTTTTTGGGGCAGCATATTCCATGGACCTACCACCCTCTGAGTGAAGTAGTTCCTCCTCATCTCAGTTTTGAAAGAGCAGCCCCTTATTCTAAGACTATGCCCCCTAGTTCTAGTTTCACCCATCATCGGGAACATCCTCCCCGCATCCACCCGATCCAACCCCTTCACCATCTTATGTTTCAATAAGATCGCCTCTCATTCTTCTGAACTCCAATGAGTAGAGTCCCAATCTGCTCAACCTCTCCTCATATGTCCATCCCCTCATCCCCGGGATTAACCGAGTGAACCTTCTTTGGACTGACTCGAGAGCAAGTATGTCTTTTCTTAAGTATGGACACCAAAACTGTATGCAGTATTCCAGGTGTGGTCTCACCAATACCTTGTACAACTGAAGCAATACCTCCCTATTTTTATATTCTATCCCCCTAGCAATGAAAGCCAACATTCCATTGGCCTTCTTAATCATTTGCTGCACCTGCATACTAACCTTTTGAGTTTCGTGCACCAGGACCCCAGATCCCTTTGTACTTCAGTACTTTCCAGTTTCTTGCCATTAAGATAATAGCTTGCTCTACGATTTATCCTGCCAAAGTGCATAACCTCACACTTTCCAGTATTGTATTCCATCTGCCAAATCTCTGCCCACTTACTTAGCCTGTCTATGTCCCCTTGCAGATTTTTTATGTCCTCCTCACTCACTACTTTCCCTCCCATCTTAGTATCATCTGCAAACTTTGATATGTTACACTCGGTCCCCTCCTCCAAATTGTTAATATAGATTGTAAAGAGTTGGGGACCTAGCACCGACCCCTGCGGAACACCACTAGTTACTGATTGCCATTCTGAGAATTGTTAAGTATGTGTATTGTATTGAACAATTAACACAAAGACTTAAACGTATAACTCAAACAGGTCTTTACTGGTTGGAGGTAGGGACTATACATAGGTCTTTACTTCATGCCCACAGGCGGGAACTGAGGGGGATCAGTACCCACAGTACTATTTATACCCCTATGGCCAGGAGTGGTACTGCGTATCACTACGCCCAACAAGTAGTGCAGTCCTGTCCATAGGTTCAAAGTAGCACACATATTACATACACAACATTCCTCCCTTCCTAGCTTTACAGTCATCTCCCCATTTAACATAACGTAATAACATATATACATATATAACTTCAGGTTTACATAACAGAATAACATAGATACATAGATAACTTCATGTCAAAACAGATCACAGATTCAGTCTCTGCGGAAAACAGTTCACAGATTCAATCTCTGTGGTGTAGTCGGTTCACGTTGCTGGAGTGACTCATTCAATAGTCCTTCCATGGATTTAACAGTTTGAACTTCCGAACTGAATTGGCTCCGTTCGGAGGGACCACGTGTGTGATCTGGTAGAGGTGATAATGGTTCAGATGGGTCATCTTCTGTTTTTACTTTTCCTTTTCTGCTTCTTGGAGACTCTCTGGGCTCCATTGTCAGCTGCCACAGCTGCCAGCTGCATGCGCAGTTCCTCCTTCTCTTCCTCCTGTTTCCGTCGTAGAGCCAGCTTCTCCCGATGTTCCGTAGACTTTTGGTGCTCCTCCATGATTTCTGCACTTTGGGAGTCGAAGTTACAAGCTGGGCAGGACAGGACATCGTAATATTCAGTGTCGTCCTGAGCTAGACCAGTGAGAGGGTCGTTTATTTCCTCCATACCCAGCTGGACGTTAGCCAGCTCTTGTTCCAAATCCAGACATCTTTCCTGAAGAGACTTCTTCATGTGTACCTCTGCATCCAGCTTTTTCTGGGCTTTCAGCAAGTCGTTTACTAGTGACCTCATTTGTGATTTTAATACTTCAACTTCCTTTGGAGATTGATTGATCGGACTATGCAATCCCTCTACCGGAGCAGCTGTTTCAGCGGTCTGTTGTTCTACGTTGACGTGAGTCAGCGTACTTTTGGCATCCAAGGGCTGCTCTGTTGCAGTCATCTCTGTCTGTGTTGCCACCTCAGCTCTTCCAATAACCTTTGAGAGCTCCGAACCCCTTTCGTTTGAATATTGAAGTTCGTGTTCAAGTTTTTCCCATTTCAGAGTCCTGTCCTTCAGCATATGCAGGAGTTGGCTGACCGTTAACTCCTCTGACATCAGACGTTTTGTGTGCTCCTGCTCCATTTTCTCCATCAGCTGCTTCTGTTGTCTTTCCAGATTCTCCAACTCTATATCAAAGAACTCTTTCGTTGCATTCAACTCTTGCTCAAAACGGCGAAGCATTTGTTCTAATTGCTGTTGTAGTTTGAAATGGAGTTGAGTTCGAGCCCGGTGTCCCTCAGAAATGGGCACATCAGTAGACTTGCCAGACTCAGAATCCACAGTTAAACTATGTTGTTGTTGCTCAGTGGAATTCTGTGCTGAAACTTTGTCTTTTGCACCTGAGTTGGGCTTACCATCATCCGTTCCAGAGTCTGGGCCGACTATCTTCACCGAGTTCTCACTCGTTATTGTTTGTAGGAAATGCCAGTCCATATTCATTTTCCTAATCCACTCCCGTCCTAGTAGTGGAGGACCTCCTTCAGATATCACATATAAGTCCATTATTTGACTGTCTTCGCCCTTGTGGACCACTGCAACCTCTATTTTCCCGATGGGGTACACTCTTTGCCCCGTGTATGTTTTCAATATAATCCCCGTATCCTGTAGGGGAATATGTTGGAATAACTTTCCGTAATCTTTCTTATTTATGACCGTCAATGCCGATCCAGTGTCCAATTCCAGTTTTACTTGGACTCCTTCTATCTGAAGAGTGACCCAAATTGTCTGGAGGTCTGCACCCTTACCAGCGTTGAGTACTCTTAAGCTAGCCAGTTCATTACAGCTTAAGCTAGCCAGTTCATTACTGCTAGCGTCTGAATCGGACTCCTGTTCGGTCACCTTGTGTACCTTTGCGTATTTTCCTTGCGGTGACTTCTTGTTGCTGGTCTTCTTCCCTGACCTGCATACTCTAGCTATATGTCCAAGCCTACCACAAGTTCTACATTCTTGGTTTTTAAACCAACACTGGTTCTGATCATGCGTTGTCTTTCCACAACGATAACATTTGCCAGAACTCACACCCAATTTGTGTGCACTGAGCTCCGGTGACCGTAGCTGCATTACTGCCGTGCCTCTCGCTGCGGCTTTGTGTGCTGCTGCCATAGTGACCGCCTTCTCAAGCGTCAGCTCATTCTCCTCGAGCAGTCGCTTTTGTGTATCCTGTTTAAATAAACCACACACAAATTTGTCTCGAAGTGCCTCTGTCAGTCCCGTTCCAAACTGGCAATATTTCGCTAATTTACGCAATTCCAGCAAATAATCAGCATTGCTTTCATGCTGTAGCTGCCTTCTGTCGTAAAATTTAAATCGTTCCGCTAGCATCAGCGGCGTGGGGTTTAGATGATCTTTCAGGACAGTAACAATCTCATCGAACGTCTTATCCGCCGGTTCATCTGGTGATAACAGGTGTTTCAATTGCCCGTATGTCTTCGCACCCATTAAATTTAATAATGTTAGTGCTTTATCAGCCTCACGAATTTTATTGGCCTTACAATAATTTTTAACTCGTTCAACATATATGGCCCAATCTTCGATGTCACTATCAAAGTTGCTAATATTCCCGTGTTTAGGCATTGTAGTACTTTATCAGATTTGCAATTTCTCAGATTTTTTTTTTACTGTTATCCAAGATGGCGGCTTCCCGCTCTTGCCGTCGTCCTCCGCCCACAAAATGGCGGTTTTCCCGCTTCTGCCTTCTTCCCCAGCGGTTTTCCCGTGAAAAATGGCGGCTTTCCCGCGCTTCTCGCTCTCCCCGCCCACTTCAATGGCGGTTTTCCCGCGCTTCTCATCGCTGACTTTCAGCCCGACTGCGGCTCTTATCTCCTGTGCGATCGCTGGTGCGCCGCCCGCCCGAAACGGTTCTCAGCCCTTATCACCGGTGCGATCGCTGGCCCGCTAAGCACCTCCCGCTTGAAGCGGCTCCCGGCCTCTGGCTCACCCGCTCGGCGGCTCTTGCTCGCTCCCTCCCGGGCTCTGGCTTACCCGCTCGCGCCCTCCCGGGCTCTGGCTTACCCACGAGGTTATGGAGGCTTCAGGGTCCTAATGCCTGTCGCTTCCAGTCGCTGGAAGCTGTCAGGATTTCTGCTGCCCTTCAGTTTTCAGTGGGGTGTTGAGGATTGGAACCTTTCTTCAACGTCCTGTCTTTGGACGAAGAAGCTGTGGAATAACTGCCGCAGGGTTCGAACCGACTCGTCGCCAGTGTTAAGTATGTGTATTGTATTGAACAATTAACACAAAGACTTAAACGTATAACTCAAACAGGTCTTTACTGGTTGGAGGTAGGGACTATACATAGGTCTTTACTTCATGCCCACAGGCGGGAACTGAGGGGGATCAGTACCCACAGTACTATTTATACCCCTATGGCCAGGAGTGGTACTGCGTATCACTACGCCCAACAAGTAGTGCAGTCCTGTCCATAGGTTCAAAGTAGCACACATATTACATACACAACAAGAATGAACCATTTATCCCAACTCTCTGCCTTCTGTTAGATAGCCAATGCTCTATCCATGCCTGAATATTACCCCCAATCCCGTGATTTTTTATCTTAAGCAATAATCTTTTGTGTGGCACCTTGTCAAATGCCTTTTGGAAGTCTAAATACACTACGTCCACTGGTTCCCCTTTATCCACCCTATATGTTACTCCCTCAAAGAACTCCAGCAAATTTGTCAAACATGACTTCCCCTTCATAAGACCATGCTGACTTTGTCCTTTTAAATTATGATTATCCAAATGTCCTGTTACTGTCTCCTTATAATGGACTCCAAAATTTTACCTACCACAGATGTTAGGCTAACCGGTCTATAGTTTCCAGCCTTCTGTCTACTGCCCTTTTTAAATAAGAGTGTTACATTAGCAGTTTTCCAGTCTGCCGGGACCTTTGCTGAGTCCAGGGAGTTTTGGAAAATTATTACCAATGCATCCACAATCCCTACCGCCACTTCCCTCAAGACCCTAGGATGTAAGCCATCAGGTCCAGGTGATTTATCCGCCTTGAGTCCCATTATTTTACCGAGTACCACTTCCTTAGTGATTTTGATCGTGTTTAGCTCCTCCCCCCCTATAGCCCCCTGTTTGTCCAGTGTTGGGATATTCTTAGTGTCTTCTAGTGTAAAGACTGATACAAAATATTCATTCAGTGTTTCTGCCATCTCCATATTTCCCACCATTAATTTCCTGGTCTCATCCTCTAAGGGACCAACATTTACTTTAGCCACCCTTTTTCTTTTTATATAACTATAAAAACTCTTACTATCTGTTTTTATATTTTTTGCTCATTTACTTTCATAATCTATCTTCCCTTTCTTAATCAATCTTTTTGTTATTTTTTGCTGTCTTTTAAAGTTTTCCCAATCCTCTATCCTCCCACTAGATTTGGCTACCTTATATGCCCTTGTTTTCAGTCGAATACTATCCTTAATTTCTTTACTTAGCCACGGATGACTGTCTTTTCTTTTACACCCTTTTCTTCTCAGTGGTATATTTTTTTTTTGGAAGTTGTAAAATAACTCCTTAAATGTGCACCACTGATCATGTATCGTCTTACCCTTTAATCTATTTTCCCAATCCACTCTACTCAATTCCGCTCTCATACCTTCATAGTCTCCTCTATTCAAACTTAGCACGCTTGTTTGAGATCCAACCTTCTCACCCTCTAATTGAATATGGAATTCAACCATGTTATGGTCACTCATTCCAAGGGGATCCTTTACTAGGACATTTTTAATTAATCCTGTCTCGTTACACAGGACCAGATCTAAGGTTGCTTGCCCCCTGGTCGGTTCAGTTACATACTGCTCAAGAAACCCATTCCTAATACACTCAATGAACTCATCCTCAAGGCAGCCCTGCCCAATTTGATTTGTCCAATTAATATGATAGTTAAAATCCCCCATAATTACTGCTTTCTCAACCTGCCCTGCCACCTTCAACGATTTGTGCACATATACCCCCAGGTCTTTCTGTTCGTGCACCCCCTTCAGGATTTTACCATATAGTTTATATGTCCTCTCTTCATTCTTTATACCAAAACGTATCACTTCACACTTTTCTGCGTTAAATTTCATCTGCCACGTGTCCGCCCATTTCATCAGCCTGTCTATGTCTTCCTGAAGTCTATCACTCTCCTCCTCACTGTTCACTATTCTTCCAAGTTTTGTGTCATCTGCAAATTTTGAAATTGTGCCCTGTACACCCACATTCAACTCATTAATATATGTTAAGAAAAGCAGTGGTCCTAGTACCGACCCCTGGGGAACACCACTGTATACCTTCCTCCAGTCCGAAAAACAACCGTTCACCACTACTCTCTGTTTCCTGTCACTTAGCCAGTTCCGTATCCATGCTGCCACTGTCCCTTTTATTCCATGGCCTTCAATTTTGCTGGCAAACCTATGATGTGGCACTTTGTCGAACGTCTTTTGCAAGTCCATGTACACTACTTCAATCGCATTGCCCTCATCAACCCTCTCTGTTACCTCATCAAAAAACTCAATCAAGTTAGGTAAACACGATTTGCCTTTAACAAATCCGTGCTGGCTTTCCTTAATTAATCCACACTTGTCCAAGTGAATGTTAATTTTGTCCCTGATTACTGTTTCTAAAAGCTTCCCCACCACCGAGGTTAAACTGACTGGCCTGTAGTTGCTGGGTTTATCTTTACACCCTTTTTGAACAATGGTATAACATTGTGGTTATCACTGTTGCCTCACAGCGCCAGGGACCCGGGTTCGAATCCGGCCTCGGGTGACTGTCTGTGTGGAGTTTGCACATTCTCCCCGTGTTTGCGTGGGTTTCCTCCGGGTGCTCCGGTTTCCTCCCACAGTCCAAAGATGTGCGGGTTAGGATGATTGGCTATGATAAATTGACCCTTAGTGTTAGGGGGATTAAATACGTGGGGTTACGGGGATAGGGTGGGATATGTGTTGGTGTAGGGGTTACGGGGATCGGGTGGGATATGTGTCGGTGCAGGCTCGATGGGCCGAAATGGCCTTTATCTGCACTGTGGGGTTTCTGTGATTCTGTGATTCTGTGATTTGCAATCCTCCAGTCCTCTAGCACCAGCCCCGTATCAATGGAGGATAGGAATATTATGGCCAGTACCTCCACGATTTCCACCCTCAATTCCCTCAGCACCCTAGGATGTATAGAAACATAGAAGCATAGAAACACAGAAGATAGGAGCAGGAGTAGGCCATTCGGCCCCTCGAGCCTGCTCTGCCATTCAATGCAATCATGGCTGATCATCCAATTTCAGTACCCGGTCCCTGCTTTCTCCCCATACCCCTGCATCCCTTTAGCCTTAAGAAATATATCCAACTCCTTCTTGAATATATTTAATGAATTGGCCTCTACTGCCTTCTGTGGTAGAGAATTCCACAGGTTCACCACTCTCTGGGTGAAGAAATTCCTCCTAATTTCTGTCCTAAATGGCCTACCACTTATCCTTAGACTGTGACCCCTGGTTCTGGACTCCCCGACCATCGGGAACATCCTTCCTGCAACTAGTCTGCCCAGTCCTGTCAGAATTATATAGGTTTCAATTAGATCCCCTCTCATTCTTCTAAACTCCAGCGAGTATAAGCCCAATCATCTCAATCTCTCCTCATACGTCATTCCTGCCATCCCAGGTATCAGCCTGGTGAATCTTCGCTGCACTCCCTCCATGGCAAGAACATCCTTCCTCAGATAAGGCGACCAAAACTGCACACAATTCTCAAGATGTGGTCTCACCAAGGCCCTGTACAACTATAGCAAGACATCCTTGTTCCTGTACACAAACCCTCTCGCTACGAAGGCCAACATACCATTTGCCTTCTTAACCACCTGCTGCACCTGCATGCTTACCTTCAGCGACTGGTGCACAAGGACACCCAGGTCTCTTTGCACTTCCCCTTCTCCCAATCTATTGCCATTCAGATAATAATCTGTCTTCCTGATTTTCTGCCTTCTATGTTTCTTTGCTTTCTGTCCGCCAACCAGTTCTCTATCCAAGTCAATACCTTGCCCCCAATCCCATGTGCCTTAACTTTACACGCTAATCTCTTATGCGGGACCTTATCGAAAGCCTTCTGAAAGTCCAAATACACCACATCCACTGGTTCTCCCTTATCTATTTTACCAGTTACATCCTCAAAAAATTCCAGTGGATTAGTCAAGCATGATTTACCTTTTGTAAATCCATGTTGACTTTGTCCGATCCTGTCACTGTTTTCCAAGTGCTCTGCTATTACATCTTTTATAATGGACTCTAGCATTTTCCCCACTACCGATGTCAGGCTTACCGGTCTGTAATTCCCCGTTTTCTCTCTACCACCTTTTTTGAATAGTGGGGTAACATTAGCTACACTCCAATCCATGGGTACTGTTCCAGATTCCATCGAATGTTGGAAGATGATCAGCAATGCATCTACTATCCCAACCACTCCTGGTGACTTAACTATTTTAAGTCCAGCCAACCTTTCTAATACCTCCTCTTTATCAATTTTTATCCTATCAATTGTCTCCACTACCTCCTCCTTCACTTTGTCTATCGCAGTATCCTCTTCCTTGGTGAAGGCCGATTACTCTGTCTCATTAGTACCTCAGCCATACTCTCCGCCTCCATCCATAGGTCTCCTTTTTGGTCCCTACTCTGCCCCACCCCTCCTCTTACTACTCGTTTACTATTTATATGCCTATAGAAGACTTTTGGATTACCTTTTATGTTGCTGCCATTCTATTCTCATACCCTCTCTTTGCCCCTCTTATTTTCTCTCTTTCATCATCCAGGGAGCCCTGACTTTAGTTGCTCTGCCTTTCCCCCTAGTGGGAATGTACCTCAACTGTACCCGAACTATTTCCTCTTTAAAGGCAGCCCATTGTTCCACTACAATTTTGCCTGCCAATCTTTGATTCCAGTTTACCCGGGCCAGATCCGTTCTCATCCCACAGAAATTGGCCTTCGCCCAGTTAAACAATTTTACTCTCGATTGCTCTCTGTCCTTTTCCATAGCTAATCTAAGCCTTATGATACTATGATCACTGTTCCCTAAATGTTCACCTACTTACACTTGCTCCCTGATGGGCCTTCAATAACCACAAAACTAGAAGCTATAGACTTAAACAAGTTGGCTTTTAATCACTAAGATCAGAGCTAACATCTCAACACGCCGACTGGTTCACAGGAATGAGTCATACAGATCCTGGGATCTTTATGTAAGAGAAGTCAGGGGCGGAGCCAAGAGCCAAGTCCTGGAACCTCCCAGGTTAGTCGGGAAAGAGGAAGTGAAACTATACACAGTGGGGGAGGGTAATATACATGAGTGCAAATCGAATACAGGATCAAGACAAACAGATTTCATTACATTCACCCCTTCTATAGATTTAGTCCATCGGGGTGATGTTTCTTAAAAGTTGGTATAAGTGAGTCTGTCAGGAGGTTTTGCAGTTCTCAGTGATCGGTGCAAAGCCGGTTGGGGTGCCCCTAGGGGAGTGGATTCTGGTTCCTCCGCTTTCCGGGCCTCCGCAGTGTCTTCCAGGTTATCTGCAGTGTCCTCCAGGTTAAAGTTGGGTATTGCTACCTCTGGGCGTCCTGTCTCTTTGTAGTGTAGGTCTTCATCGGGTAGTCTCCCATCATTCTCTCCGCTCCCCGAGGGAGTGAGGTCTTTTATGGAAACAGTGTCCTCTCGTCCGTCAGAATATTCGATATAGGCGTACTGAGGGTTTGCATGGAGGAGCTGTACCTTTTCCACAAGGGGGTCTGTTTTATGGCCTCTCACGTGCTTCCGCAATAGTACTGTCCCCGGAGACGTCAGCCACGCGGGTAGAGATATGCCCGAGGTGGATTTCCGGGGAAAAACGAACATCTTTTCGTGAGGGGTAGCGTTAGTGGCAGTACATAACAGAGACCTTATGGAGTGGAGCACGTCTGGGAGGACTTCCTGCCAGCGGGAGGTCGGAAGGCCTTTTGACTTTAAGGCTAACGTGACAGCCTTCCAAACAGTAGCATTCTCCCTTTCCACTTGCCCATTACCCCGGGGGTTGTAGCTAGTGGTTCTGCTCGTGGCTATCCCCTTCGATAGCAAGAACTGGCGCAGCTTGTCACTCATGAATGACGTCCCCCTATCGCTGTGTATGTAGTTCGGCATGCCAAACATGCAGAATAGATTACAGAGACACTTGATGACCGTGGCACTGGCCATGTCTGGGCAGGGAATGGCGAAGGGGAAGCGGGAATATTCATCAATGATTTTGAGGAAGTATACGTTACGGTCGGCAGAGGGAAGGGGTCCCTTGAAGTCCAGACTTAGGCGCTCGAATGGCCGTGTGGCTTTGATAAGGTGTGCACGGTCAGGCCTGTAGAAACGAGGCTTGCATTCCGCACAGTTGCGGCAGGCTCTGGTCATTGCCCTGACCTCCTCGATGGAGTGGGGCAGATTGCGGGACTTTATAAAATGGTATAGTCGGGTGACCCCTGGGTGACAGAGATCGTTGTGGAGACCCTGTAATTTGTCCATATGAATGCTGGCACACATTCCCCGCGATAGGGCGTCTGGGGGTTCATTGAGGGCTCCCCGGCCTGTACATAATATCATAGTCGAACGTGGATAGTTCGATCCTCCACCTGAGTATTTTGTCATTCTTGATTTTCCCCCTTTGTTTGTTATTAAACATGAAAGCCACCGACCGCTGGTCGGTGAGCAGGGTGAAACGTTTGCCGACTAGGTAGTGTCTCCAGTGCCGCACTGCCTCCACTATAGCCTGTGCCTCCTTCTCGACAGAAGAGTGCCTGATTTCAGGTCCCTGAAGGGTTCGGGAGAAGAAGGCCACAGGTCTCCCAGCCTGATTGAGGGTCGCAGCTAAGGCAAAGTCTGACGCATCGCTTTCGACTTGAAAGGGAATGCATTCGTCCACTGCACACACTGCAGCCCTTTCAATGTCTTGTTTAATACTGGTGAAAGCCTCCCGAGCTTCAGCTGATAGTGGGAAGGACGTCGATTTAATGAGGGGTCGGGCCTTATCAGAGTAATTGTGCACCCATTGGGCATAATAAGAAAAAAATCCCAGGCACCTTTTTAAAGCTTTGGGGTTGTGTGGCAGGGGCAGTTCCTTTAAGGGGCGTAATCGGTCAGGGTCCGGTCCAATTACCCCATCTTCCACCACACAGCCGAGGATACAGAGACGGGTTGTGTTGAAGACACACTTGTCTTCGTTGTAGGTTAGATTCAGCTTTAGGGCAGTTTTTAAAAATCTCACAAGATTTAGATCGTGGTCTTGCTGGTTGTGCCCGCAGTTAGTGACTTTGTCCAGATAGGGGTAGGTAGCTTGTAGTTTATTCTCGTCAACCATGCGGGCCATCTCACGTTGGAAGACCGAGACCCCATTTGTTACCCCGAAGGGCACTCTGAGAAAATGGTAGAGGCGCCCGTTCGCCTCAAAGGCGGTGTATGGGCAGTCCTCCGTTCTAATGGGGAGCTGGTGATACGCAGATTTGAGGTCGATAGTCGAGAAGACTCGGTATTGCGCAATCTGGTTGACCATTTCTGATATGCGGGGTAAAGGGTAGGCGTCCAGCTGGGTATAAATATTAACAGTCTGGCTGTAGTCAATTACCATCCGTTTCTTTTCGCTATTTTTAACTATGACTACTTGGGCACGCCACGGGCTGGTACTGCATTCAATAATGCCTTCCCGCAGGAGTCTGTCCACTTCCGCCTTGATAAAGTGTCTGTCTTCCAGACTGTACCGTCTACTTTTGGTCGCTATGGGCCTACAGTTCGGAGCGAGATTAGCGAATAAAGAGGGCGGGCTGATTTTTTGAGGTTGATAGGCCACAGACTGTGAGTGGCGGCTGGGACCCGCCATATGCTAGCGTGACACTTTCGTGGTGGCACTGGAAGTCCAGGCCCAAGATTACATTAACACAGAGTTCTGGCATCACGAGGAGTTTAAAATCCTTGTAGTCCGTGCCTTTTACAGTCAGTGTTACCACACAGTAGCCCAAAATGTCCAAAGTGTGGGGCTTAGCAGCCATAGCAATTCTGCTCCGTGTAGGGGTTACCGTTAATGAGTGCCGCCGTACCAGGCTAGGGTGGATAAAACTTTCGGTACTCCCACAGTCAATTAAACATTTCGTTAAATTCCGTTTACCTGTATGCCCATCATGGATTTGGTCAACGGGTGTGGCCTGGATTGATCCACCATGATCGAAGCCACTGTTGGGCCCTGGGCGGCCGTTGAGTCGGGAAAAGATGGCGGATCCCAAGATGGCGGCCCGCACGGCACGCACGAGGCGGTGACGGAGTTGGAAATCGGATTCCCCCTGCAGACTTTGCTAAAATGCCCCTTTTTCTTACATTTGAAGCATGTAGCGTCCTTCGCTGGGCATCGTTGTCTGGGGTGCTTGGCCTGGCCGCAGAAGTAGCATTTCGGGCCTCGAGACATTGCCGCTGTAGTAGGACTCCTGGGTGACCTTCTGTGTGGGGACTCCGGCGGCGTAGAGCTGGTCTGAGACCTGGATGGGGAAGATGGCTGATTCCAAGATGGCGGCCCCCTCGGCGCGCACGAGGCGGTGAGGGCCGCATGGCCGGAAGAATAAGAGTCAAAGTTTTTCTGGGCCACGTCCAGCGATCGCGCAGTGGCCACTGCCTTTTTTAAGTCCAGGACCTCCTTCTCCAGCAGTCTCTGCCGGATATAATTCGATTTGAGGCCCGTGATGAAGGAATCGCGGACTAATTCGTCAGAGTACGCGTTGGCCGTCACGGCCTTGCAGTTACAGTCCCGGACCAGGTCCTTTAGGCCCTGTAAGAAATCATCCATTGATTCCTCTGGTTGCTGCCTGCGTGTAGCCAGCAGATGTCTGGCATACACTTCGTTTACCGGCCTCTGGTATTGGGCCTTCAGGATAGTGATGGCCTCCGTGTAAGAGGTGGCGTCCCGGATGAACGAATAAATCCGATGACTTACGCGAGTAGTCAGTAGACTCAGTTTATCTACCTCGCTAGCGGATGAGGCCCCCGCGAAGAGTTCGAAGCATTTGAGCCAGTGTCCAAATTGATTTGATGCTTCAGCAGAATGTGGATCCAAGTCCAGACGCTTTGGTTTTAGGAGTCGATCCATCCTAGTATTCTTTAGTGATTAAAATTGATGGGCCTTCAATAACCACAAAACTAGAAGTTATAGACTTAAACAAGTTGGCCTAGAAATTGAGTTTGCCTCCGCCAGGGCTGTAGCGCCCGAAATTTAGCGCCAGCGTTAATTGCCGCTGCGCCGCGCCCAGATGGCTGCGGGCGCTAATGGAGGGTGTCAGCGACTCGCAATGGGCGCTGAATGCAGGATTGCGGCGCTAATCCCCCGCTGCGGCACCCGATGCGGTGCGGCAGGCTGGGGTACTGCAGGCCTCCTCCTTCTGTTAAGGAGGAGCTGCCTGCAGCCGACCGCTGGCCGGTGGAATCGCACGAAAAATGAGCCCGGCACCTCGGAGAAGTGCCGGGCTCGAGGCCCACACACATCTGTGCCGCGGGGGGGTGGTGGAGGAGTCCGGGGAGGGAGGTGCGGGCAGGCGGCCGCCGGGAAAGCGGCCGACCGCCGCGCCACCTTAATGCGCCGGCGCTAAGTCCAGCAAGAAACTTTTGAAAAATCGTTGGTTGCGGCTGCCACGGGCGAGGCGGCCGCACCTGAATTTCGGCGTCCGGCCGCGTTACCACGGCAACCGGGACGCTGCGCACACCGATGACGTCATCGGTGCCGGCGCAGCGCTACCGGCTAACGCCGATGGTAGGGCCCAAATCAATTTCCGAAGCGGCTATAATTCCGGCGCAAGGCCCTCTAGCACCTCTAATTGGGCGCTAACCCCACTCAATTTCTAGGCCGTTGGCTTTTAATCACTAAGATCAGAGCTAACATCTCAACACGCCGACTGGTTCACAGGAATGAGTCATACAAATCCTGGGATCTTTATGTAAGAGAAGTCAGGGGCGGAGCCAAGAGCCAAGTCCTGGAACCTCCCAGGTTAGTCGGGAAAGAGGAAGTGAAACTATACACAGTGGGGGAGGGTAATATACACGAGTGCAAAACGAATACAGGATCAAGACAAACAGATTTCATTACACTCCCCTTGACCTAATTTATTCCCCAGAACCAGATCCAGCAATGCCTCCTCCCTCGTCGGGCCAGAAACATACTGGTCAACGAAGTTCTCCTAAACACACTTCAGAAATTCTTCCCCTTCTCTGCCCTTAACACTATTACAATCCCAGTCTATATTAGGATCCTCCATATCTTTCCCACTATTTGGTGGTCTATAGAATACACCTAGTAGTGTAAAGGCACCTCTATTACTTCTTAACTCTAGCCATATAGATTCTGTCCTTGACCCCTCCAGGACATCCTCCCTCTCCAGCACTGTAACATTCTCCTTGACCAATGCTGCCACACCACCTCCTATCTTACTTGAACACTTTAAAACCAGGAATATTTAATACCCAATCCTGCCCTTTTTTGAGCCAGGTCTCAGTTGCTGCCACAACATCATATTCCCATGTGGCTATTTGTACCTGCAGCTCACTTACTATGCTTCGTGCATTCAATGCCATCTCTGTATCCCTCAATCCCTTCAAACACCTTCAATTACCCCTTAAGCCCATTTCTACTGAGCACATCAATGGCCTGCTCTTGTACCTGTGCTCAGTCACTGCACTTCCAAGTAATGCATTATGTATGAAATGCTGTGGGACATTTCTGAGAGACATGTTAAGGCGCTACGTAAATGTGAGTCCTTATCTTATTCCACAGCCCTGTGGGTGATTGGCTTTCTCTGAAGTTACTCCTGACTTCCTGATTCTTGCTGCTAGCTGGAACAAAAGGGGAACCACACATCATAAACAGAAAGTTTCATAATGTGTTGGAAAGTCAGTGACCTTTTCCTTCATGACTCTGGGACATAAGCTGCCTCAACCACACTGCAGGTTGTGCGGGAGTTTCCCCTCAGGAACTGGGCTTTGCTTGTTGTATGGAAACCTGGTGAAAGGCCCAGGTCCTGAATGCAGGGCTGCAGAGAGCAGGAAACCAGGCGAGTTCTATCAAGAAGTCGTGATTAAGCAAGAGCAAGTCTGGAGGAGGAGGGAGGACATTGGGGGAGGGGAAGAACCCCACATTATTCAAGTACTGGCAAAGAATGATTTTGAGTAGGAGGCAGTGAGGCGCTTCTCGAATTCAGCAGAGTGAAGATCCAGATAGGGTGTGTAGGAGTTTAGAATGAACAAGGAAAGCATGACTCATGATCAACACTTGACAGCCAGTATTGACTCTCCAAGGCACTGCGTAGGTTTACCAGAATGATACCCGGACTTCAAGGGTTAAGTTACGAGGAGAGATTACACAGATTAGGGTTGTACTCCCTGGAATTTAGAAGGTTAAGGTGTGATCTGATCGAAGTTTTCAGGATATTAAGGGGAACAGATAGGGTAGATAGAGAGAAACTATTTCCGCTGGTTGGGGAGTCTAGGACTAGGGGGCATAGTCTAAAAATTAGAGCCAGACCTTTCAGGAGTGAAATTAGGAGACACTTCTACACACAAAGGGTGGTAGAAGTTTGGAACTCTCTTCCGCAAATGGCAATTGATGCTGGGTCAATTGTTAATTTTAAATCTGAGAAAGATAGATTTTTGTTAACCAAAGGTATTAAGGGCTATGGGCCAAAGGCGGGTATATGGAGTTAGGCCACAGATCAGCCATGATCTCATTGAATGGCGGAGCAGGCTCGAGGGGCTGAATGGCCTACTCCTGCTCCTATGCTCCAATGTAACAGACAGCAACAACTTACATTTATATAGTGCCTTTAACCTGGAAAACCATCCCAAGGCGCTTCACAGAGGCGAAACCAGACAAACATGGTCACCGAGCAACAGCAGGAGATACTAGGAGGGAAGATCGAATGCTTGGTCAAAGAGATGGGTCTCAAAGGAGGAGAGGTGGAGAGGTTTAGGGGAAGGGATTTCAGAGCTTGGGGCCTAAATGGCTGAAGGCACGGCCACCAATGGTGAGGCGAGGGAGTGGGAGAAAAAGAAAGAAAGAAAGATAGATAGATAGATAGATGGATGAGGTCCTGCAGCAAGAATTTAGGGAGCTAGGTGAAGGATTAAAGAGCAGGACCTCAAAGGTTGTAATCTCTGGATTACTCCCGGTGCCACGTGCTAGTGAGTATAGGAATGGGAAGATAGAACAGATGAATGCGTGGCTATAGGGATGGTGCAGGGGGGAGGGCTTTAGTTTCCTGGATCACTGGGTCTGCTTCTGGGAAAGGTGGGACTTGTACAAGTCGGATGGTTTACACCTGAACCAGAGGGGAACCAATATCCTTGCGGGGAGGTTTGCTAGCACTGCTGGGGGGGGTTTAAACTAACTTGGCAGGGGGATGGGGTACAGAGTGGAGCTATGGCAGGGGGTGATTTACAGCCAAATACAGGGGAAAAAACAAGGCAGAGCAAATATGTGAAGGCAAAAGGGAATATGGCAAGGCTGGAAGGCATTTATTTTAATGCAAGGAGTCTTGCAAATAAGGTGGATGAACTGAAGTTGTTGTTGAACACATGGGAGTACGATATTGTTGCTATCACGGAGACATGGTTGAGGGAGGGTCAGGACTGGCAGCTCAATATTCCGGGGTATAGAATCTTCAGGCGAGACAGAGGGGGGTGTAAAAGGGGAGGGGGTGTTGCAATATTAATTAAGGAGTCAATTACTGCTGTAAGGAGGGATGATATATTAGCGGGTTCCTCTAATGAGGCCATATGGGTAGAACTTAAAAACAAAAAGGGGGCAAGCACTTTGCTGGGAGTGTACTATAGGCCCCCAAACAGTAAGGGGGAGATAGAGGAACAGATATGTAGGCAAATCTCAGAAAAGTGCGAAAATAATAGGGTAATAATAGTGGGGGATTTCAACTTCCCCAATATTAATTGGGATAGTCAGAGTGTGAAAGGCTTAGAGGGTGCAGAATTCTTAAAGTGCATCCAGGAGAGCTTTTTGAGCCAACATGTAGAAAGTCCTACAAGAGAGGGGGCGATACTGGACCTAATTCTGGGGAATGTAGCCGGGCAAGTGGTGGAAGTGTCAGTAGGAGAGCATTTTGGCGACAGTGACCATAATTCGGTGAGATTTAAGGTGGTCATGGAAAAAGACAAAGACGGCCCGGAAATAAGGGTTCTAAATTGGGGGAAGGCCGATTTTAATATGATAAGGCAGGATCTGGCCAAAGTGGACTGGGAGCAGCTACTTATAGGAAAATCCACATCAAAACAGTGGGAGACTTTCAGAAGGGAAATAGAGAGAGTACAACACCAACATGTTCCTGTAAAGGTCAAGGGGGGGACCAACAAGCAAAGGGAACCTTGGATGACAAGGGATATACAAAAATGCATTAGAAATAAAAGGGGGGCTTTTGGCAGTTACAAAAGACTAAAGACGGAAGAAGCCCTAGAGGAGTATAAAAAGTGCAGGGGCATACTTAAAAAAGAAATTAGGAGGGAGAGGAGGGGCCATGAAATAACACTGGCGAGCAAAATAAAGGAAAATCCTAAGATGTTTTATAAGTATATTAAGGGCAAGAGGATAACCAGGGAAAGGGTAGGGCCCATTAGGGACCAAAGTGGCAATCTGTGTGTAGAGCCAGATGATGTAGGCGGTGTTTTAAATGAATTTTTTGCATCTGTGTTCACTATGGAGAGAGACGATGCAGACATAGAAATCGGGCAAGGGGACTGTGACATACTTGAACATATTAGCATCGAGAGGGAGGAGGTGCTAGCGGTTTTAGCAGGCCAAAAAGTGGATAATTCCCCAGGCCCGGACGAGATGTATCCCAGGCTGCTGTGGGAGGCAAAGGAGGAGATTGCAGGGGCTCTGACACAAATTTTCAGAACCTCTCTGGCCACAGGGGATGTACCAGAGGACTGGAGAACAGCTAATGTAGTACCATTATACAAGAAGGGTAGCAGGGATAAACCAGGGAAATTATTGGAATAAATTCTGAGGGACAAAATTAGTCTCCACTTGGAGAGACAAGGATTAATCGGGGATAGTCAGCATGGCTTTGTCAAGGGTAAATCATGTCTGACAAATCTGATTGAATTTTTCGAAGGGGTGACTAGGGGGGTGGATGAGGGAAATGCTGTGGATGTGGTTTACATGGACTTCAGTAAAGCTTTTGACAAAGTCCCGCATAGGAGACTGGTCAAGAAGGTAAGAACCCATGGGATCCAGGGTGCCTTGGCGCGTTGGGTCCTAAACTGGCTGAGTGGCAGGAGGCAGAGGGTGATATTCGAAGGTTGCTTTTGTGACTGGAAGCCTGTGTCCAGTGGGGTACCTCAGGGATCGGTGCTGGGTCCCTTGCTGTTTGTGATCTACATAAATGATTTGGATGAGAATGTAAAAGGTATGATCAGTAAGTTTGCAGATGACACGAAAATTGGTGGGTTGGTAAATTGCGAGGAGGAAAGCCTCAGGCTACAGGACGATATAAACGGGTTGGTCAGATGGGCGGAAAAGTGGCAAATGGAATTTAACCCTGAAAAGTGCGAGGTGATGCATTTTGGACGGACAAATAAGGCAAGGGAATACACAATGAGTGGTAGGACCCTAGGAAGTACAGAGTGTCAGAGGGACCTTGGTGTACATGTACATAGATCCCTGAAGGCAGCGGAACAGGTAGAGAAGGTGGTTAAAAAGGCATATGGGATACTTGCCTTCATTAACTGAGGCATAGAATATAAGAGCAGGGAGGTTATGATGGAGCTGTACAAAACGCTGGTGAGGCCACAGCTGGAGTACTGTGTGCAGTTCTGGTCGCCTCACTATAGGAAGGATGTGATTGCTTTGGAGAGGGTGCAGAGGAGATTCACCAGGATGTTACCTGGGATGGAGCGCCTCAGCTATGAAGAAAGACTAAACAGGCTGGGATTGTTTTCCTTGGAGCAAAGAAGGCTGAGGGGGGACCTGATTGAGGTGTACAAAATGATGAGGGGCATAGATAGGGTAGATAAAGAGGAACTTTTCCCCTTAGTAGGGGGGTCAATAACAAGGGGGCATAGATTCAGGGTAAGGGGCAGGAGGTTTAGAGGGGATTTGAGGAGGAACTTTTTCACCCAGAGGGTGGTTGGAATCTGGAACTCACTGCCTGAAAGGGTGGTAGAGGCAGGAACCCTCACAACATTCAAGAAGCATTTGGATGTGCACTTGAAATGCCATTGCATACAAGGCTATGGACCAAATGCTGGAAAATGGGATTAGACTGGACAGGGATGGATGGGTGGCACAGACACGATGGGCCGAAGGGCCTCTTTCTGTGCTGTAAAACTCTATGACTCTATAGATAGATAGATAGATAGATAGATAGATAGATAGATAGATAGATGGCGGAGCAGGCTCGAGGGGCCGAATGGCCTACACCTGCTCCTATCTTCTATGTCTATGTTTTCTATCTTGTAGATGGTGCACACTGCAGCCACGGTGCACCGGTTGTGGAGGGAGTGAATGTTTAAGGTGGTGGATGGGGTGCCAATCAAGCGGGCTGCTTTGTCCTGGATGGTGTCGAGCTTCTTGAGTGTTGTTGGAGCTGCACTCATCCAGGCAAGTGGAGAGTATTCCATCACACTCCTTACTTGTGCCTTGTAGATGGTGGAAAGGCTTTGGGGAGTCAGGAGGTGAGACACTCGCCGCAGAATACCCAGCCTCTGACATGCTCTTGTTGCCACAGTATTTATGTGGCTGGTCCAGTTAAGTTTCTGGTCAATGTTGACCCCCAGGGTGTTGATGGTGGGGGATTCGGCGATGGTAATGCCGTTGAATGTCAAGGGGTGGTGGTTAGACTCTCGCTTGTTGGAGATAGTCATTGCCTGGCACTTCTGCGGCGCGAATGTTACCTGATACTCGTTAGCCCAAGCCTAAACATCGTCCAGGTCTTGCTGCATGCGGGCATGGACTGCTTCATTATCTGTGGAGTTGCAAATGAAACTGAACACTGTGCAGTCATCAGCGAACATCCCCACTTCTGACCTTATGATGGAGGGAAGGTCATTGATGAAGCAACTGAAGCTGGTTGGGCCTAGGACACTGCCCTGAGGAACTCCTGCAGTGATGTCCTGGGGCTGTGATGATTGGCCTCCAATAACCACAACCATCTTCCTTTGTGATAGTTATGACTCCAGCCAGTGGAGAGTTTTTTCCCTGATTTCCATTGACTTCAATTTTACTAGGGCTCCTTGATGCCACACTCGGTCAAATGCCTCCTTGATGTCAAGTGCAGTCACTCTCACCTCACCTCTGGAATTCAGCTCTTTTGTCCATGTTTGGACCAAGGCTGTAATGACGTCTGGAGCTGAGTGGTCCTGGCGGAACCCAAACTGAGCATTGGTGAGCAGGTTATTCCTGGAACCATTCTTATCAATCTTTTCTGCAGCCTCTCTAAGGCCTTCACATCGTTCCTAAAGTGCGGTGCCCAGAATTGGACGCAATACTCCAGTTGAGGCCGAACCAGTGTTTTATAAAGTTTCATAATAACTTCCTTGCTTTTGTACTCTATGCATCTATTTATGAAGCCCAGGAGTCCGTAAGCTTTTTTTAACCACTTTCTTCACCTGCCCTGCCGCCTTCAACGATTTGTGCACATATACCCCCAGGTCTCTCTGTTCATGCATCCATTTTAGGATTATACCATTTAGTTTGTATTGCCTCCCCTTGTTCTTCCGACCAAAATGTATCACCAAGCACTTTTCTGCGTTAAATTTCATCTGCCACGTGTCCGCCCATGTCACCAGCCTGTCTATCTCTTCGTGAAGTCTATCACTATCCTCCTCACTGTTCACTCTACTTCCAAGTTTTGTGTCATCTGCAAATTTTGAAATCAGCTTGAGGAAATTGAGGCTCATCCAGGACTGGATGCCGGACGAGCAATCTGACAACACCGAGGCAGTGGAGGGGGTCAAGAGAGGTGGTGGAGAGATGGAGCTGGGTGGCATCTGCATGCATGTGGAACATGCCCCCTTGTCAATGGACTAATTGGCCATGGGGCAGTGTGTAGATGAGGAAGAGGGAGGGGATGTTAGAGAAGGTGTGCCAGGTGAAGTTGTATTCAGATTCCATTTTGAATGAAAGACTGCATTTTGTGGGTAGAAACATAGACGATAGGAGCAGGAGTCGGCCATTCGGCCCCTCGAGCCTGCTCCGCCATTCAATGAGATCATGGCTGATCATCCAAATTCAGTACCCTGTCCCTGCCTTCTCCCCATATCCCTTGAGCCCTTTTGCCTTAAGAAATATATCCAACTCCTTCTTGAATATATTTAATGAATTGGCCTCCACTGCCTTCTGTGGTAGAGAATTCCACAGGTTCACCACTCTCTGGGTGAAGAAATTCCTCCTCATCTCTGTCCTAAATGGCTTACCCCTTATCCTTAGACTGTAGACTGTGACCCCTTGTTCTGGACTCCCCGACCATCGGGCACATCCTTCCTGCATCTAGTCTGTATAGTCCTGTTAGAATTTTATAAGTTTCAATGAGATCCCCTCTCATTCTTCTAAACTCCAATGAGTATAAGCCCAATCGTCCCAATCTCTCCTCATACGTCATTCCTGCCATCCCAGGTATCAGCCTGGTGAATCTTCGTTGCACTCCCTGCACGGCAAGAACATCCTTCCTCAGGTAAGGCGACCAAAACTGCACACAATACTCAAGATGTGGTCTCACCAAGGCCCTGTACAACTGCAGCAAGTCATCCTTGCTCCTGTACTCGAACCCTCTCGCTATGAAGGCCAACATACCATTTGCCATCTTAACCGCCTGCTGCACCTGCATGCTTACCTTCAGCGACTGATGCACAAGGACACCCAGGTCTCGTTGCACTTCCCCTTCTCCCAATCTATTGCCATTCAGATAATAATCTGCCTTCCTGCTTTTGACACCAAAGTGGATAACCTCGCATTTATCCACGTTATATCGCATCTGCCATGCTTCTGCCCAATCACCCAACCTGTCCAAATCACTCTCCACTTGCCTGGATGGGCGCAGCTCCAACAACACTCAAGAAGCTCGATGCCATCCAGCAGTTCATTGATCGATGCCCCTGTCACTGAGCTGACTGTGCACCGCCTCCACCAGCCGTGCACTGTGGCTATAGTATATAGGATCTACAGGAAGCACTGTGACGTCTCACCAAGGCTACTTCGGTATCACCTCCCTCCCTTGTGACCTCTACCAATGAGAAGGACAAAGCAGCAGTATTGGGGGACACCATCATCTCCAAGTTCCCCTCCAAGTCACACACAGAATCCAAACTTGGACATATATCGGCCGTTCCTTCATCGTCGCTGGGTCAAAATCCTGGAACTCCCTCCCTAACAGCACTGTGGGAGGACCTTCACCGCATGGACTGCAGCGGTTCAAGAAGGCGGCTCACCGCCACCTTCTCAAGGGCAACTAGGGATGGGCAATAAATGCTGGCCTTGCCAGCGACACATCATGAGAACAAAGAAAAAATTAGATTTGTAGATTGGGCCGATACTCTCTGGAGTTTAGGAGAATGAGAGGTGATCTCATTGAAACATACAAGATGCTGAGGGGGATTGACAGAGTAGATGCTGAGAGGTTGTTTCCCCTGGCTGGAGAGTCTAGAACTAGGGGTCACAGTCTCAGGATAAGGGGTCGGCCATTTAAGACCGAGATGAGGAGGAATTTCTTCACTCAGAGGGTGGTGAATCTTTGGAATTCTCTGCCCCAGAGGGTTGTGTATGCTAAGTCTGAGTATATTCAGGACTGAGATCGATAGATTTCTGGACTCTTGGGGAATCAAGGGATATGGGGATCGGGCGGGAAAGTTGAGTTGTGTTCGCTGATCAGCCATGATCTGATTGAATGGCGGAGCAGGCTCGAGGGGCCGTGTGGCCGACTCCTGCTCCTATTTATTATGATCTTATAAATCCCAGCAGCAAGCCCTGTAGGCTGATACGACTTCAAATAAATCAGGCATTTACCAGTGTGAAAGCACAGGAGTGAAAATCCCAACCCCCACGGTCTGGGTTCGGGTGACCATTGGATAAACATGGGGAGCAGCCACCCCAACACACAACACTTTAGGCTACGTGAATATTTTGGATGCATGTCTCGCTGTCTGCTCGAGTTGGCTGGTGCTTATCTCGATATCTGCTCGTGAACCTGTTTTTGGCTCTGTGAAACATTTAAAAATGGAATTTTTTTCCAGCAAAAATAGTCTTGTTTTGTCACTCAGGCCCTTTAAATAGCCCCCTCGTGCTGTCTATGGGCGGAATTTTTCATTAGCTCTTGTTGCTCACTTCCCCTTTTATTCAACCCTCTAACTTTCTTGCAGTCAGAGCTCTCAGTGTCGGTGCTAAGATTCGACATCTTTTGATTAATTTGTTTTGGAGAACTTTCTATTTTCCTGTTCCTTGTTAAGATCCCAACCAGAAGATTCTGAAGCCATGACAATTGTTCCCCTTCAACCAGCTCCATGATACCCTGGAACATAATCCCGGGAGATGGCTCCCATTTCCCAAACAATCTGTTCCCAACAAGATTTTTCAAGACCCTTTCAGGAAATTGCCCACTTTTCCATCCCCAGTACAAGCAGCTGTGTCCGGGCTCAGCAACGAACATTTGATCCTGGAGGCTGGGCTGCTGTGTGTGAGGGACAGAATCCTTTCAGTAGACTCACAGCCCAGGCTCCCCGTTCAGTGAGCGGCCGGGCCCACCGGCCAGGGAAGAACCCAAATTTCACCGACAATCTGTGACAAGACAGCAGGTCTCATCCAGGAAGGTGGCAGCGATGCTCCAATTGTCCTCACTCTACCCGGGTGATAGAACCCGGCTCCTGATCGCCGCCGGCGACCCCTGGCCCGAGCTCGGGAGTGGGCGTCAGGTGAGCACAGGATGGGTCCTGGTTGTGATTCCCCACCGAAGGCCCACAGGTCAGCAGTCAATGTCTAATGCAAGAAAGAACTCGCATTTCTCCAGCACCTTTCACAACCTCAGGACGTCCCAAAGCGCTTCGCAGCCAATGAATTACTATTTGAAGTGTAGTCGCTGTCGTAATGTAAGAAACACGGCAGCCAATTTTGCACAGCAAGCTCCCACTCACAGCAATGTGATAGTGACCAGATCATCTGCATTAGCGACGTTGCTTCAGGGATAAATAATGGCCCAGGACACCGGGGAGAACTCCCCTGCTCTTCTTTCAATATTGCTCGTGGGATCTCTTACGTCCACCTGAGAGGGCAGACAGAACCTCGGTTTAACGTCTCAACTGAAAAAAGCACCTCCGACAGTGCGGTGCTCCCTCAGTACTGCCGCTCCGATAGTGAAGCGTTACCTCAGCACTGCCCCTCCGAGAGTGCAGCGCTCCCTCAGTACTGACCCTCCGACAGTGCGGCGCTCCCTCAGTACCGCCCCGCCGACAGTGCAGCACTCCCTCAGTACTGACCCTCCGACAGTGCGGCGCTCCCTCAGTACCGCCCCGCCGACAGTGCAGCACTCCCTCAGTACTGACCCTCCGACAGTGCGGCACTCCCTCAGTACCGCCCCGCCGACAGTGCAGCGCTCCCTCAGTACTGACCCTCCGACAGTGCGGCGCTCCCTCAGTACTGACCCTCCGACAGTGCAGCGCTCCCTCAGTACTGACCCTCCAACAGTGCGGCGCTCCGTCAGTACCGCCCCGCCGACAGTGCAGCGCTCCCTCAGTACTGACCCTCCGACAGTGCGGCGCTCCCTCAGTGCTGACCCTCCGACAGTGCAGCGCTCCCTCAGTACCGCCCCGCCGACAGTGCAGTGCTCCCTCAGTACTGACCCTCCGACAGTGCGGCACTCCCTCAGTACCGCCCCGCCGACAGTGCAGCGCTCCCTCAGTACCGCCCCGCCGACAGTGCGGCACTCCTTCAGTACTGACCCTCCGACAGTGCAGTGCTCCCTCAGTACTGCCCCTCCGATAGTGAAGCGTTACCTCAGTACTGCCACTCTGAGAGTGCAGCGCTCCCTCAGTACTGACCCTCCGACAGTGCGGCACTCCCTCAGTACCGCCCCGCCAACAGTGCAGCACTCCCTCAGTACTGCCACTCAGACAGTGCGGCGCTCCCTCAGTACTGCCCTTCCGACAGTGCAGTGCTCCCTCAGTACTGCCACTCAGACAGTGCGGCACTCCCTCAGTACTGCCCTTCCGACAGTGCAGCACTCCCTCAGCACTGCCCCTCTGAGAGTGCAGCTCTCCCTCGGTACTGCCCATCCGACAGTGTGGCGCTCCCTCAGTACTTCTCTGACAGTGCGGCGCTCCCTCAGTACTGCCCCCTCCGACAGTGCGGTGCTCCCTCAGTACTGCCCCTCCGACAGTGCAGCGCTCCCTCAGTACTGCCCCTCCAACAGTGCGGTGCTCCCTCAGTACCGCCCCTCTGACAGTGCGGAGCTCCCTCAGTAGTGACCCTCCGACAGTGCGGCGCTCCCTCAGTACTGCCCCTCCAACAGTGCGGAGCTCCCTCAGTACCGCCCCTCTGACAGTGCAGAGCTCCCTCAGTACTGCCCCTCCGACAGTGCCGAGCTCCCTCAGTACTGCCCCTCCGACAGTGCAGCGCTCCCTCAGTACTGCCCCTCCAACAGTGCGGAGCTCCCTCAGTACTGCATTGGATAATGTGCACAATGCTCTAGATTGGGGTCTTCGTCCCCTGACCTTCTGACTCAGAAGTGAGAGTCCAGTCTAAACGGTTAACCACTTGGATGAAGCACTGAAATATTATCAGAGTTTGCAATATCGTCCCAACACAGACTGATGAGAAGAGCAGAGAAAATCAAGGGAAAAAGCAGCGAGATTCACCCACAAGAATAAAATATAATGATTTGTGGGGTAGAGTCGATGATCGGGGAGAGTGTACATGGGCTGTGGGAGGAGATTAAATGTGTGGGTAGAGTCCATGATAGGGGAGAGTGTACATGGGCTGTGGGAGGAGATTAAATGGGTGGGTAGGGTCCATGATAGGGGAGAGTGTACATGGGCTGTGGGAGGAGATTAAATGGGTGGGTAGAGTCCATGATAGGGGAGAGTGTACGTGGGCTGTGGGAGGAGATTAAATGGGTGGGTAGAGTCCATGATAGGGGAGAGTGTACATGGGCTGTGGGAGGAGATTAAATGGGTGGGTAGGGTCCATGATAGGGGAGAGTGTACATGGGCTGTGGGAGGAGATTAAATGTGTGGGTAGAGTCCGTGATAGGGGAGAGTGTACATGGGCTGTGGGAGGAGAATAAATGGGTGGGTAGGGTCCATGATAGGGGAGAGTGTACATGGGCTGTGGGAGGAGATTAAATGGGTGGGTAGAGTCCATGATAGGGGAGAGTGTACATGGGCTGTGGGAGGAGATTAAATGGGTGGGTAGAGTCCATGATAGGGGAGAGTGTACATGGGCTGTGGGAGGAGATTAAATGGGTGTGTAGGGTCCATGATAGGGGAGAGTGTACATGGGCTGTGGAAGGAGATTAAATGGGTGGGTAGAGTCCATGATAGGGGAGAGTGTACATGGGCTGTGGGAGGAGATTAAATGGGTGGGTAGAGTCCATGATAGGGGAGAGTGTACATGGGCTGTGGGAGGAGAATAAATGGGTGGGTAGGGTCCATGATAGGGGAGAGTGTACATGGGCTGTGGGAGGAGATTAAATGGGTGGGTAGAGTCCATGATAGGGGAGAGTGTACATGGGCTGTGGGAGGAGATTAAATGGGTGGGTAGAGCCCATGATAGGGGAGAGTGTACATGGGCTGTGGGAGGAGATTAAATGGGTGGGTAGAGTCCATGATAGGGGAGAGTGTACATGGGCTGTGGGAGGAGATTAAATGGGTGGGTAGAGTCCGTGATAGGGGAGAGTGTACATGGGCTGTGGGAGGAGATTAAATGGGTGGGTAGAGCCCATGATAGGGGAGAGTGTACATGGGCTGTGGGAGGAGATTAAATGGGTGGGTAGGGTCCATGATAGGGGAGAGTGTACATGGGCTGTGGGAGGAGATTAAATGGGTGGGTAGAGTCCATGATAGGGGAGAGTGTACATGGGCTGTGGGAGGAGATTAAATGGGTGGGTCGAATCCATGATAGGGGAGAGTGTACATGGGCTGTGGGAGGAGATTAAATGGGTGGTGTAGTGTATGTAACCGTTCTACCTTTAAGAGAACTATTGTATGTAACCGTCCACCTTTAAGAGAACTATTTTAGGTGTTGCACTACTTTATCTTGGCTGCGGTATACTGTAATACCGGTGGTGACCACACCGGTATATAAGTGCTGTGTAATGAGTGATTGGGCAGATTCGCCCTGACCTTCGAATAGTAAAGTCCTGTTAAAGTTACTCTTGTAGTCTGTGTATTAATTCGCCATATAACACACAGATTTTACAGTGGCGACAAGTTTGATCTTACCCTGCGGCAGCGATACATCCGAAGCAGTTAACGAGCGTCGAGAAGAGGCATCCGCCCTCGTCGTTCTGCTGAGAGAAGACTCGAGTCTGCAGAGCAAGGAAGAAGGAAGAATTCAGACACGAAGCCTTCCATCAGCAACAGGCAGTGATCGTCCCTTCTGTCACGGTGGTGAGTGAGCCGATCAGCCACGAGAAGCAAGTCGGCCACGTTGACTGTGAGTAGGGGGGAAATAAAAAGAAACGGAGGATAAGGGCGGTGAACTCGACCACGGTCGGGGGAAAGGAGCCGGACAGAAGTCGGGGCCAGAGACGCTGAGACTGGGGCAGCGTAGGGCACGGAAACCGCGGTACAAGCGGGAACGCAGCCGTTGTGAGAGACCGGGCTACAAGCGGGAACGCAGCCGGTGTGAGAGACCGGGCTACAAGCGGGCTGGGAGACGCAACAGCGTCGTGAGACAGCTCGACCGCGACCGGCGAAAAAGGCCGGGCAGCTACCGAGGCCGCGAGGCGCTGCGACCGGGATCGTAAGGCACGGGAAGAAATAAAAAAATAATAAATAAATAAAACCGCGGAGAACTCAGCCGCAGCCGGGGGAGGAAAGGACCGGACTGCGAGAGGGCTGGGAGGCGCGATTGGAAGCCGCTGAGGGAGAGACAGAGCCCGAGCGAGCGGGAGAGACAGAGCCCGAGCGAGGGGGAACGGGACCGAGCGAGGGAGACCGAGCGAGATTACGCCCAGCGGCTGGAACTGTTCGCCGCCAACGGGTTGTCCCCAGCGCCGGTTGCCCTGCCGAGAAAAGGGAACAAGGAATGCACTGAAGCCGGCGCGCAGGCTGCGAACCCTGAAAGCCAGCGGTCGTCGCCCGAGAGCAAAGCTTACCCCTCCCGCCAGGGGAAGAAACGCGGGAAGCCGCCAGTAGGGGGGAAGAAGACAGGAGCGGGAAACCGCCATTTTGAAAGTGGGCGGGGAAGAAGACAAGCGCGGGAAACCGCCATTTTTGGAAAAAAAAAAGTAACGAACAAATTCGTTGTTGTTTCTCAGAAAGATAGTGAAGATGCCTAAGCATGGTAACATCAACGACTTCAATTCCGAGGTGGAAGATTGGGCCACGTATGTAGAACGCATCGAGATATATTGTGAGGCCAGTAAAATAGCAGATGATGATAAAGCTCTAACCTTACTAAACTCAATGGGGGCGAAGACATACGGGCTATTGAAGCATCTTCTATCACCAGCTAAACCGGCGGATCAGACTTTCGCTAATATTGTTGCTGTCCTGAAGGATCATTTGAACCCCACACCGCTGATGTTGGCGGAACGATTCAAATTTTATGCGAGAACGCAACGGAAAGAGGAAAGCAACGCGGAATACTTGGTTGAACTGCGTAGATTAGCGAAATACTGTCAGTTTGGGGAAAATCTGACAGAGGCATTGAGAGACAAGTTCGTGTGCGGGTTGTCGAAGGAAGGAACACAAAAGCGACTGCTAGAAGAGAACGATCTTACACTTGATAAGGCTGTCCTTATTGCAGCATCGCACGAAGCCGCAGCGAGAGGCACTGCAGAAATGCAGCTGAAGGCAGCGGTACTCAGCGTGGATCAAATGACTTCGGGTACAACGAAATGTTATCGTTGTGGGAAGACAACACACGACCAGAACCAATGCTGGTTTAAAAACCAGGAATGTAGAAAATGTGGCAAGCTTGGTCACATAGCTAAAGTATGCCGGTCAGGAAAGAAGACCAGCAACAAAAAAAAGTCACCGCAGGAAAAGTACAGCAAGGTACACAAGGTGGCTGAGAAGAGTTCGGATGAACAGAATTCGGATTCAGACCCAAACGGCCAGGAACTGGGTAGTCTGAGAATTCACAATGTGAGTAAGGAAGCTGACCTACAAACTATCTGGGTCACGCTAAAAATAGCCGGAGTCCAAGTAAAAATGGAATTGGACACAGGATCAGCCCTACCAGTCATAAATCGAAGGGATTACAACCGGCTATTCTCACATATACCCTTGAGAGATACCAAGATCGTATTGCAGACATACACGGGGCATAAAGTATACCCCACCGGAAAGATAAAAGTCAAGGTGAGAGACAAGGGCAAAGAACACCAAGGAATGGACTTATATGTACTACCTGAGGGAGGTCCACCACTTCTGGGACGGGAGTGGATCAGGGAAATAAACATGGAATGGCACTACCTAAAAGCAATAACGAGTGAGAACTCGGTGAAGACAATCAGCTCAGACTCTGAAACTGATGACGATAAGACCAGCCCAGGTGCGAAAGACAAGTCTAAAATGGACTTGCTGACTAAGGTTGGAAAAACGAAGGAGTGCATAAATGCCTATGCTTCAGAGGAGAACAAAGTTTCAGAACAGAATTCCACTGAACAACAACAACATAGTTTGACAGAGAATTCTGAGTCTGTCCAGTTTACAGACATGCACAATTCTGAGGAACACCGGGCTCGAACTCAACTCCATTTCAAATTACAACAGCAATTAGAACAATTGAGTTGCCGTCTTGAGCAAGAGATGAAAGCAATGAAAAAGTTCTTTGACACAGAGTGGGAGAATCTGGAAAGACAACAGAAGCAGCTGATGGAGAAAAGGGAGCAGGAGCACACAAACCGTCTGCGCGAGGAGGCCAAACGAATCAAAGCTGATTCGGTTTCTGAAGGTGCGTACTCTAATCTGGTGGAGCAAGATGTTCAGCAACTGAAGGCGCTTGTTAGCAGGTTGCAGGCAGAAAAGGCTGATTTGGTCGCCATGAATTCTGAGCTCCTACTGAAGTTGGGTGCAGCATCACCGGACGATTCATTTGTGGAAATTCGAATGGTGGAGGCTGCGGATGATGGCGAAGTAGAAACAGCAAAGGAGCCCCAGGGCAAGGTTATAAACATCCCTGCAGCTACTGGGAAACGGATGATGTCAGAAGAGTTAACGGTCAGCCAACTCCTTCATATGCTGAGGGACAAGACTCTGAAATGGGAACAATTTGAACATGAGCTTAAATCTTCGAAGGAGAGGGGTTTGGAGCTCTCAAAAGTTATTGAAATAGCTGAGGTTGCAACACAGACTGAGAAGATGGCAGCAGAGCAACCCTTGGATGCCAAAAGTACGCTGACTCACGTCAATGTTGAACAACAGAATGCTGAAACAACTGCTCCAGTAGAGGGATTGAATAATACGATCAATCAATCTCCGAATGAAGTTGAAGTACTGAAATCACGAATGAGGTCATTAGTAAAAGACTTGCAGGAAGCCCAGAAAAAGCTGGAGGAAGCTGAACACATGAAGAAGTCTCTTCAGGAGAGATGTCTGGAATTGGAACAAAAGCTGACTAACGTCCAGCTGGGCATGGAGGAAATAAAAGACCCTCTCGCTGGCCTAGCTCAGGACAACACCGATTATTACCACGTCCTGTTGAACGACACCGAATATAACGATGACCTGTTCTGCCCAGCTTGTGGGGAAATCTTCCGAAGTGCAAAAACCCTGAAGAATCACAAAAAGTCTAAGAAACACCGGGAGATGGTGGCGCTGCTAAGGCAACAGGAGAAAGAGGAGGAGGAACTGTGCATGCGGCTGGCAGCGGAGCACAGAGAGTCTCCAAGAAGCAGGAAAGGAAAAGACGAAACAGAAGAAGATGACCCATCTGAACCATTATCACCCCTACCAGATCATGCACGTGGTCCCTCCGAACGGAACCAAATCAGTTTGGAAGTAGAAAAACTTCCCAAGGTACTCAAGCTTTTAGAAGTCAGCAATGCTGGTTCAGAAGTGACGGAAGTTCAAGCTGTTAAGTCCAGTGAAGGACTATTGGATGAGTCACCCCAGCAAAGTGAACCGACTACACCACAGGGAACTGCTACACCACCGAGGCGTTGTCCAGACCGAGTCAAGAAGCACAGGAGGTGCCTCCACAGGGACTGAATCTGTGAACTGTTTTCCACAGAGACTGAATCTGTGAACTGTTTTTAGCAGAGACTGAATCTGTGAACTGTTTTCCGCAGAGACTACATCTGTGAACTGTTTTTACATGAAGTTGGATATATGTTATGATGTTATGCTTAATGGGGAATAAGTATGTTGTAAGCTAAAAAGGGAGAATTGTAGTGTATGTAACCATTCTACCTTTAAGAGAACTATTGTATGTAACCGTCCACCTTTAAGAGAACTATTTTAGGTGTTGCACTACTTTATCTTGGCTGCGGTATACTGTAATACCGGTGGTGACCACACCGGTATATAAGTGCTGTGTAATGAGTGATTGGGCAGATTCGCCCTGACCTTCGAATAGTAAAGTCCTGTTAAAGTTACTCTTGTAGTCTGTGTATTAATTCGCCATATAACACACAGATTTTACAGTGGCGACAAGTTTGATCTTACCCTGCGGCAGCGATACATCCGAAGCAGTTAACGAGCGTCGAGAAGAGGCATCCGCCCTCGTCGTTCTGCTGAGAGAAGACTCGAGTCTGCAGAGCAAGGAAGAAGGAAGAATTCAGACACGAAGCCTTCCATCAGCAACAGGCAGTGATCGTCCCTTCTGTCACGGTGGTGAGTGAGCCGATCAGCCATGAGAAGCAAGTCGGCCACGTTGACTGTGAGTAGGGGGGAAATAAAAAGAAACGGAGGATAAGGGCAGTGAACTCAACCACGGTCGGGGGAAAGGAGCCGGACAGAAGTCGGGGCCAGAGACGCTGAGACTGGGGCAGCGTAGGGCATGGAAACCGCGGTACAAGCGGGAACGCAGCCGGTGTGAGAGACCGGGCTACAAGCGGGAACGCAGCCGGTGTGAGAGACCGGGCTACAAGCGGGCTGGGAGACGCAACAGCGTCGTGAGACAGCTCGACCGCGACCGGCGAAAAAGGCCGGGCAGCTACCGAGGCCGCGAGGCGCTGCGACCGGGATCGTAAGGCACGGGAAGAAATAAAAAAATAATAAATAAATAAAACCGCGGAGAACTCAGCCGCAGCCGGGGGAGGAAAGGACCGGACTGCGAGAGGGCTGGGAGGCGCGATTGGAAGCCGCTGAGGGAGAGACAGAGCCCGAGCGAGCGGGAGAGACAGAGCCCGAGCGAGGGGGAACGGGACCGAGCGAGGGAGACCGAGCGAGATTACGCCCAGCGGCTGGAACTGTTCGCCGCCAACGGGTTGTCCCCAGCGCCGGTTGCCCTGCCGAGAAAAGGGAACAAGGAATGCACTGAAGCCGGCGCGCAGGCTGCGAACCCTGAAAGCCAGCGGTCGTCGCCCGAGAGCAAAGCTTACCCCTCCCGCCAGGGGAAGAAACGCGGGAAGCCGCCAGTAGGGGGGAAGAAGACAGGAGCGGGAAACCGCCATTTTGAAAGTGGGCGGGGAAGAAGACAAGCGCGGGAAACCGCCATTTTTGGAAAAAAAAAAGTAACGAACAAATTCGTTGTTGTTTCTCAGAAAGATAGTGAAGATGCCTAAGCATGGTAACATCAACGACTTCAATTCCGAGGTGGAAGATTGGGCCACGTATGTAGAACGCATCGAGATATATTGTGAGGCCAATAAAATAGCAGATGATGATAAAGCTCTAACCTTACTAAACTCAATGGGGGCGAAGACATACGGGCTATTGAAGCATCTTCTATCACCAGCTAAACCGGCGGATCAGACTTTCGCTAATATTGTTGCTGTCCTGAAGGATCATTTGAACCCCACACCGCTGATGTTGGCGGAACGATTCAAATTTTATGCGAGAACGCAACGGAAAGAGGAAAGCAACGCGGAATACTTGGTTGAACTGCGTAGATTAGCGAAATACTGTCAGTTTGGGGAAAATCTGACAGAGGCATTGAGAGACAAGTTCGTGTGCGGGTTGTCGAAGGAAGGAACACAAAAGCGACTGCTAGAAGAGAACGATCTTACACTTGATAAGGCTGTCCTTATTGCAGCATCGCACGAAGCCGCAGCGAGAGGCACTGCAGAAATGCAGCTGAAGGCAGCGGTACTCAGCGTGGATCAAATGACTTCGGGTACAACGAAATGTTATCGTTGTGGGAAGACAACACACGACCAGAACCAATGCTGGTTTAAAAACCAGGAATGTAGAAAATGTGGCAAGCTTGGTCACATAGCTAAAGTATGCCGGTCAGGAAAGAAGACCAGCAACAAAAAAAAGTCACCGCAGGAAAAGTACAGCAAGGTACACAAGGTGGCTGAGAAGAGTTCGGATGAACAGAATTCGGATTCAGACCCAAACGGCCAGGAACTGGGTAGTCTGAGAATTCACAATGTGAGTAAGGAAGCTGACCTACAAACTATCTGGGTCACGCTAAAAATAGCCGGAGTCCAAGTAAAAATGGGATTGGACACAGGATCAGCCCTATCAGTCATAAATCGAAGGGATTACAACCGGCTATTCTCACATATACCCTTGAGAGATACCAAGATCGTATTGCAGACATACACGGGGCATAAAGTATACCCCATCGGAAAGATAAAAGTCAAGGTGAGAGACAAGGGCAAAGAACACCAAGGAATGGACTTATATGTACTACCTGAGGGAGGTCCACCACTTCTGGGACGGGAGTGGATCAGGGAAATAAACATGGAATGGCACTACTTAAAACCAATAATGAGTGAGAACTCGGTGAAGACAATCAGCTCAGACTCTGAGACTGATGACGATAAGACCAGCCCAGGTGCGAAAGACAAGTCTAAAATGGACTTGCTGACTAAGGTTGGAAAAATGAAGGAGTGCATAAATGCTTATGCTTCAGAGGAGAACAAAGTTTCAGAACAGAATTCCACTGAACAATAACAACATAGTTTGACAGAGAATTCTGAGTCTGTCCAGTTTACAGACATGCACAATTCTGAGGAACACCGGGCTCGAACTCAACTCCATTTCAAATTACAACAGCAATTAGAACAATTGAGTTGCCGTCTTGAGCAAGAGATGAAAGCAATGAAAAAGTTCTTTGACACAGAGTGGGAGAATCTGGAAAGACAACAGAAGCAGCTGATGGAGAAAAGGGAGCAGGAGCACACAAACCGCCTGCGCGAGGAGGCCAAACGAATCAAAGCTGATTCGGTTTCTGAAGGTGCGTACTCTAATCTGGTGGAGCAAGATGTTCAGCAACTGAAGGCGCTTGTTAGCAGGTTGCAGGCAGAAAAGGCTGATTTGGTCGCCATGAATTCTGAGCTCCTACTGAAGTTGGGTGCAGCATCACCGGATGATTCATTTGTGGAAATTCGAATGGTGGAGGCTGCGGATGATGGCGAAGTAGAAACAGCAAAGGAGCCCCAGGGCAAGGTTATAAACATCCCTGCAGCTACTGGGAAACGGATGATGTCAGAAGAGTTAACGGTCAGCCAACTCCTTCATATGCTGAGGGACAAGACTCTGAAATGGGAACAATTTGAACATGAGCTTAAATCTTCGAAGGAGAGGGGTTTGGAGCTCTCAAAAGTTATTGAAATAGCTGAGGTTGCAACACAGACTGACAGATGGCAGCAGAGCAACCCTTGGATGCCAAAAGTACGCTGACTCACGTCAATGTTGAACAACAGAATGCTGAAACAACTGCTCCAGTAGAGGGATTGAATAATACGATCAATCAATCTCCGAATGAAGTTGAAGTATTGAAATCACGAATGAGGTCATTAGTAAAAGACTTGCAGGAAGCCCAGAAAAAGCTGGAGGAAGCTGAACACATGAAGAAGTCTCTTCAGGAGAGATGTCTGGAATTGGAACAAAAGCTGACTAACGTCCAGCTGGGCATGGAGGAAATAAAAGACCCTCTCGCTGGCCTAGCTCAGGACAACACCGATTATTACCACGTCCTGTTGAACGACACCGAATATAACGATGACCTGTTCTGCCCAGCTTGTGGGGAAATCTTCCGAAGTGCAAAAACCCTGAAGAATCACAAAAAGTCTAAGAAACACCGGGAGATGGTGGCGCTGCTAAGGCAACAGGAGAAAGAGGAGGAGGAACTGTGCATGCGGCTGGCAGCGGAGCACAGAGAGTCTCCAAGAAGCAGGAAAGGAAAAGACGAAACAGAAGAAGATGACCCATCTGAACCATTATCACCCCTACCAGATCACGCACGTGGTCCCTCCGAACGGAACCAAATCAGTTTGGAAGTAGAAAAACTTCCCAAGGTACTCAAGCTTTTAGAAGTCAGCAATGCTGGTTCAGAAGTGACGGAAGTTCAAGCTGTTAAGTCCAGTGAAGGACTATTGGATGAGTCACCCCAGCAAAGTGAACCGACTACACCACAGGGAACTGCTACACCACCGAGGCGTTGTCCAGACCGAGTCAAGAAGCACAGGAGGCGCCTCCACAGAGACTGAATCTGTGAACTGTTTTCCACAGAGACTGAATCTGTGAACTGTTTTTAGCAGAGACTGAATCTGTGAACTGTTTTCCGCAGAGACTACATCTGCGAACTGTTTTTACATGAAGTTGGATATATGTTATGATGTTATGTTTAATGGGGAATAAGTATGTTGTAAGCTAAAAAGGGAGGATTGTAGTGTATGTAACCGTTCTACCTTTAAGAGAACTATTGTATGTAACCGTCCACCTTTAAGAGAACTATTTTAGGTGTTGCACTACTTTATCTTGGCTGCGGTATACTGTAATACCGGTGGTGACCACACCGGTATATAAGTGCTGTGTAATGAGTGATTGGGCAGATTCGCCCTGACCTTCGAATAGTAAAGTCCTGTTAAAGTTACTCTTGTAGTCTGTGTATTAATTCGCCATATAACACACAGATTTTACAGGTGGGTAGAGTCCATGATAGGGGAGAGTGTACATGGGGTGTGGGAGGAGATTAAATGGGTGGGTAGGGTCCATGATAGGGCAAAGTGTACATGGGGTGTGGGAGGAGATTAAATGGGTGGGTAGGGTCCATAATAGGGCAGAGTGTACATGGGGTGTGGGAGGAGATTAAATGGGTGGGTCGAGTCCATGATAGGGGAGAGTGTACATGGGCTGTGGGAGGAGATTAAATGGGTGGGTAGGGTCCATGATAGGGTAGATTTTTGTCCATGCTTCATGTTCCTGTTCGAACTACCTTTCTGCTATTCAATCCAGCCTTGCCAGTTTGTACTCTGGCTGCTTGCAGTTTTATTTGAACAGTTGCCCAATCAGAAAAGGATGTTGTTGCATTAAGATTGTACTATATTTGTTTTGGATATCTTGCCATTTTCCCTGTTAAGGTCCTGACCAGCATGAACGATCGTCCCTCTGGAATCGGCCTGGCAATGTCCTGGAACATAATGGAGGCTTGATCCCAGGAGAGAGCTCCCATTTCCTAAACTGTGCCTTCCCTTTTCGCTTTTGAGGCCTCTTCACGGTAGATTTTATTGTTTCCATAACTACCTGCCCAGTATCAACAGTTGTGTCCGGAACTACAATGAATATTATGACTTGGAAAGGGGCTGGAAATACTGACGGACAGAATCATTTTGCCCGACTCTCAGCCTGGTTCTTTGACGCCAGTCGATATTAGGAGTGAGGCAAGGCTCCGCGTCGAGATCCTGGGGAAGAATGAGGTCGAGCAGGAGGCCATGCAATGAGACTTGATTGGGGATGGAAGGAGAGAAGATGTAGGATAGATTATTTCAAGTTTGCAAGCGACAACAGCAGAAAGTTCAGTGGCGATGATCACAGTACTTTTACTGCTTTGTAATCATGGGAAAGAATGAATTGGAGGATGAGATTTTTTTTTTAAATTATTTGTTCTAGGGACAGGGACAACACTGACACGGCAGCATTGATTGTCCACCCTTAGTTTGATAGAATCTGATTCTCATGATTAGTCAATGACGCCGTTATCATTGTACCTGGATGGTAGAAGGTGAATTAGATGGACCTTGGCCTTTTCATCTATTCATTCCTATGTTCCTTTGTTGCCCCTGAAGGCATTAGGAGTTGACTATGTCATGTGAGACTAAAATCACAAGTATGGGTTGATAGGTTGCCATTCCTGAACCAGTTTTGATGAAAATTCAGCAGATTTCATGGTCATTTTGTTTTCTGATGCCAGCCCTTAATCACCAGATTTAATTAATTCTGTTTTACAACTTGCCATGGTGGTATTTGATCTCACAACCTAGAATCATAGAATACTACAGCAGAGAAGGAGGCCATTTGGCCCATCGAGTCTGCGCCGACTCTTTCGAAGATCAATCCTGTTAGTCTCACTCCCCGCTCTTTCCCCATATCCCTGCAATTTTTTCTCCTTCAAGTATTTTTATCCAATTTGCTTTTGAAGGCTACTGTTGAATCTGTATCCACCACCGAAGTCCCGTCTTCACACTGAGGACACCTCCATCGTGTTGTGTGGCACTACCACCGTGCTAAATGGGATAGATTCAGAATAGATCTAGCAGCTCAAAACTGAGCATCCATGAGGTGCTGTGGGCCATCAGCAGCAGCAGAATTGTATTCCACCACAATCTGTAACCGCATGGCCCGGCATATCCCTCACTCTACCATTACCATCAAGCCAGGGGACCAACCCTGGTTCCAAAAGGAGTGTAGAAGAGCATGCCAGGAGCAGCACCAGGCGTACCTAAAAATGAGGTGCCAACCTGGGGAAGCGGCAACACAGGACTACATGCATGCTAAAAAGCGGAAGCAGCATGCTATAGACAGAGGTAAGTGATCCCACAATCAATGGATCAGATCAAAGCTCTGCAGTCCTGCCACATCCAGTCGTGAATGGTGGTGGACCATTAAACAACTAATGGGAGGAGGAGGCTCCATGAATATTCCCATCCTCAATGATGGTGGAGCCCAGCACGTGAGTGCAAAAGACAAGGCTGAAGCGTTTCCAACAATCTTCAGCCAGAAGTGCCAAGTGGATGATCCATATCGGCCTCCTCCTGAGGTCCCCACCATCACAGAAGCCAGTCTTCAGCCAATTCGATTCACTCCACGTGATATCAAGAAACGGCTGAGCGCACTGGATACAGCAAAGGCTATGGGCCCTGACAACATCCCGGCTATCGTGCTGAAGACTTGTGCTCCAGAACTAGCCGCACCTCTAGCCAAGCTGTTCCAGTACAGCTACAACACTGGCATCTATCCGACAATGTGGAAAACTGCCCAGGTATGTCCGGTCCACAAAATGCAAGACAATCCAATCGGGCCAATTACCGCCCCATCAGTCTACTCTCAATCATCAGCAAAGTGATGGAAGGTGTCATCGACAGTGCTATCAAGCGGCACTTACTCACCAATAACCTGCTCACTGATGCCCAGTTTGGGTTCCACCAAGACCACTCGGCTCCTGACCTCATTACAGCCTTGGTCCAAACATGGACAAAGGAGCTGAATTCCAGAGGTGAGATGAGAGTGACTGCCTTTGTCATCAAGGCAGCATTTGACTGAGTGTGGCATCAAGGAGCCCTCATAAAACTGAAGTCAATGGGAATCAGGGGAAAGACTCTTCACTGGCTGGAGTCATACCTAGCACAAAGGAAGATGGTTGTGGTGGTTGAAGGTCAATCATCACAGCCCCAGGACATCGCTGCAGGAGTTCCTCAGGGCAGTGTCCTAAGCCCAACCATCTTCAGCTGCTTCATCAATGACCTTCCCTCCAACATAAGGTCAGAAATGGGGATGTTCGCTGATGATTGCACAGTGATCAGGGCCATTCACAATTTCTCAGATAATGAAGCAATCGATGCCCGCATGCAACAAGACCTGGACGACGTTCAGGCTTGGACTGATAAGTGGCAGGTAACATTCGCGCCACAGAAGTGCCAGGCAATGACTATCTCCAAGCGATAGTCTAACCACCGCCCCTTGACATTCAATGGCATTACCATTGCCGAATCCCCCACCATCAACATCCTGGGGGTCACCATTGACCAGAAATTTAATTGGACCAGCCATTTAAATACTGTGGCTACAAGAGCAGGTCAGAGGCTAGGTATTCTGTGGCGAGTGTCTCACCTCCTGACTCCCCAAAGCCTTTCCACCATCTACAAGGCACAAGTAAGGAGTGTGATGGAATACTCTCCACTTGCCTCGATGAGTGCAGCTCCAACAACACTCAAGAACCTCAACACCATCCAGGACAAAGCAGCCCGCTTATTGACACCCAATCCACCACCCTAAACATTCACTCCCTCCACCACCGGCGTACCATGGCTGCAGTGTGTACCATCTACAAGATGCACTGCAGCAACTCGCCAAGCCTTCTTCGGCAGCACCTCCCAAACCCGCGACCTCTTCCACCTAGAAGGACAAGGGCAGCAGGCGCATAGGAACACCACCACCTCCAAGTTCCCCTCCAAGTCACACACCATCCTGACTTGGAAGTATATCGTCGTTCTTTCATCGTCGCTGAGTCAAAATCCTGGAACTCTCTCCCTAACAGCACTGTGGGAGCACCTTCACCACACGGACTGCAGCGGTTCAGGAAGGCGGCTCACTACCACCTTCTCAAGGGCAACTAGGGATGGGCAATAAATGCTGGCTTCGCCAGCGACGCCCGCATCCCAGGAATGAATTTTAAAAACCCTATCAGGCAGCGCATTCCAAATCCTAACCACTCGTTGCATAAAATATTTTTCCTCATGTCGCCTCTGGTTCTTTTGCCAATCACCTTAAATCTGTGTCCCCTGGTTACCGACCCTACTGCCAATGGGAACAGTTTCTCTTTACTTTATCTAAACCTTTCATGATTTTGAACACCTCTATCAAATCTCTTCTTAGCTTTCTCTGCTCCAAGCAGAACAACCCCAGCTTCTCCAGTCTATCCACGGAACTGAAGTCCCTCATCCCTGGAACCATTCTAGTAAATCTCCTCTGCACCCTCCTCAAGCCATTGACATCCTTCCTAAAGTGCGGTGCCCAGAATTGAACACAATACTCCAGCTGAATCCAAACCAGTGTTTTATAAAGGTTTAGCATAACTTCCTTGCTTTTGTACTCTACGGGGCAAGATTTTCATTGGGCTATGGAGGTGGGATTGGAGACGTGTGGGGGTTTAAAATTGCGAAATCGGGGGGCACGAACCCATCCCGCCCCCAACCCGCCTCCAGGCCAGTTTCAAAGGAGGTGGATACCCGACCTGTGCTGGGACCCGCCTCCCCGAGGCGGGAAGGGGATTAGTGCCAATTAACTGCCTGTTAACAGGTAGTTAACAGGCAGTTTTTAGCCTAATCCCTATTTTTATCCCTGAAGTGTGGGGTTCCCAACGGCCCCAAACCACACCAAGTTAGCGAGGCGGACCGTCGGGCTGAAGGGCTTGGAGGGGTCGAGGTGTCCGGTGTTCAGGTGAGTGATGGGTGCATGAGTGCAGAGGTAAGTGTGTTTGGTGTGTGTAAAGTGTTTAAAGAAGTTTTACTTACCTTTACAGCCTTTCTTCCTTCAGGTCTCGGGAGTCACTCATCTCATCGGCACAGAAAGCAGAATGGCCGCCAGCTGTCAAAAGTTGCAGCATTCAGCTTTCTGTTCCGGGGAGATCTCTAAATCAGCCTGAGAGGAAGGAATTAACTTGGAGTACAGATTGTCAGTGACAGCTTCAAACAGCTGTCAAACGCTGATATTTCATCTGTCAAAAGCTCTTGACAGATGAAATGTCAATCTGTGATGTCACCTGTTGCTGGGTGGCCTTTAATTGGCCTGCTGAGCTCGCTGGGCGGGTTCAACAAGGCCAATCAAGTGAAAATCGCGTGGGTTGGCCGCAACTCGATGGAGGCGGGACTACAACCCCGAAAGTTGTAGTCCCGCCTCCTACCCGCCTCCTACATGAAAATCCAGCCCTTTGCCTCTGTTTAAAGCCCAGCATCCCGTATGCTTTATTAACTGCTTTGTTAACCTGTCCTGCCACCTTCAAAGATCTGTGCACACGCACCCCCAGGTCCCACTGTTCTTGCACCCCCTTTAAAATTGTACCATTTATGGTTTCTCCTCATTATTCCGACCAAAATGTATCACCTCACACTTTTCTGGGTTGAATTTCATCTCATCCATCCTCTGTTACCGCATCAAAAAACTCACTTCCCTCAAAAAACACTCGCTCCCAGACCAGGTGACTTAACCACTTTAAGTACCGCCAGTTTTTTAAAAATTCATTCCCGGGATGTGGGCATCGCTGGCAAGGCCGGCATTTAGTGCCCCTCCCCAATTGCCCTGGAGAAGGTGGTGGTGGGCCGCCTTCTTGAACCGCTGCAGTGGTGCCGGTTTTATTCTTATTGTTTTTCCTCGCAGTTTGATACAACGGAGTGGCTCACTCGGCCATTTCAGAGGCCAGGTAAGAGCCAAGCACATTGCTGTGGGCCTGGAGTCACATATAGGCCCAGGCCAGCTACGACAAGCTGGTAGTTTCATGGTCACCATTACTAATACTAGCTTTTTATTCCAGATTTATTTAATTAACTAAATTTAAATTTCCCAGCTGCCGTGGTGCGTATGTGAACTCGTGTCATCAGGGATCATTAGTCCAGGACCTCTGGATTATTGGTCCAGTAACATAGCCACCATGCTACCATCCCCACTTACCTCCTCAGTATCTATTTTTATCTCATTTTATCCTCCTCGTTTACCATAGCTTTGGCAAAGCCCGCTTCCTCGGCAAACACCGATGCAAAGTACTTTAGTATTTCAGCCATGCCTTCTGCCTCCACCAGTTGTTTTTCATTTTGGTCCCATGTCGGCCCCACCGCTCCTCTGACAACCCTTTAACTGTTAATATGCCTATAAAAGACCTTGGGATTCCCTTTTATGTTAGCTGCCAATCTATTCTCGTACTGTCTCTTTGCCCCTCTTATTTCCTTTTTCACTTCTCCTCTGTACCTTTTATATTCAGCCTGATTCTCCCTTGTATTATCAAGCTGACATCTGTTATAAACCCCCTTTTTCTGCTTCCTCAAACTCTCGAACTCCTTCGTCCTCCGGGGAGCTCTGGGTTTGGTTGCCCTCCTTTCCCCCTCATGGGAATGTACCTCGACAGTACCCGAACTGTTAGATCCGTGGTTCAGTGGATAAATAATTACACGGATGCTGTACATAAACAAATAACAGGTCTTTACTGGAGGAGGGTAACCTCTAGACTGGGGTACAGAGGCATGCGCACAGCTTATATATCGGTGTGGTCACTGCCGGTACTACAGTATACAGGAGCTGTAAAAAGTAGTTCTGACTTAAAGCACATACACTACAATTCCTCCCTTTTTAGATTAATAATACCCCCTTAATATTCAAATAACAATTACATTTTTACATGTACATTCAATAAAAAATGTCCATTTATAGATTCAGTCTTTGGGGCGGCTGGCTGACCCTTTCGGGATAGCGCCTTTCCGGAGGTTCTTGTTCTTGGTGCAGAGGCGATTCTGACCCCCTTTCATCAGGTAGTTCATCGGGTTCCACTGCTACTGGGTCTGAAGTAGATACTACCGGTATGTCGGGTTCATCCCCAGGTACTCGAGACATGGGGTTGACGCATTCCTGTGATGCTAAGATCTGATCGACGTGGCGTCTCACAATGTTCTCCCCGACATCCACTGTGTACATTAATGGCCCTTGCCTTGTACATATCGTTCCGGGTTGCCACTTCTCTGTTCGATAGTCCCGGGCCAAGACTGGTTGCCCTACATTGAAGCTCCTTGTCGGCTTCTCGTTGATGTGCTGGAATTGTTTGTCCTCAACATTTCTTCGCACATTTGGTCTGAGCAAGTCCAGACGAGATCTCAACCTTCGGTTAAAGAACATCATGGCCGGGGTCTGGTTGGTAACTGCATGTGTCGCGTTTCGGTAGGCTAATAAGAAATTGTCCATCTTATGCTGTAGTGGAATTTCCTCGTCGCACATGGCCTTTATCGCCTTCTTAAAGGTTTGTACGAACCTCTCAGCCAATCCATTGGTGGCTGGATGATACGGGGCGGATGTGTAATGCCTTACCCCATTCCTTTTCATCAATTTTTGGAACTCGTCGGACACAAACTGTGGTCAATTATCAGAGCAGATCTGCTCTGGCAACCCGTTTCTGGCAAATATGGTCCGTAGGACTGCAATCGTTTTCTCTGTAGTGGTTGAAGACATCTTTATCACCTCAGGCCACTTTGAATGAGCATCCACTGCTATTAAGAACATTGAGTCCATGAATGGACCAGCAAAATCAATGTGCACCCGTTGCCATGGAGAGGAGGGCCACTCCCATGGGTGTAGAGGGGCATTTGGTGGTGCATTTTGGACCTTCTGGCATCCTAAGCAGCTCCTGTTAGGTCTTCGATTTGTTGATCGATTCCCAGCCACCACACATAAGCCCTAGCTAGGCTTTTCATTTTCACACCCCCCAGATGACCTTCATGTAGCTCATTTAGCACTCTCTCCCTTAACTTGGGTGGAATCACCACTCTGGATCCACACATCACTGTCCCCTGGCATACGACAGCTGTTCTCTTCTGGATGAGAATGCTGGCAACAGTGAGTCGCCATGTGTTGGCCATCCCCTCACCGTCAATTCATATACCCGTGACAGCGTCGGATCATTGCGGGTCTCCTTCTCTATATCCGCGTTTGTTACTGGCAATCGTTCAATTATCGACGAATAAAATATCTCGATAGGGTCCACTGCTGGTGCTTCCTCCACAGTAGGCAGTGGCAGGCGTGATAGCCCATCAGCGTTCCCATGCTGTCTCATGCCTTTATATTCTATTTCATATTGATTCGCCCCTAGAAACAGGGACCATCTTTGTAACCGCTGTGCAGTCATTACTGGCACGCCCTTCTTAGGATTAAAGATGGAGACAAGTGGTTGGTGGTCAGTCAGCAAGGTGAACTTCTGTCCATGCAGATAGTCATAGAGTCATAGAGTTATACAGCACAGATAGAGGCCCTTCGGCCCATCGTGTCTGCGCCAACCATCAATCCCTGTCCAGTCTAATCCCATTTTCCAGCATTTGGTCCATAGCCTTGTATGCAATGGCATTTCAAGTGCTCATCCAAATGCTTCTTGAATGTTATGAGGGTTCCTGCCTCTACCACCCTTTCAGGCAGTGCGTTCCAGATTCCAACCACCCTCTGGGTGAAAAAGTTCCTCCTCAAATCCCCTCTAAACCTCCTGCCCCTTACCTTGAATCTATGCCCCGTTGTTATTGACCCCCCTACTAAGGGGAAAAGTTCCTCTTTATCTACCCTATCTATGCCCCTCATCATTTTGTACACCTCAATCAGGTCCCCCCTCAGTCTTCTTTGCTCCAAGGAAAACAACCCCAGCCTGTTTAGTCTTTCTTCATAGCTGAGGCGCTCCATCCCAGGTAACATCCTGGTGAATCTTCTCTGCACCCTCTCCAAAGCAATCACATCCTTCCTATAGTGAGGCGACCAGAACTGCACACAGTACTCCAGCTGTGGCCTCACCAGCGTTTTGTACAGTTCCATCATAACCTCCCTGCTCTTATATTCTATGCCTCGGCTAATGAAGGCAAGTATCCCATATGCCTTTTTAACCACCTTATCTACCTGTTCCGCTGCCTTCAGGGATCTATGCACATGTACACCGAGGTCCCTCTGACCCTCTGTACTTCCTAGGGTCCTACCACTCATTGTGTATTCCCTTGCCTTATTTGTCCGTCCAAAATGCATCACCTCGCAATTTTCAGGGTTAAATTCCATTTGCCACTTTTCCGCCCATCTGACCAACCAGTTTATATCGTCCTGTAGCCTGAGGCTTTCCTCCTCGCAATTTACCACCCCACCAATTTTCGTGTCATCTGCAAACTTACTGATCATACCTTTTACATTCTCATCCAAATCATTTATGTAGATCACAAACAGCAAGGGACCCAGCACCGATCCCTGAGGTACCCCACTGGACACAGGCTTCCAGTCACAAAAGCAACCTTCGACCATCACCCTCTGCCTCCTGCCACTCAGCCAGTTTAGGATCCAACGCGCCAAGGCACCCTGGATCCCATGGGCTCTTACCTTCTTGACCAGTCTCCTATGCGGGACTTTGTCAAAAGCTTTACTGAAATCCATGTAAACCACATCCACGGCATTTCCCTCATCCACACACCTAGTCACCCCCTCGAAAAATTCAATCAGATTGGTCAGACATGATTTACCCTTGACAAAGCCATGCTGACTATCCCCGATTAATCCTTGCCTCTCCAAGTGGAGACTAATTTTGTCCCTTAGAATTTTTTCCAATAATTTCCCTACCACAGATGTTAGGCTCACTGGCCTGTAATTCCCTGGTTTATCCCTGCTACCCTTCTTGAATAATGGTACTACGTTAGCTGTTCTCCAGTCCTCTGGTACATCCCCTGTGGCCAGAGAGGTTCTGAAAATTTGTGTCAGAGCCCCTGCAATCTCCTCCTTTGCCTCACACAACAGCCTGGGATACATCTCGTCCAGGCCTGGGGATTTATCCACTTTTTGGCCTGCTAAAACCGCTAGTACCTCCTCCCTCTCGATGCTAATATGTTCAAGTATATCACAGTCCCCTTGCCCGATTCCTATGTCTACATCGTCTTTCTCCAGAGTGAACACAGATGCAAAAAATTCATTTAAAACCCCACCTACATCATCTGGCTCTACACTCAGATTGCCACTTTGGTCCCTAATGGGCCCTACCCTTTCCCTGGTTATCCTCTTGCCCTTAATATACTTATAAAACATCTTAGGATTTTCCTTTATTTTGCTCGCCAGTGTTATTTCATGGCCCCTCCTCGCCCTCCTAATTTCTTTTTTAAGTATGCCCCTGCACTTTTTATACTCCTCTAGGTCTTCCTCCGTCTTTAGTCTTTTGTAACTGCCAAAAGCCCCCCTTTTTTTCCTAATGCATTTTTGTATATCCCTTGTCATCCAAGGTTCCCTTTGCTTGTTGGTCCCACCCTTGACCTTTACAGGAACATGTTGGCGTTGTACTCTCTCTATTTCCCTTCTGAAAGTCTCCCACTGCTTTGATGTGGATTTTCCTATAAGTAGCTGCTCCCAGTCCACTTTGGCCAGATCCTGCCTTATCATATTAAAATCGGCCTTTCCCCAATTTAGAACCCTTATTTCCGGGCCGTCTTTGTCTTTTTCCATGACCACCTTAAATCTCACCGAATTATGGTCACTGTCGCCAAAATGCTCTCCTACTGACACTTCCACCACTTGCCCGGCTACATTCCCTAGAATTAGGTCCAGTACCGCCCCCTCTCTTGTAGGACTTCCTACATGTTGGCTCAAAAAGCTCTCCTGGATGCACTTTAAGAATTCTGCACCCTCTAAGTCTTTCACACTCTGACTATCCCAATTAATATTGGGGAAGTTGAAATCCCCCATTATTATTACCCTATTATTTTCGCACTTCTCTGAGATTTGCCTACATATCTGTTCCTCTATCTCCCCCTGACTGTTTGGGGGCCTATAGTACACTCCCAGCAAAGTGCTTGCCCCCTTTTTGTTTTTAAGTTCTACCCATATGGCCTCATTAGAGGAACCCGCTAATATATCATCCCTCCTTACAGCAGTAATTGATTCCTTAATTAATATTGCAACACCCCCTCCCCTTTTACACCCCCCTCTGTCTCGCCTGAAGATTTTATATCCCAGAATATTGAGCTGCCAGTCCTGACCCTCCCTCAACCATGTCTCCGTGATAGCAACAATATCGTACTCCCATGTGTTCAACAACAACTTCAGTTCATCCACCTTATTTGCAAGACTCCTTGCATTAAAATAAATGCCTTCCAGCCTTGCCATATTCCCTTTTGCCTTCACATATTTGCTCTGCCTTCCCAGCTGACTTGTTTTTTCCTCCGTATTTGGCTGTAAATCACCCCCTACTATAGTTCCACTCTGTATCCCATCCCCCTGCCAAGTTAGTTTAAACCCCCCCCAGCAGTGCTAGCAAACCTCCCCGCAAGGATATTGGCCCCCCTCTGGTTCAGGTTTAAACCGTCCGACTTGTACAAGTCCCACCTTTCCCAGAAGCAGACCCAGTGATCCAGGAAACTAAAGCCCTCCCTCCTGCACCATCCCTTTAGCCACGCATTCATCTGTTCTATCTTCCTATTCCTATGCTCACTAGCACGTGGCTCCGGGAGTAATCCAGAGATTACAACCTTTGAGGTCCTGCTCTTTAATCTTCCACCTAGCTCCCTAAATTCTTGCTGCAGGACCTCATCCCTCTTTTTACCTATGTCGTTGGTACCAATGTGGACCACGACCTCTGGCTGTTCACCCTCCCCCTCCAGAATGCCCTGCAGCTGCTCAGTGACATCCTTGACCCTGGCACCAGGGAGGCAACAAACCATCCTGGATTCACGTCTACGGCCACAGAAACGCCTATCTGTTCCCCTTACTATAGAATCCCCTACCACTATTGCTCTGCCACTCTTTATCCTCCCTTCCTGGGCAGCAGGAGCACCCCCAGTGCCAGGAAGTTGGCTGCTGCTGCCTTCCCCTGGTGAGTCATCCCCCTCAACATTATCCAAACTGGTATACCTGTTTGAGAGGGGAATGGTCACAGGGGTCTCCTGCACTACCTGCCTGCTTCTATTGCTCCGCCTGGTGGTCACCCATTTCCTTTCTTCCTGTGTAGCCCTACCCTGCGGTGTGACCAACTCACTAAACGTGTTATCCACGACCCTCTCAGCATCGTGAATGCTCAACAACCCATCCACCCGCAGCTCCAGCGCCTTAATGCGTTCTGCTAGTAGCTGCAGCTGGATGCATTTCCGGCACACGTGGTCATCAGGGGCACCGGCAGTGTCCCTGAATTCCCACATAGAGCAAGAGGAGCATAACACGGGGCTGGGCTCTCCTGGCATGACTTAACCTTTAATTAATTTAAATTAATTCACTATCACCAATTAAAGATATCTCAAAGGCGCTTAGTAGTTGAATTTTTTTACTCCCCATACTAGGCTGAGGGCCTCCCTGTCAATCTGGGCGTAGTTGCGCTCGGCTGAGTTTAGTGACCGAGACGCAAAGGCTACTGGCCTCTGCAACCCATCTGGGAATTTGTGCGACAGCACCGCTCCAATGCCGTAGGGTGATGCATCACATGCCAAACGAATTGGTAGTGCTGGGTTGAAATGGGCCAACACCTCTTTTGATGTGATCAATTCTTTACACTTCTGGAAAGCTCGTCTACGTTTGTCATCCCACTTCCATGGTACCCCTGTTTGCAGTAGGGTGTTCAGCGGGTGTAATACCATAGACAAATTTGGTAAGAACTTGTGGTAATAGTTTACCAGCCCTAGGAACGACTTCAGTTGTGACACATTTTCCGGTGCTGGAGCCTTGACTACTGCCTCTATCTTGTCAGGGGACTTATGTAACCCCTCTTCATCGATGATGTGGCTGCAAAACGAGATCTGTTTCTGGAAAAACTCGCACTTGTGGCGATTAGCTCGTAGCCCATATTCCTTTAATCTGGCGAGCACCTTCTCCAAGTTAGCGAGGTGATCACCGTCATTTTCGCCCGTGACCAAGATGTCATCCAAATAACACTGGGTCCCTGGAATCCCTTGCAGGACCTGATCCATCGCCCTTTGCCAGATAGCCGGAGCCGAGGCTACTCCAAACACCAGCCGGTTGTATTGATAGAGACCTTTATGGGTGTTGATCGTAAGGTAATGTTTCGAAGCTTCTTCTACCTCCATTTGCAAGTACGCCTGGGTAGATCAATTTTGGTGAAGCATTTACCACCAGATAGCGAGGCAAAAATATCCTCAATTCGTGGAAGCGGCTATTGCACCGTGTGAAGGACTGGGTTCACTGTCACCTTAAAATCCCCACAGATGCGGACCTTCTTTGGTTCCCCAGGCGTATTACTCAACGACCTCTTCATTACAGGAACAATGGGTGTAGCCCACTCGCTCCAGTCCACTTTGGCCAGTACTCCTGAACGTTCCAACCCTTCCAGCTCTGCTTCAACCGCTGGTCTGATCGCATAAGGCACTGGTCTGGCCTTCAGAAACTTTGGGTTTGCATTATCCTCAATTTTAATTGTTGCTGTTATTCCTTTTAGTGTTCCTCGTCCCTCCTGGAACACTTCTTTTGCGTCAGTTAGCATTTTTGACAGTCGTCCAGGTGTGACGTCGTCATCCTTTTTGGCCTCCATCTTCAGTGCCTGTATGGAATGCCAATCTAAGTGTATCTTCCGGATCCATTCACGTCCTAGCAGTGGTGGTCCTCCATTTGGCAATACATATATATCCATTTTAGGTATTTCCTGACCTTTATATGTCACTTTCACCCTTATTTTTCCTTTGGGGTAGACTTTTTGCCCCGTATACGTCTTCAAGACAATCTCTCTAGCTTTCAAGGGTATGTGTGAAAATAGCCGCTTGTAGTCTCTTTGATTTATGACTGTTAGAGCTGACCCTGTGTCCAATTCCATTTCCACTTGGACTCCGTCTATCTTGAGTGTAACCCAGATAGTCTGGTGATCCTCCATTTCGGTTACATTATGTAGTTTCAGACAACCCAGCTCCTTGCTTCCGGAGTCTGTGTCACTTTTCTGTTCGTCTGAACCACTGTCCATCACCTGGTGTACCTTTTTGTACTTCTCCTGTGGAGATTTCTTACTGTTGGTTTTCTTCCCAGACCTGCAGACTCTTGCTATGTGTCCTGCTTTCCCACACTGTCTGCACACTTGGTCCTTGAACCAACAATCTTTCTGGTCATGTGTTGTTCTGCCGCAGCGATAGCACTTCCCTGTTCCATAGGTCATTTCGTTGGTGCCATATTCTTGCGGTCTCCATTGTATCTCTGCAGCGCCCCTTGCGGCTGCTTCGTGTGATACTGCCATACTGAAAGCTTTGTCCAGCGTAAGGTCCTTTTCTGATAGAAGCCGTTTCTGGGTTCCTTCACTTTGTAGCCCACACACAAACTTGTCCCTTAACGTGTCTGCCAGTCCTGCTCCAAACTGGCAGCATTTCGATAGCTTACGCAGTTCCGTTAGGTACTCAGCATTGCTTTCGTCTTTGTGTTGGTTCCTTTTATGGAACTTAAATCGTTCTGCTATCAGCAGCGGTGTGGGGTTTAAGTGGTCCTGTAGGATTTCTACTATGCTTTCAAAATTCTTGTTTACCGGCTTCTCTGGGGTTATTAGATTTCGCAGTAACCCATAAGTTTTTGCACCCATGGAATTTAACAGAACCAGTGCTTTATTAGCATCTGGCACTTCATTCGCCCTGCAGTACACCTCAATACGTTCCACATATGTCGCCCAATCTTCAACTTCATTGTCGAACGTAGAGATACTGCCACTCTTCGGCATCCTTGGTTTTGCGTTAACTATCACCAATGGCGCCTCCCGCGCTTCCCCTTCTTCTCCGCTGGCACAAAATGGCATCTCCCACGCTTTCCTTCCTTCCCGCGCTCGCCCGTCTTCTCCGCTGCGGCTTCGCAAAATGGCGTCTCCCGCGTCATTGCAGATACGGGTCCCCATGGCCCCCCTGATGTGCAGCAAGGTGCTCTCCAGCCACTTGCAGGCGCTGAGGGGGACCTGACCCATGAGAGGGAGGTTGGTGGCAGACCTCAAGGAAGTGGGAGGCGCCATTTCCAGGACGGCCTCCTCCCAGGGGGTCATGTGGGCTATTGAGGCTGGCCCTCCTCCTGTCCTCGCTCTCTCCTGTTGTGAGCTCTCTTTTCCTGCAATGAGGAAGACAAGTGGAGGTTGAGTGAGAATGAAGGAGTGAGTGTAGAGATTGCATAGCATAGATACTTAGCAGGAGACAAAGATGGAGTGAGGTTGCAAGGCCAAGGGCCCTCCCTGTGTGTTGTCAGTTGTGTTCAAAGCATCAGAGTGAGAGGGAGTGTGAGGGCTGCATGGTGGAATAGTTATGTGAATGTGACCATAGAGAGAGAGGGAATGGGTAAGGGTGCATGGATGTCAGTGTCAAGTGGGATGTGGAGGAATAGAGTGCTGAAGCTGAGTGCTGGTGAGGAAAGACAATGGGGATCAGACTGAGGGTGATGGGAAATTCATACTCACTTTTCCAGTGCGCTGAAGGTCATGAAATCTCTTCCTGCACTAAATCCAGGTTCTGTGGGTGACTCCCAAGGAATTGACCTCTTCAGCCACCTGCATCCACACAGCCTTGGTCTGAGTGGAAGGCCTCTTCCTCCCTGATGAAGGGATCAGGACTTCCCTGTGGGCCCTAGCACCATCCACCAATGACTGAAGTGCCGCCTCGTCAAAGCGAGGAGCTGCTCTTGCCCTCCTGCTTGTCATCTCTCCTGCAGGTCCAAATGGAGGAAGCTTGGAAGCCTGCAGAAGAAGCAAGGCTTGCTGTGGACCTTAAATGCAGCAGCAATGATGACGTCATCGGAGGGGACTTTCAGTCATGAAAAACCCCCTTGCAAAGGCTTCCCACACGTTGGAAATCAATTGGCCAATTGAGTTAAAATTGCATCAATCTCCCACATCCATTTAGATTCGTGTGGGAAACACGAAATTCGGATAACACAACACCATCCCGCACCTGAGCTAAAATCACCCCCTTGCACTCCAAACCTAACTTTGACCTCTTTGTATTTTCTATGATCCCACCTAATTCTGTATTTTGAACTCTAACTGTCTCTCCCAGTCCTCTGTGCACCTTGTTTCTACATTTTAATACTACATCTTGGCACCTAACCCCCTGCCGAATTAGTTTAAACCCTCTTCCACAGCACTAGTTAACCTGCCCGTGAGGATATTGGTCCTAGCTCTGCTCAGGCGGAACCTGTCCATCTTGAACGGGTTCCTCCTGCCACAGAACTGGTCCCAATGCCCCAGGAATCAGAAGCCTTCCCTCCTGCACCATGTCTCCAGCCACGTGGTAACCTGCCATATCCTCCTATTTCTACTCTGACTAGAGTGCGGCACTGGGAGTAGTCCAGAGATTACTACCTTTGAGGTCCTGCTTTTCAATTATTTATATAATTGCTGTTAACTAAGTCTAAGCTACACTCCTGTTTCTCTATTCGCTCCTCAAAGTGAACTAACTAATGATTAAATTCTTTACTCAAGCTTAAAAAGAATCACTAAGATACTAAACACAAAGAGATATCTAGACACTTAACCTAGTTACATATACTTTGATAGAAAGAATAGAAAAACAGAATGGCCCAGAAATTCGGGTCCCCACAGGTGAGTACGCGCTGGGTACTCACGCATAGGCACAAAGAAAGTGCCGGTTTCATAGAAACATAGAAACATAGAGATAGGAACAGGAGTAGGCCATTCGGCCCTTCGAGCCTGCTCCGCCATTCAATGAGATCATGGCTGATCTTCGTCTGAGATCATAGCTGATCTTACCAGTTCAGTACCCCGTCCCCGCCTTTTCTCCATAACCCTTAATCCCCTTAGCCTTCAGAAATATATCCCATTCTCTCTTGAAAATATTTATTGAATTAGCCTTCACAGCCCTCTGTGGCAGGGAATTCCACAGGCTCACCACTCTTTGAGTGAAGAAATTCTTCCTCATCTCTGTTTTAAATGATTTGCCCGCTATTTTTAGACTGTGGCCCCTGGTTCTGTGCTCCCCGGCCATTGGAAACATTCTCTCTGAATTCAGCCTGTCCAGGCCTGCCATAATTTTATATGTTTCGATGAGATCCCCTCTCAATCTTCTAAACTCCAGTGAGTACAAGCCCAAACTATTTAATCTCTCTTCGTAGGTCATTCCCGCCATTCCAGGTATCAGCCTGGTGAATCGCCGTTGCACTCTTTCCATGGCAAGAACATCCTTCCGCAGATGGGGCGACCAAAACTGTACACAATACTCCAGATGCGGTCTCACCAGCACCTTGTACAGCTGTAGTAAGGTATCCCTATTCCTATACTCGAACCCCCTTGATATGAAGGCCAACATACCATTTGCCTTCTTAATCGCCTGTTGCACCTGCATGCTCTCCTTCAGTGACTGGTGCACAAGAACACCCAGGTCCCTCTGCACTTCCCCATCTCCCAATCTATTGCCATTTAGATAATAATCTACCCTCCTGTTTTTACCCCCAAAGTGGATAACCTCGCATTTATCCACATTATAGTGCATCTGCCACGTATCCGCCCATTCCCCCAACCTGTCCAAATCGCACTGTAGCCTCCTGACATCCTCATCAGAGCCCACCCCTCCTCCTAGTTTAGTGTCGTCAGCGAATTTGGAAATATTGCATCCAATTCCCTGATCCAGATCATTTATATATATTGTGAACAGCTGGGGTCCCAGGACAGATCCTTGCGGCACCCCGCTGGTCACTGCCTGCCACTCCGAAAACGAGCCGTTTATTCCAACTCTCTGTTTTCTATCCGCCAGCCAGTTCTCTATCCACGTTAATACTTTGCCCCCAATCCCATGAGCCTTAATTTTGCATGATAATCTTTTGTGTGGAACCTTATCGAAGGCTTTCTGGAGGTCAAGGTACACCACATCCACTGGCTCTCCCCCATCTATTTTACCAGTTACTTCCTCAAAAAATTCCAGCAGATTAGTCAAACACGATTTACCCTTTGTAAATCCATGTTGACTCTGTCCGATCCTTTCCCCATTTGTCAAGTGCTCCGCTATTTTATCCTTAATAATGGACTCTAGCATTTTGCCCACAACCGATGTAAGGCTTACTGGTCTATAATTCCCTGCTTTCTCTCTACCCCCCTTTTTAAATATTGGGGTAACTTTAGCTACCCTCCAATCCACGGGTACTGTTCCCGAGTCAATGGAGTTCCGGAAGATGATCCTTAGAGCATCTGCTATCTCCAGGGCCACCTCCTTAAGTACCCTAGGATGTAGTTTATCAGGCCCCGGGGATTTGTCGGCCTTCAGTCCCCTCAACTTACCCAACACCATATCCCTAGAGATACTAATTTCTGTCAGCTCCTCCCTCTCATTAGTCCCTATGTTTGCCGATATTCCTGGGAGGTTATTTGTGTCCTCCTTTGTGAATACAGAACCAAAGTATGAGTTTAATTGGTCTGCCATTTCCTTATTCTCCATTATATATTCTCCCGAATCGGACTGCAAGGGACCGACTTGGGATTTTACCAGTCTTTTCCTCCTGATATACCGATAAAAGCTTTTGCAGTCTGTCTTTATGTTTGCTGCAAGTTTACTTTCGTATTCTATTTTCCCCTTCCTGATTAATCCCTTTGTCCTCTTTTGCTGTATCCTGTACTGCCCCCAATCTTCCGGTCTGGTGCTTTTTTTTGCCAGTTGATATGCCCTTTTTTTTGATTTTATGCTGTCCCTAATTTCCCTCGTTATCCACGGTTGAGTCACCTTTTTAGGTTTATTTTTATGCCAAACCGGTATAAACATGTTCTGGAATTCTTCCATTCTATCTTTGAATGCTTGCCATTGTCTATCCACTGTCAATCCCCCCAGAAACACTACCCAATCAATCTTACCCAATTCCCGTCTCATACCCTCGTAATTCCCTTTATTTAAGTTCTGGACCTTAGTCTCTGATTCAATTTCCTCACTCTCCATCTCGACTGAGAGCTCGATCACATTATGATCGCTCTGACCCAAGGGGCCTCGTACAAGAAGATTGCTGATAAGTCCCTTCTCATTGCACAATACCCAGTCTAAAATGGCCTGATCTCGATTCGGCTCCTCGACATATTGGTCCAGATAACCGTCCCGAAAACATTCCAGGAATTCCTCCTCCTCAGAATTTTTACTAATTTGGGTAGTCCAATCAATATGTAAATTAAAGTCACCCATGATGACAGCTGTGCTCTTATCGCACGCTTCTCTAATTTCCCTTTTTATGCCTTCCCTCACCTCCATATTACTATTTGGAGGCCTATATATCACACCCACTAACGTTTTCCTCCCCTTGCTATTTCTCATTTCTACCCATACAGATTCCGTTTCATCCGAGTTAATATCCTTCCTTTCCATTGCATTAATCCCCTCCTTTACCAGCAATGCTACCCCACCTCCCCTACCTTTTTGCCGATCCTTCCTAAATATTGTATATCCCTGGATGTTAAGTTCCCAGCCTTGCCCACCCTGCAGCCACGTTTCTGTAATCCCAATCAAATCATACTTGTTTACCTCTATTTCCACAACTGCGTATGCGCGGGAAACCGGAACTTCCGTTTCCTTAAAGGAAGGGGTTCAGAGGTCGAACGCATTGCGCCGGCGAGGCAGCGTGTGCGCATCGAACTTACGTTTTTTTTGCAGGTTTCTCCGGGAGGGTCAGTCTCCAGGAGTTACACTTTTAAAAGCAGGCGCAAGGCCTGCTTTTAACAAGGTAAGTAGTGAATTAAGTAAAATTAAAACATTTTTTCCGCAGGTTTATTATTTTTAAATACTTTAAAGAAAGGTAAGTTAGACACGTTAGAAAATGTAATCAATTTTTTCAAAAATTTAAATTATTGTTTAAAATAGTTATTTTATGTCATTTATAGTTATTTTAAAAATGTGATTTAAAAAAAAAATTATTTGAAGTTTAATTATGTTTTGGGGCTGAATTGTATTTATCGTGTTGACAGCTCTTCCTGTCAAATTTATGAATGGACATTCCCTGCTCCGATTGGCTCCCCATGGCCCACGTGATCCCAGGGGACGCTTCGAACTAACTGCGCCCCTGGGATACGCAAGCACTGCGCGCCAGCAGTAGGAGGAGGCCCAGGATCGGAATCCCACGCGGGCCCACAGCACAACGGCCGGCGCGCTAGGTAAGAGCAGGTCGGGGGCTTGCACCCGCGGGAAGCCCCCGACCCGAATTTCTGGGCCATTAATATTTTTTAAATGGTGAAAAACTTTTAAATGTTGGTGTTCAGAGAGATTTGGGTGTCCTCGTGCAAGAAACACAGAAAGCTAGCATGCAGGTACAGCAAGAAATAAGGAAGGCAAATGGCATGTTGGCCTTTATTGCAAGGGGGTTGGAGTATAAGAGTAAGGAAGTCTTGCTACAATTGTACAGGGCCTTGGTGAGACCACACCTGGAGTACTGGGCACAGTTCTGGTCTCCTTATCTAAGGAAGGATATACTTGCCTTGGAGGCGGTGCAACGAAGGTTCACTAGATTGATTCCTGGGATGAGAGGGCTGTCCTATGAGGAGAGATTGTGTAGAATGGGCCGATACTCTCTGGAGTTTAGAAGAATGAGGGGGGATCTCATTGAAACATACAAGATTCTGAGGGGGATTGACAGGGTAGATGCTGAGAGGTTGTTTCCCCTGACTGGAGTGTCTAGAACTAGGGGGCATAGTCTCAGGATAAGGGGTCGGCCATTTAAGACTGAGATGAGGAGAAATTTCTTCACTCAGAGGGTTGTGAATCTTTGGAATTCTCTGCCCCAGCGGGCTGTGAATGCTGAGTTTTTGAGTATATTCAAGGCAGATATCGATAGATTTTTGGACTCTAGGGGAACCGAGGGATATGGGGATAGTGCAGGAAAGTGGAGTTGAGGTCAAAGATCAGCCATGAACTTATCGAATGGCGGAGCAGGCTCGAGGGGCCGTATGGCCGACTCCTGCTCCTATTTCTAATATTCTTATCTTAGAATCTTCGGGTTCTGCGGCTCCACTCCTTTTGAGTTGGGCCTGAGAAACCGCCTTCCTCCTCTCCACCGATTTCTGCTATCACCAAATTCTTCCACTCTGTTTGCGATCCACTCCGATTGTGATTTACCCAGCTCTGTCTCCAAGTTCTGTGCTTTTGCAAACTGATGCCTAAAGTATACAATTTGAGAGTCAAGCAAGTGACAACTGCTTAATCAGCTTCTAGCCCACAGCTTTTACCACCTAATCAAGCAACCACTTACAGTTGATCGCCTGTTAACCACCACTGACCTGGCAGTTTCTTTTAAGTTACAAGTTACAAGACCAAGAAAAATTCCAATCTGATGACTACTTACCTAATTCCTACTAACACCAAATTCTCAGCTTCCGCTCTGTTTGCGAGCCACTCCGATTGCGATTCATTCTGGGTTGCCAGTGCAATACTACAACCAACAGCCAACCATACCCAGAAGACACGGTGCAAGGAGCCTTCATTCCAAGAATGAAGCCAGTGGAGCTAATTTACAGAACTAACGGGAAACTGTTCAACCTCCATCGCCTCCAGTCCAGATCCAAGGTCGTCCCTTCTTCTGTCGTCGAATTACAGTATGCAGATGACGCTTGCGTCTGCGCTCACTCGGAGGTCGAACTCCAAACCATCGTCAACACCTTCACCAAATCGTACGAGAGCATGGGCCTTACACTAAACATCCGTAAGACAAAGGTCCTCTACCAACCTGCCCCCGCCACACAGTACTGCCCCCCGATTATCAAAATCCACGACAAGGCCTTGGATAACGTGGACCACTGTCTGTACCTCGGGCACCTACTGTCAACAAGGGCAGACGTCGACGACGAAGTCCAACACCGCCTTCAGTGTGCCAGTGCAGCCTTCGGTCGCCTGAGGAAGAGAGTATTTGAAGACCAGGACCTCAAACCCGGCACTAAGCTCATGGTCTACAGAGCAGCAGTGATACCTGCCCTGCTGTATGCCTCAGAGACATGGACCATGTACAGCAGGCACCTCAAAGCACTGGAGAGGTACCACCAATGCTGCCTCCGCAAGATCCTGTAAATTCATTGGCAGGATAGGCGCACCAACGTCAGTGTTCTCGCTCAGGCCAACATCCCCAGCATCGAAACTTTGACCACGCTCGATCAGCTCCAATGAACGGGTCCCATCGTCCGCATGCCCGATACGAGACTCCCAAAACAAGCGCTCTACTCGGAGCACCAACACGGCAAGAGAGCCCCAGGTGGGCAGAGGAAACGCTTCAAGGACACCCTCAAAGCCTCCTTGAAAAAGTGTAACATCCCCACCGATGCCTGGGAATCCCTGGCCCAAGACCGCACAAAGTGGAGGAGAAGCATCCGGGAAGGCGCCGAACACCTCGAGTCTCTTCGCTGGGAGCAAGCGGAAGCCAAGCGCAGGCAGCGCAAGGAGCGCACGTCAACCCAAGCACCCCACCCACCCGCCCCTTCAACCACTGTCTGCCCCACCTGTGACAGAGACTGTAGGTCCCGCATTGGACTCATCAGTCACCTGAGAACTCATTTTTAATGTGGAAGCAAGTCATCCTCGGTTCCGAGGGACTGCCTAAGAAGAAGAAGAGGAGAAAGACATTTAGGAACTGAAGAGGAAGTTGGGAGGGGGGACTGATCACGGCTCCAACAACAAAAAGACAACATGAGAAAGGACTGAAGGGTGCCGCCTTCATTCCATCTTCATTCACTCATTTCCTTTTAAAGCGAGTTAGATGAAGATTAAATTGTGAATGGGATTGAAGGTTAGGGGCACAGGAAGGTGATCAAATACCCAAAGGATTACAGCCACCATGGGAACTATATCTGCAGAATGGGAGAGGGCAGCGTTCAGGAGGTCTGGTCAATGACCGACCCTTTTCTGGTTGATTGCTTTCGAGGTCATTGCTTTGTAGATTCACCAGAATTGGATTCACAAGAGAAAAGAAACAAACATTGGACAGAATTCAGTGCAGTTTGGGAAATGGAGAAGAGAAAAATAATTTATTTTCACTACAGCCTTGATGATGTTACACATGAAGCATAGGATGATGCGTCTAAATGCAATTTAAACCATGATTTCAAACCAAACAATGAGGACCATTCAGCAAACTATTTGCTGACACTGCAGTCATTGCTTCCCAGAGCTGTGCTCCTCAGAGCTTCAAGTCTCCTACACACCATTCCCCACTCAGCATCAAGACTGACTACAGTGTTGCCAACGCTAACTCATTGGGGGCGATTTTCCCACTGGAGGCGAGGTGGAGGCGGGTTTCAGTTTGGGTGGTTTTGAAACCCGCCTCCACTGACAGGTTTCAAAAAATGTGCGATTTTCCCCTGATTTGGCCACTTGATTTCAGAGGTGTGGGATGCCCTTGGTCAGTTAGTGTTTTGGGACTGAAACTCGCCTCTGTTGACAGCACTTTTCCAGTCTGATTTTATGGCTTCTTGCTCCCTTGGCTCATTCCACAGCATTTCTGCATCTCCTGCACCACCTCCAACATCTTTTGAGAAACCACTATGTCCAATTCCAATGCAAGGGCCTACCTGAGGCTCTCGGATAAGGCGCTGAAAATGCTGTTTGAGGGGGTGACAGCTAGCATGGAGGTGCTCTTCCACTCATCTTGGAGGAAGAGGCCTGCCAAAGAAACCAAGGCTGTGTGGGTACAGCCGGCAAGGGATATAACCTCCAGATCTGTGTGCCGATTGGGAGACTGTTTCTGTGTATTGATGAAATGCCATCCCTGTTGGAAAGCATTAAAATGATTTGAATCCAAAATGTTGGCGTTGTGCCATCTGTTCTTTCGCCTTAGGCAGCTCCACATTGCGGGCACTGCCACACTTGCATTGTCAGGTTGGTGGCCTGAGTGAAAGGAGGCCAGAGAGTCATGTCCATTGTCAATGATGTCCTAGGATGGAGCAAAGGACAGGTGCCAACTTGGGCAGCCTATGCAAACCTGGCCAGGATAAGTTCATCCCTTGCATCCCGGGCTCTGACCTCCTCCTCCTCCAGATCCTCCTCCTCCTACTCATCCTCACCCGAGGTCGATGCAGAAAGAAAACGAATGGTTCCCATGCTGCTTGTAGATGGCTCCTTTGGGGAAGCGCTCATTGCAAGTGGGGAGAGAGTCTTCCAAGGAGGTCCCACAGTTGATGGAGTCAAGCTGCAGCACCTCCGACTTCGGAAGGCCTTCTAAAAGCGCTCAGAGACCTTTTAAAGCCAAGATCTGGCACCTGCAAGTACTCTTGCTGCAATAAACGATGTCTCGTTAGATCTGCTGCAGTGAGGAGGCCACCCACGAGTCAACCCGCCAGGTTTACCTGGCGTGGTTTAGGAGGTGCGTGGATCACACCGAAAAGCTGGAAAAATCACAAAGGCCTCTTAAAATAGGCTTAGAGAGGCCTTAACGAGCATATAAGGATGTTAAATAGTGCAATGGCCAGCTGGAGGCTGGAGCGTTTTCCGACCTCCAAAACCGGCACCAGCACAATCCCGTGGAGGCGGGTTGGAGGCGGCTTCCGAACTCGACCTCTTTGAATCTGACTTTCCTGCCATTCCCGCCTCCAAACCCGCCTCCTCCAACGTCAGAAAATCACCCCCATTGTTATCCAAGACCCAACAACGCTGCAATTCCTCATCTCCCTCTTCTTTACCTCAGACAAGCAGCTGGGAAATCCAAACAAGGTGCCACGCTCCTAGTATTCCTTGGCGTATCTCATCCTTTCCCATCTGAACCGTGTTCCTCCCAATGGGTAAAGGGTCACAGCATATAACTAACTGCAAATTGAGATCACAGTAGAAAATAGATGGCAGAGATGCTTATATTCAGGCGCCATGTGTCCCTGCTCTTTAGGCACCCCAGTGAGAGTCAGCACCTTCAGGAACTGTACCCCAGTGAGAGTCAGCACCTTCAGGAACTGTACCCCAGTGAGAGTCAGCACCTTTGGGAACTGTACCCCAGTGAGAGTCAGCACCTTCAGGAACTGTACCCCAGTGAGAGTCAGCACCTTCAGGAACTGTACCCCAGTGAGAGTCAGCACCTTCAGGAACTGTACCCCAGTGAGAGTCAGCACCTTCAGGAACTGTACCCCAGTGAGAGTCAGCACCTTCAGGAACTGTACCCCAGTGAGAGTCAGCACCTTCAGGAACTGTACCCCAGTGAGAGCCAGCACCTTCAGGAACTGTACCCCAGTGAGAGTCAGCACCTTCAGGAACTGTACCCCAGTGAGAGTCAGCACCTTCAGGAACTGTGCCCCAGTGAGAGTCAGCACCTTCAGGAACTGTACCCCAGTGAGAGTCAGCACCTTTGGGAACTGTACCCCAGTGAGAGTCAGCACCTTCAGGAACTGTACCCCAGTGAGAGTCAGCACCTTCAGGAACTGTACCCCAGTGAGAGTCAGCACCTTCAGGAACTGTACCCCAGTGAGAGTCAGCACCTTCAGGAACTGTACCCCAGTGAGAGTCAGCACCTTCAGGAACTGTACCCCAGTGAGAGTCAGCACCTTCAGGAACTGTACCCCAGTGAGAGTCAGCACCTTCAGGAACTGTACCCCAGTGAGAGTCAGCACCTTCAGGAACTGTACCCCAGTGAGAGTCAGCACCTTCAGGAACTGTACCCCAGTGAGAGTCAGCACCTTCAGGAACTGTACCCTAGTGAGAGTCAGCACCTTCAGGAACTGTACCCCAGTGAGAGTCAGCACCTTCAGGAACTGTACCCCAGTGAGAGTCAGCACCTTCAGGAACTGTACCCCAGTGAGAGTCAGCACCTTCAGGAACTGTACCCCAGTGAGAGTCAGCACCTTCAGGAACTGTACCCCAGTGAGAGTCAGCACCTTCAGGAACTGTACCCCAGTGAGAGTCAGCACCTTCAGGAACTGTACCCCAGTGAGAGTCAGCACCTTCAGGAACTGTACCCTAGTGAGAGTCAGCACCTTCAGGAACTGTACCCCAGTGAGAGTCAGCACCTTCAGGAACTGTACCCCAGTGAGAGTCAGCACCTTCAGGAACTGTACCCCAGTGAGAGTCAGCACCTTCAGGAACTGTACCCCAGTGAGAGTCAGCACCTTCAGGAACTGTACCCCAGTGAGAGTCAGCACCTTCAGGAACTGTACCCCAGTGAGAGTCAGCACCTTCAGGAACTGTACCCCAGTGAGAGTCGGCACCTTCAGGAACAGTACACAAGTGAGAGTCAGCACCTTCAGGAACTGTACCCCAGTGAGAGTCAGCACCTTCAGGAACTGTACCCCAGTGAGAGTCAGCACCTTCAGGAACTGTACCCCAGTGAGAGTCAGCACCTTCAGGAACTGTACCCCAGTGAGAGTCAGCACCTTCAGGAACTGTACCCCAGTGAGAGTCAGCACCTTCAGGAACTGTACCCCAGGGAGAGTCAGCACCTTCAGGAACTGTACCCCAGTGAGAGTCAGCACCTTCAGGAACTGTACCCCAGTGAGAGTCAGCACCTTCGGGAACTGTACCCCAGTGAGAGTCAGCACCTTCAGGAACTGTACCCCAGTGAGAGTCAGCGCCTTCAGGAACTGTACCCCACTGAGAGCCAGCACCTTCAGGAACTGTACCCCAGTGAGAGTCAGCACCTTCAGGAACTGCACCCCAGTGAGAGTCAGCACCTTTGGGAACTGTACCCCACTGAGAGCCAGCACCTTCAGGAACTGTAACCCAGTGAGAGTCAGCACCTTCAGGAGCTGTACCCCAGTGAGAGTCAGCACCTTTGGGAACTGTACCCCAGTGAGAGTCAGCACCTTCAGGAACTGTACCCCAGTGAGAGTCAGCACCTTCGGGAACTGTACCCCAGTGAGAGTCAGCACCTTCAGGAACTGTACCCCAGTGAAAGTCAGCAACTTCAGGAACTGTACCCCAGTGAGAGTCAGTACCTTCAGGAACTGTACCCCAGTGAGAGTCAGCACCTTCAGGAACTGTACCCCAGTGAGAGTCAGTACCTTCAGGAACTGTACCCCAGTGAGAGTCAGCACCTTCAGGAACCGTACCCCAGCGAGAGTCAGCACCTTCAGGAACCGTACCCCAGTGAGAGTCAGCACCTTCAGGAACTGTACCCCAGTGAGAGTCAGCACCTTCAGGAACTGTACCCCAGTGAGAGTCAGCACCTTCAGGAACTGTACCCCAGTGAGAGTCAGCACCTTCAGGAACTGAACCCCAGTGAGAGTCAGCACCTTCAGGAAGTGTACCCCAGTGAGAGTCAGCACCTTCAGGAACTGTACCCCAGTGAGAGTCAGCACCTTCAGGAACTGTACCCCAGTGAGAGTCAGCACCTTCAGCAACTGTACCCCAGTGAGAGTCAGCACCTTCAGGAACTGTACCCCTGAGAGAGGCAGCACCTTCAGGAACTGTACCCCAGTGAGAGTCAGCACCTTCAGGAACTGTACCCCAGTGAGAGTCAGCACCTTCAGGAACTGTACCCCAGTGAAAGTCAGCACCTTCAGGAACTGTACCCCTGAGAGAGTCAGCACCTTCAGCAACTGTACCCCAGTGAGAGTCAGCACCTTTGGGAACTGTACCCCAGTGAGAGTCAGCACCTTCAGGAACTGTACCCCAGTGAGAGTCAGCACCTTCAGGAACTGTACCCCAGTGAGAGTCAGCACCTTCAGGAACTGTACCCCAGTGAGAGTCAGCACCTTCAGGAACTGTACCCCAGTGAGAGTCAGCACCTTCAGGAACCGTACCCCAGCGAGAGTCAGCACTTTCAGGAACCGTACCCCAGTGAGAGTCAGCACCTTCAGGAACTGTACCCCAGTGAGAGTCAGCACCTTCAGGAACTGTACCCCAGTGAGAGTCAGCACCTTCAGGAACTGTACCCCAGTGAGAGTCAGCACCGTCAGGAACTGTACCCCAGTGAGAGTCAGCACCTTCAGGAACTGTACCCCAGTGAGAGTCAGCACCTTCAGGAACTGAACCCCAGTGAGAGTCAGCACGTTCAGGAACTGAACCCCAGTGAGAGTCAGCACCTTCAGGAACTGTACCCCAGTGAGAGTCAGCACCTTCAGGAACTGTACCCCAGTGAGAGTCAGCACCTTCAGCAACTGTACCCCTGAGAGAGGCAGCACCTTCAGGAACTGTACCCCAGTGAGAGTCAGCACCTTCAGGAACTGTACCCCTGAGAGAGTCAGCACCTTCAGCAACTGTACCCCAGTGAGAGTCAGCACCTTCAGGAACTGTACCCCTGAGAGAGGCAGCACCTTCAGGAACTGTACCCCAGTGAGAATCAGCACCTTCAGGAACTGTACCCCAGTGAAAGTCAGCACCTTCAGGAACTGTACCCCTGAGAGAGTCAGCACCTTCAGCAACTGTACCCCAGTGAGAGTCAGCACCTTTGGGAACTGTACCCCAGTGAGAGTCAGCACCCTCAGGAACTGTAACCCAGTGAGAGTCTGTAAGTTTATGAGATCAGGTTTCCAAGAAAGTCTTCACTTTAAAAAAAAGTCAGTATTGGCATTGATCTCTGTTCTTGCACACCAGAAATAAACCTTGGTAAATCGGTTGCACCATTAGCTTCTTAACCCACAAATTCCTGAGGTTCATGTGTATTATATGCCTGCCAGGATGTGGTTTGTTTTCCAGTAAGTTACCCTTCCCCAATCACTGCAAGAATAAGCGTTGCTGTTCTAAAACTTGGCCAAACAGCATTCGTACATTGTCTGCCCTGACACGTCCCTATCCTTGGCCAGGATTGGGAATTACCACTCACTGTGGGTTATTGGTTAAACACCCAGTCATACACTCAAGTATTGGAGACTTCTTAAAGTCAGGTTTAGCTATGAATAATTGTTCCCTGTGGGGTGCAACGTATTCGATGCTGCAATGTAGCAACACTTCTATCTACATCACTATCTCTCTCCATCTCCTACTCATTCTATTGCTATTTTACATTCACTTTCTGTCACTCCAGCTAGAAACATAGGAAAATAGGAGCAGGAGTCGGCCATTCGGCCCTTCGAGCCTGCTCCGCCATTCAATATGATCATGGCTGATCCTCCATCTCAATACCATATTCCCGTTCTCTCCCCATGCTCCCTGATGCATTTTGTGTCTAGAAATCTATCTCCTTCTTAAATATATTCAGTGACTTGGCCTCCATAGCCTTCTGTGGTAGAGAATTCCACAGGTTCACCACTCTCTGAGTGAAGACATTTATAGAGTCATAGAGTCATAGAGTAATACAGCACGGATAGAGGCCCTTCGGCCCATCGTGTCCGCGCCGGCCATCAAGCCCTGTCTAATCTAATCCCATATTCCAGCATTTGGCCCGTAGCCTTGTATGCTATGGCATTTCAAGTGCACATCCAAATGCTTCTTAAATGTTGTGAGGGTTTCTGCCTCCACAACCCTTTCAGGCAGTGAGTTCCAGACTCCAACCACCCTCTGGGTGAAAAAGTTCTTTCTCAAATCCCCTCTAAACCTCCCGCCCTTTACCTTGAATCTATGCCCCCTAGTTATCGACCCCTCTACTAAGGGAAAAAGCTCCTCAGCATCCATCCTATCTATGCCCCTCATAATTTTGTACACCTCAATCATGTCCCCCCTCAGCCTCCTCAGCTCCAAGGAAAACAAACCCAACCTGCCCAGTCTCTCTTCATAGCTGAAGCGCTCCAGCCCTGGTAACATCCTGGTGAACCTCCTCTGCACCCTCTCTAACGCGATCACATCCTTCCTGTAGTGTGGCGACCAGAACTGCACACAATATTCCAGCTGTGGCCTAACCAGTGTTTTATACAGCTCCATCATAACCTCCTTGCTCTTATATTCAATGCCTCGGCTAATGAAGGCAAGTATCCCATATGCCTTTTTTACCACCTTATCCACCTGTTCCGCCGCCTTCAGGGATCTGTGTACTTGCACACCCAGATCCCTCTGACCCTCCATCTTGCCTAGGGTCTTTCCATTCATTGTGTATTCCTTTGCCTTGTTAGTCCCCCCAAAGTGCATCACCTCGCACTTTTCCGGGTTAAATTCCATTTGCCACTGTTCCGCCCATCTGACCAACCCATCTATATCGTCCTGCAGACTGAGGCTACCCTCCTCGCTATTTACCACCCTACCAATTTTTGTATCATCCGCGAACTTACTGATCATACCCTTTACATTCATATCCAAGTCATTAATGTAGACCACAAACAGCAAGGGACCCAGCACCGATCCCTGTGGTACCCCACTGGCCACAGGCTTCCAGTCACAAAAACAACCTTCGACCATCACCCTCTGCCTTCTGCCACTAAGCCAGTTTTGTATCCAATGTGCCAAGGCACCCTGGATTCCATGGGCTCTTACCTTTCTCCTCATCTCAGTCCTAAATGTCCTACCCCGTATCCTGAGACTGTGACTCCTCGTTCTAGACCCCCCAGCCAGGGGAAACATCCTCCCTGCATCCAGTCTGTCTAGCCCTGTCAGAATTTTATAAGTTTCAATGAGATCCCCTCTCATTCTTCTAAACTCCAGTAAATACAGGCCTAGTCGACCCAATCTCTCCTCATACGACAGTCCTGCCATCCCAGGAATCAGTCTGGTGAACCTTCGCTGCACTCCCTCTATGGCAAGTATATCCTTTCTTAGGTAAGGAGACCAAAACTGCACACACTACTCCAGGTGTGGTCTCACCAAGACACTGTACAACTGTACTAAGACATCCTTGCTCCTGTACTCAAATCCTCTTGCAATGAAGGCCAACATACCATTTGCCTTCCTAACTGCTTGCTGCACCTGCATGTTTACTTTCAGTGACTGGTGTACAAGGACACCCAGGTCCCTTTGTACATCAACATTTCCCAATCTATCACCAATTAAATAATACTCTACCTTTCTGTTTTTCCTACTGAAGTGGATAACTTCACATTCATCCACGTTATACTGCACCTGCCATGTATTTGCCCACTCACTCAACTTGTCTAAATCGCCTTGAAGCCTCTTTGCATCCTCCTCACAACTCACAATCCCACCTAGTTTCATGTCATCAGCAAACTTGGAAATATTACATTTGGTTCCCTCATCCAAATCATTGATATATATTGTGAATAGCTGGGGCCCAAGCACTGATCCCTGCGGTACCCCACTAGTCACCGCCTGCCACCCCGAAAAAGACCCATTTATTCCTACTGTCTGTTAACCAATTTTCAATCCAGGCCAGTATATTACCCCCAATCCCATGTGCTTTAATTTTGCACACTAACCTCTTATGTGGAACTTTATCAAAGGCCTTCTGAAAATCCAAATACACCACATCTACTGGTTCTCCCTTATCTATTCTACCAGTTACGTCCTCAAAAAACTCCAGTCTATCATAGCCAACTCACTCCTCATACCTTCGTAATTTCCTTTGTTCAGATTTAGGACCCTAGTTTCGGATTGGACTTCTTCACTTTCCATCTTAATGAAGAATTCTATCATGTTATGGTCACTCTTCCCTAAAGGACCCCGCACAACAAGATTATTAATTAACCCCTTCTCATTGCACAATACCCAATCTAGGATAGCCTGTTCCCGAGTTGGCTCCTCAATGTACTGGTCTAAAAGACCATCTCGTACACACTCCAGGAATTCATCCTCCACAGTATTATTGCCAATTTGGTTTGGCCAGTCTATATGTAGATTAAAGTCACCCATGATTACTGTAGTACCCTTGTTACATGCATCTCTAATTTCCTGTTTGATGCCATCCTCTACATTACCACTACTGTTTGGAGGCCGATAGACAACTCCCACCAATGTTTTCTGCCCCTTGGTGCTTCTTAGCTCCACCCAGACTGATTCTACATCTTGATTTTCTGAGCCAATATCCTCTCTCTCTATTGCTCTGATTTCATCCTTTACTAATGTGGTGAAATAAGTCTTATAAGTATAAACCTTATTCTACCTGTGTATAGTTTCCTATTGTAATCTATTGTAACCCTGCGGTTTTCTTGGTTGGCCAGGAATGCTGATGTACTGTATGCCACTCTGCTGTGCCATTGATTGTCCTGATACTGTTACTTTGCCCTGGCTCCGCCTCCTAGTAGTGATGAGAAGCTGATCAGTAGGCTAACATGTGTGTTCTGTTCTGTCCAGTTAACAAAAGCCAACTGTTTGAGCTATCTACCAGTCTCTGTAGTTATTTAAGGTATATCAATTTTATTAGCTTACTACTTCCAGGGATGGACAGACTCCTGAAACCGGAGCGTCTAGACTGTGATCCACATTCGGCGGACGCATCGAAGAAATTCGCACATTGGCTCCGGTGTTTCGAACATTTCATCGCATCGCTCGATGATGAGGCCAACAAACTGGGCCTACTGACTAACCTAGTAAGTCATCGAACCTACTTGCTAATTGAGGACGCTCCGACATACGAGGATGCACTCGCGACTCTCAAGGCCCAATACCTGAAGCCTGTTAACGAGGTGTATGCCAGGCATCTCTTGGCTACCCGCAGGCAACTACCAGAGGAATCACTGGATGATTTTCTACAGAATCTAAAGGCCCTGGTGAAGGACTGCAACTACAAGGCTGTGACGGCCATTTTGTACCAGGAAGAAGCGGTTCGCGATTCGTTTATATCGGGCCTTCGATCGAATTACATTAGGCAGAGGTTGCTTGAAAGGGACACTGTGGATCTAAAGACGGCCGTGGCTACAGCTCGATCGCTGGATGTGGCGCAGAAGAACTCCGAGACCTATGCGTCAGGCCATGCGGCCCTCTCAGCCTCGTGCGCGCCGAGCGAGGAGGCGCCATCTTCTCCGCCTGGGCCTCGGACCAGCCCTACACCACGGGAGTCTCCACCCAGCCCCACCACCGCAGCGATGTCCCGCGGACCAAGATGCTACTTCTGCGGCCAGCTCAAGCACCCCAGACACCGATGTCCTGCAATCTGTGGACGCGGCCAACAGGAGCATGACCGGAATCTCGCAAAATTTCTAGAGACTGCCCAAAAGCTAAACCTGACCTATAACGAGCACAAATGTACTTTCAACACTACTCGTCTGTGTATTCTCGGCTGTGTGGTAGAGAATGGGGTAATCGGGCCAGACCCTGAACGATTACGCCCGCTCAAAGAACTACCACTGCCACATAACCCTAAGGCCTTAAGAAGGTGTCTGGGATTCTTCTCTTATTATGCTCAGTGGGTGGGCAACTACTCGGACAAAGCCCGAGCCCTTATCAAGTCGACGTCTTTCCCTCTATCAGTAGAAGCGCAGGAGGCATTCATCAACATCAAATGGGACATTGAAAAGGCCGTGGTATGTGCTGTAGATGAGAGGATACCCTTCCAGGTAGAGAGCGATGCTTCTGATTTCGCGTTGGCTGCAACCCTCAACCAGGCCGGGAGACCGGTAGCCTTCTTCTCCCGTACACTACAGGGTCCTGAAGTCAGGCATTCTTCCGTTGAGAAGGAAGCACAAGCAATTATCGAGGCGGTCAGACATTGGAGACATTATCTCGCCGGCAAACGTTTCACACTCCTCACTGACCAGCGGTCTGTGGCCTTCATGTTTAGCACGAAGCAGAGAGGCAAGATAAAAAATGACAAGATCCTAAGATGGCGGATAGAACTGTCCACTTACGACTACGATATTATGTACAGGCCAGGAGCACTCAACGAGCCACCCGATGCCCTATCTCGAGGAGTATGTGCCAGCCTTAGTACTGACAAGCTCCAAAGTCTCCACGACGCACTCTGCCACCCAGGAATCACCCGATTGAATCACTTCATCAAGTCTCGCAACTTACCCTACTCCATTGAGGAGGTCCGAACGATGACCAGAGCCTGCCGTGTTTGTGCGGAATTCAAACCCCGCTTCTACAGGCCCGAACAAGCTCACCTCATCAAGGCAACTCGGCCATTCGAGCGCCTAAGCCTTGATTTCAAAGGTCCTCTCCCATCGGTTGATCGTAATGTCTATTTCCTCAACGTTATAGACGAATACTCTCGTTTCCCCTTTGCCATTCCCTGCCCAGACATGACCAGTGCTACGGTAATCAAAAGCCTCTGCAACTTATTCTGTCTGTTCGGTATGCCCAACTATATCCATAGCGACAGAGGAACGTCGTTTATGAGTGATGAGTTACGCCGGTTCTTACTATCAAAAGGGATTGCTACTAGTAGAACCACTAGCTACAACCCCCGGGGCAATGGGCAGGTTGAGAGGGAGAATGCGACAGTGTGGAAGGCAGTCGTCCTGTCTTTAAAATCGAAAGGCCTACCGACCTCTCGCTGGCAGGAAGTTCTCCCCGATGTACTGCATTCCATAAGGTCTCTGCTGTGCACCGCAACAAATGCTACTCCTCATGAGAGGATGTTCGGTTTCCCCAGGAAATCTTCCTCAGGTATTTCACTACCCGGGTGGTTGATGTCCCCGGGCACTGTACTGTTACGAAAACATGTGAGAGGTCATAAGACTGATCCCCTAGTGGAGGAAGTACAGCTCCTCCACGCCAATCCTCAGTATGCATATATCCAATACCCTGATGGACGTGAGGATACTGTTTCAATAAAGGACCTGGCTCCGGCAGGAGAAGAGAGAGAGAGCGATGCTGCTAGCGAAGATGCGGGTGTGGAGCACCGTGATGCGCCGCCTGTGGGGGTGGGATGCCCGGAGGTACAAGACGTACAAAACGTCGTTTTGGAAAATCCAGCAGACGCCAGGACGGCGGAGGAACCTGAGCAAGTTCCCCAGGAGGTTCCTCGGCCGACGCTACGTCGCTCACTATGAACTGTAAAACCTCCGGTCAGACTTAACTTATAGGAGGGGTGAATGTGGTGAAATAAGTCTTATAAGTATATACCTTATTCTACCTGTGTATAGTTTCCTATTGTAATCTATTGTAAGCCTGCGGTTTTCTTGGTTGGCCAGGAATGCTGATGTACTATATACCACTCTGCTGTGCCATTGATTGTCCTGATACTGTTACTTCGCCCTGGCTCCGCCTCCTAGTAGTGATGAGAAGCTGATCAGTAGGCTAACATGTGTGTTCTGTTCTGTCCAGTTCTAAGCTAATAAAAGCCAACTGTTTGAGCTATAACTACCAGTCTCTGTAGTTATTTAAGGTATATCAACTAACAAAGCCACCCCACCTCCTTTTCCTTTTCGCCTGTCCTTCCTAAATATCGAATATCCTTGGATATTCAGCTCCCAGCCTTGCTCACCCTGCAGCCATGTCTCCGTAATCGCAATTATATCATATCCGTTTACATCTATTTGTGCTGTTAATTCGCCTACCTTATTACGAATGCTTCGTGCATTCAGGTACAGTGCCTTTAGATTTGTCTCTTTAACATTTTTAGACATCTTAACATTTTTTTGTACTATTGCCCTATTTGTCTTAATACCATTTTTTCTGACCCGGACCCTATTTGTTAGTGCACTCCTTTGTTTGTATGCTCGGTCCCTTCCTGACACAATCTGGTTACCCAGTCCCCATCCACCACCACCCTCCTCCGCCTGGCTAAACTTGTTCTCACATTGAACAACTTCTCCTTTAACTCCACTCATTTCCTCCAAATCAAAGGTGTTGCTATGGGTACCCGCATGGGTCCTAGCTATGCCTGCCTTTTTGTGGGATATGTGGAACACTCTTTGTTCCAGTCCTACTCGGGTCCCCTCCCTCACCTCTTTTTCCGGTGCATTGATGACTGTATCGGTGCCGTTTCCTGCTCTCGCCCCGAACTAGACAATTTCATTCACTTTGCCTCTAATTTCCATCCTTCCCTCACCTTCACATGGTCCATCTCCGACTCTTCCCTTCCCTTCCTCGACTTCTCCGTCTCCATCTCTGGGGATAGGTTATTGACAAACATTCACTACAAGCCCACTGACTCCCACAGCTACCTGAACTACACTTCCTCCCACCCCGCCTCCTGTAAGGACTCTATTCCATTCTCCCAGTTTCTCCGTCTCCGCCGCATCTGCTCGGACAATGCCACCTTCCACACCAGTGCTTCCAACATGTCTTCCTTTTTCCTCAACCGAGGATTCCCCTCTACCGTGGTTGACACGGCCCTCGACCGTGTCCGTTCTATCTCCCGCACTTCTGCCCTCATCCCTGCCCCTCCCTCCCGGAACCACGATAGGGTTCCCCTTGTCCTCACCTTTCATCCCTCCAGCCTCCACATTCAACGGATCATCCTCCGCCATTTCTGCCACCTCCAACATGATCCCACCACCAAACGCATCTTCCCCTCCCCTCCCCTTTCAGCATTCCGTAGGGACCACTCTCTCCGAGACACCCTAGTCCACTCCTCTATCACCCCCAGCACCCCTTCCCCTTCGCCCGGCACCTTCCCGTGCAAGCGCAGCAGATGCAACACCTGCCCTTATACCTCCCCCCGTCCCACTGTCCAGAACCCCAAACACCCCTTCCAGGTGAAACAGCGATTTACTTGTACTTCTTGCAATCTAGTATACTGTATTCGCTGCTCACGGTGTGGTCTCCTCTACACTGGGGAGACCAAATGCAGATTGGGTGACCGCTTTGTGGAACACCACCGTTCAGTCCATAAGGGTGAACCCGAGCTTCCGGTCGCCTGTCATTTTAATTTACCGGCCCATTCCCACTCAGACCTCACCGTCCTTGGCCTCTTGCATTGTTCCACAGAAACCCAGTGTAAGCTTGAGGAACAGCAACTCATCTTCCGACTAGGCACTTGACAGCCTTCCGGACTCAATATCGAGTTCAATAATTTCAGATCATAACCTCGGCCCCTATTACATTTTTATATTATTTTTTTATCAACACCTTTGTTTTGTGCCCTTCCCCCTTTTTTTCTCTCCCACATGGCAGCTGTCTCTCATTCTGCCAGCGAATTTCACACCTAATCTTTTGTCTCCTTACTAGTCCTATCACCATCTCGTCTCATTTGAAAATCTCTTAATGTCTCTTCACTTCTCTTTTGTTTTTTCATCCCCATTTCCAAGCCCCCAAACTGACCTTTTAATCTGTTTCATTTCCTGAGTTTTTTCAGTCCTGACGAAGGGTTTTGACCCGAAACGTTGACTCTATTTTCTCTCCACGGATGTTGCCTGGCCTGCTGAGTTTTTCCAGCAATTTCTGTTGTTATTTCGGAGATCTTGTTTGTTTGTCTCTGCTTAAGCCAGAAGAAACCTAAAAATTTAAAGTTTAAATTTTAACTTAAACAGTTGATCTTACTTAAGAGCTACTAGCAATTAACACTAGATTTTAAAAGAGATTAACCCTTAAAACTCCCACACTTACCAAACTCGCAGTTGTTCACACTGTGCTGCTGCACTCACAAGCCCCTGTTTTTATCTCTTTATTTCCTTCTATTAATCAATGGGAATTGGCTTGGCTGTTCTCCTGACCTTCACCATAAGTACAACTTCCAATCGGGAGCGTTCATTCTCTTTCCTTCTCTCTCCCTTGATTTATGATTATTTGTCTATTCCTACCTTATTTCTCTAAATATCTGCATGTCTCACTCAGTTTATCTGTGTATTTCTTTCTGTCTGTCTATCTCTATCAGTTACTATCTGCCTCTCTCTGCCCTCTCTCTTTCTCATTCACTTATTTTTTCTCACTTAATTTCTTTGTTATTCTGTCTGTCTACATTGCCCTCAACTCAACTCAGCCCAAACCAATCCAACTCAACTCAAATGAACTCAACTCAACTCAAATCAACTCAACCCAAACCAATCCAACTCAACTCAACTGAAATCAACTCAACTCGACTCAGCCCAAACCAACTCAACTCAACTCAGCTCAACCCAAATCAACCCAACTCAACCCAACTCAACTCAACTCAACCCAACTCAACCCAACTCAACCCAACTCACCTCAACTCAACCCAACTCAACTCAACTCAACCCAACTCAACTCAACTCAACTCAACCCAACTCAACTCAACTCAACTCAACTCAACCCAACCCAACTCAACTCAACTCAACCCAACCCAACCCAAACCAACCCAACCCAACCCAACTCAACTCAACTCAACCCAACTCAACTCAACTCAACTCAACCCAACTCAACTCAACTCCACTCCACTCCACCCCACCCAACCCAACCCAACCAAACTCAACTCAATGCAACTCCACCCCACCCCACTCCACTCCACTCCACCCCACCCCACCCCACCCCACTCCACTCCACCCAACCCAACTCAACTCAACTCAACTCAACTCAACCCAACCCAACTCAACCCAACCCAACTCAACTCAACTCAACTCAATCCAACTCAGCCCAAACCAACTCAACTCAGCTCAACTCAATCCAACTCAACTCAGCTCAACTCAACTCAACTCAACTCAATAACACTCAACTCAGCCCAAACCAACTCAACTCAGCTCAACTCAACTCAACTTACTCCAACTCAACTCAACTCAGCTCAACTCAGCTCAGCTCAGCTCAGCTCAACTCAACTCAGCTCAACTCAACTCAACTCAACTCAGCTCAACTCAGCTCAACTCAACTCAACTCAACTCAACTCAACTCAACTCAACTCGATTCAACCCAACTCAACTCAACTCAACTCAACTAAACTCAACCCAACTCAACTCAACTCAACCCAACTCAACTCAACCCAACCCAACTCAACTCAACCCAACACAACCCAACTCAACTCAACCCAACACAAATCAACCCAACTCAAATCAACCCAACCCAAACCCAACTCAACTCAACTCAACCCAACTCAACTCCACTCAACTCAACTCAACCCATCTCAACTCAACCCAACCCAATTCAACTCAACTCAACCCAACTCAACCCAACCCAACTCAACTCAACTCAACCCAACTCAACTCAACTCAACACAACCCAACCCAACTCAGCTTAACTCAGCTCAAATCAACTCAACTCAACTCAATCCAACTCAACTCAACCCAACTAAACACAACCCAACTCAACCCAACTCAACTCAACTCAACTCAGCTCAACTCAACTCAACTCAACTCAACCCAACTCAACTCAGCTCAGCTCAACTCAGCTCAGCTCAGCTCAGCTCAACTCAACTCAACACAACTCAACTCATCTCAACCCAACTCAATTCAACTCAACTCAACTCAACTCAACTCAACCCAACTCAACCCAACTCAACTCAACACAGATCGACTCAACAGAAGGTGGTGGAGGCCAGTTCATTAAATATATTCAAGAAGGAGTTGGATATATTTCTTAAGGCTAAAGGGATCAAGGGATATGGGGAGAAAGCAGGGAAAGGGTACTGAATTTGGATGATCAGCCATGATCGCATTGAATGGCGGAGCAGGCTCAAGGGGCTGAATGGCCTGCTCCTGCTCCTATCTTCTAACTGGAGGTGGAGGACTATATATTACTGGCGGTGCTGGGGTACTTTGTACTGGAGGTGGTGGAGTACTTTGTACTGGAGGTGGTGGAGTACCTTGTACTGGAGGTGGTGGAGTACTTTGTACTGGAGGTGGTGGAGTACATTGTACTGGAGGTGTTGGAGTACTTTGTACTGGAGGTGTTGGAGTACTTTGTACTGGAGGTGGAGGAGTACTTTGTACTGGAGGTGGTGGAGTACTTTGTACTGGAGGTGGTGGAGTACTTTGTACTGGAGGTGGTGGAGTACTTTGTACTGGTGGTGTTGGAGTACTTTGTACTGGAGGTGGAGGAGTACTTTGTACTGGAGGTGGAGGAGTACTTTATACTGGAGGTGGTGGATTACTTTGTACTGGAGGTGGAGGAGTACTTTGTACTGGAGGTGCAGGAGTACTTTGTACTGGAAGTGGTGGAGTACTTTGTACTGGAGGTGGTGGAGTACTTTGTACTGGAGGTGGGGGAGTACTTTGTACTGGAGGTGGTGGAGTACTTTGTACTGGAGGTGGTGGAGTACTTTGTACTGGAGGTGGAGGAGTACTTTGTACTGGAGGTGGTGGAGTACTTTGTACTGGAGGTGGTGGAGTACTTTGTACTGGAGGTGGTGGAGTACTTTGTACTGGTGGTGTTGGAGTACTTTGTACTGGAGGTGGAGGAGTACTTTGTACTGGAGGTGGAGGAGTACTTTATACTGGAGGTGGTGGATTACTTTGTACTGGAGGTGGAGGAGTACTTTGTACTGGAGGTGCAGGAGTACTTTGTACTGGAAGTGGTGGAGTACTTTGTACTGGAGGTGGTGGAGTACTTTGTACTGGAGGTGGGGGAGTACTTTGTACTGGAGGTGGTGGAGTACTTTGTACTGGAGGTGGTGGAGTACTTTGTACTGGAGGTGGAGGAGTACTTTGTACTGGAGGTGGTGGAGTACTTTGTACTGGAGGTGGTGGAGTACTTTGTACTGGAGGTGGTGGAGTACTTTGTAATGGAGGTGGTGGAGTACTTTGTACTGGAGGTGGAGGAGTACTTTGTACTGGAAGTGGTGCAGTACTATGTACTGGAGGTGGTGGAGTACTTTGTACTGGAGGTGGTGGAGTACTTTGTAATGAAGGTGGGGGAGTACTTTGTACTGGAGGTGGTGGAGTACTTTGTACTGGAGGTGGTGGAGTACTTTGTACTGGAGGTGGTGGAGTACTTTGTACTGGAGGTGGTGGAGTACTTTGTGCTGGAGGTGGAGGAGTACTTTGTACTGGAAGTGGTGCAGTACTATGTACTGGAGGTGGTGGAGTACTTTGTACTGGAGGTGGTGGAGTACTTTGTAATGGAGGTGGGGGAGTACTTTGTACTGGAGGTGGTGGAGTACATTGTACTGGAGGTGGTGGAGTACTTTGTACTGGAGGCGGTGGAGTACTTTGTACTGGAGGTGGTGGAGTACTTTGTGTGGGAGGCGATGGAGTACTTTGTACTGGAGGTGGTGGAGTACTTTGCACTGGAGGTGGTGGAGTACTTTGTACTGGAGGTGGTGGAGTACTTTGTATTGGAGGTGGTGGAGTACATTGTACTGGAGATGGTGGAGTACTTTGTACTGGAGGTGGTGGAGTACTTTGTACTGGAGGTGGTGGAGTACTTTGCACTGGAGGTGGTGGAGTACTTTGTACTGGAGGTGGTGGAGTACTTTGTGCTGGAGGTGGAGGAGTACTTTGTACTGGAGGTGGTGGAGTACTTTGTGTGGGAGGCGATGGAGTACTTTGTACTGGAGGTGGTGGAGTACTTTGCACTGGAGGTGGTGGAGTACTTTGTACTGGAGGTGGTGGAGTACTTTGTACTGGAGATGGTGGAGTACTTTGTACTGGAGGTGGTGGAGTACTTTGTACTGGAGATGGTGGAGTACTTTGTACTGGAGGTGGTGGAGTACTTTGCACTGGAGGTGGTGGAGTACATTGTACTGGAGATGGTGGAGTACTTTGTACTGGAGGTGGTGGAGTACTTTGTACTGGAGGTGGTGGAGTACTTTGCACTGGAGGTGGTGGAGTACTTTGTACTGGAGGTGGTGGAGTACTTTGTGCTGGAGGTGGAGGAGTACTTTGTACTGGAGGTGGTGGAGTACTTTGTGTGGGAGGCGATGGAGTACTTTGTACTGGAGGTGGTGGAGTACTTTGCACTGGAGGTGGTGGAGTACTTTGTACTGGAGGTGGTGGAGTACTTTGTACTGGAGATGGTGGAGTACTTTGTACTGGAGGTGGTGGAGTACTTTGTACTGGAGATGGTGGAGTACTTTGTACTGGAGGTGGTGGAGTACTTTGCACTGGAGGTGGTGGAGTACTTTGTACTGGAGGTGGTGGAGTACTTTGTACTGGAGATGGTGGAGTACTTTGTACTGGAGGTGGAGGAGTACTTTGTACTGGAGGTGGTGGAGTACTTTGTATTGGAGGTGGTGGAGTACATTGTACTGGAGATGGTGGAGTACTTTGTACTGGAGGTGGTGGAGTACTTTGTACTGGAGGTGGTGGAGTACTTTGCACTGGAGGTGGTGGAGTACTTTGTACTGGAGGTGGTGGAGTACTTTGTGCTGGAGGTGGAGGAGTACTTTGTACTGGAGGTGGTGGAGTACTTTGTACTGGAGGTGGTGGAGTACTTTGTACTGGAGGTGGTGGAGTACTTTGTACTGGAGATGGTGGAGTACTTTGTACTGGAGGTGGTGGAGTACTTTGTACTGGAGGTGGTGGAGTACTTTGTACTGGAGTTGGTGGAGTACTTTGTACTGGAGGTGGTGGAGTACTTTGGACTGGAGGTGGAGGAGTACTTTGTACTGGAGGTGGAGGAGTACTTTGTACTGGAGGTGGTGGAGTACTTTGTACTGGAGCTGGTGGAGTACTTTGTACTGGAGGCAGTGGAGTACTTTGTACTGGAGGTGCTGGAGTACTTTGTACTGGAGGTGGAGGAGTACTTTGTACTGGAGGCAGTGGAGTATTTTGTACTGGAGGTGGTGGAGTACTTTGTGCTGGAGGTGGAGGAGTACTTTGTACTGGAGGCAGTGGAGTACATTGTACTGGAGGTGCTGGACTACTTTGTACTGGAGGTGGTGGAGTACTTTGTACTGGAGGTGGAGGAGTACTTTGTACTGGAGGTGGTGCAGTACTTTGTACTGGAGGAGGTGGAGTACTTTGTACTGGAGGTGCTGGAGTACTTTGTACTGGAGGTGGAGGAGTACTTTGTAGAGGAGGCGGTGGAGTACGTTGTACTGGAGGCAGTGGAGTACTTTGTGCTGGAGGAGCTGGAGTACTTTGTACGGGAGGCGGTGGGGTTCTTTGTACTGGAGGTGCTGGAGTACTTTGTACGGGAGGCGGTGGAGTACTTTGTATTGGAGGTGGAGGAGTACTTTGTACTGGAGGTGGAGGAGTACGTTGTGCTGGAGGAGCTGGAGTACTTTGTACTGGAGGTGCTGGTGTACTTTGTACTGGAGGTGGTTGAGTACTTTGTACTGGAGCTGGAGGAGTACTTTGTACTGGAGGTGTAGGAGTACTTTGTACTGGAGGTGCTGGTGTACTTTGTACTGGAGGTGGTGGAGTACTTTGTACTGGAGGTGGTGGAGTACTTTGTACTGGAGGTGGAGGAGTACTTTGTACTGGAGGTGCTGGAGTACTTTGTACTGGAGGTGCTGGAGTACTTTTTACTGGAGGTGGTGGAGTACTTTGTACTGGAGGTGCTGGAGTACTTTGTACTGGAGGTGGAGGAGTACTTTGTACTGGAGGTGCTGGAGTACTTTGTACTGGAGGTGCTGGAGTACTTTGTACTGGAGGTGGTGGAGTACTTTGTACTGGAGGTGCTGGAGTACTTTGTACTGGGGTGCTGGAGTACTTTGTACTGGAGGTGGAGGAGTACTTTGGACTGGAGGTGCTGGAGTACTTTGTACTGGAGGCGGTGGAGTACTTTGTACTGGAGGTGGTGGAGTACTTTGCACTGGAGGTGCTGGAATACTTTGTACTGGAGGCAGTGGAGTACTTTGTACTGGAGGTGCTGGAGTACTTTGTACTGGAGGTGGAGGAGTACTTTGTACTGGAGGTGGTGGAGTATTTTGCACTGGAGCTGGAGGAGTACTTTGTACTGGAGGTGGAGGAGTACTTTGTACTGGAGGTGGTGGAGTACTTTGTACTGGAGCTGGAGGAGTACTTTGTACTGGAGGTGGCGGAGTACTTTGTTCCAGAGGTGGTGGAGTAATTTGTACTGGAGGTGGAGGAGTACTTTGTGCTGGAGGTGGTGGAGTACATTGTACCAGAGGTGGTGGAGTACTTTGTACCGGAGGTGGTGGAGTACTTTGTACTGGAGGTGAAGGAGTACTTTGTACCGGAGGTGGAGGAGTACTTTGTACTGGAGGTGGTGGAGTACTTTGTACTGGAGGTGGTGGAGTACTTTGTACTGGAGGTGGAGGATTACTTTGTACTGGAGGTGGTGGAGTACTTTGTACTGCAGGTGGCGGAGTACTTTGTACTGGAGGTGGTGGAGTACTTTGTACTGGAGGTGGTGGAGTACTTTGTACTGGAGGTGCAGGAGTACTTTGTACTGGAGGTGGTGGAGTACTTTGTACTGGAGGTGGTGGAGTACTTTGTACTGGAGGTGGAGGAGTACTTTGTACTGGAGGTGGTGGAATACTTTGTACTGGAGGTGCTGGAGTACTTTGCACTGGAGGTGGTGGAATACTTTGTACTGGTGGTGGCGGAGTACTTTCTACTGGAGGTGGTGGAGTACTTTGTACTGGAGGTGCTGGAGTACTTTGTACTGGAGCTGGAGTAGTACTTTGTGCTGGAGGTGGTGGAGCACTTTGTACTGGAGGTGCTGGAGTACTTTGTACTGGAGGTGGAGGAGTACTTTGTACTGGAGGTGGTGGAGTACTTTGTACTGGAGGTGGAGGAGTACTTTGTACTGGAGGTGGTGTAGTAGTTTGTACTGGAGGTGGTGGAGTACTTTGTACTGGAGGTGCTGGAGTACTTTGTACTGGAGGTGGTGGAGTACTTTGTACTGGAGGTGGTGGAGTACTTTGTACTGGAGGTGGTGGAGTACTTTGTGCTGGAGGTGCTGGAGTACTTTGTACGGGAGGCGGTGGAGTACTTTGTACTGGAGGTGCTGGAGTAATTTGTACGGGAGGCGGTGGAGTACTTTGTATTGGAGGTGGAGGAGTACTTTGTACTGGAGGTGGAGGAGTACTTTGTGCTGGAGGTGCTGGAGTACTTTGTACTGGAGGTGCTGGAGTACTTTGTACTGGAGGTGGTGGAGTACTTTGTACTGGAGGTGCTGGAGTACTTTGTACTGGAGGTGGAGGAGTACTTTGTACTGGAGGTGGTGGAGTACTTTGTACTGGAGGTGGAGGAGTACTTTGTACTGGAGGTGCTGGAGTACTTTGTACTGGAGGTGCTGGAGTACTTTGTACTGGAGGTGGTGGAGTACTTTGTACTGGAGGTGCTGGAGTACTTTGTACTGGAGGTGGAGGAGTACTTTGTACTGGAGGTGCTGGAGTACTTTGTACTGGAGGTGCTGGAGTACTTTGTACTGGAGGTGGAGGAGTACTTTGTACTGGAGGTGCTGGAGTACTTTGTACTGGAGGTGGTGGAGTACTTTGTACTGGAGGTGGTGGAGTACTTTGTACTGGAGGTGCTGGAATACTTTGTACTGGAGGCAGTGGAGTACTTTGTACTGGAGGTGCTGGAGTACTTTGTACTGGAGGTGGAGGAGAACTTTGTACTGGAGGTGGTGGAGTACTTTGGACTGGAGCTGGAGGAGTACTTTGTACTGGTGGTGGAGGAGTACTTTGTACTGGAGGTGGTGGAATACTTTGTACTGGAGCTGGAGGAGTACTTTGTACTGGAGGTGGAGGAGTACTTTGGACCGGAGGTGGTGGAGTACTTTGTACTGGAGGTGGTGGAGTACTTTGTACTGGAGGTGGTGGAGTACTTTGTACTGGAGGTGCTGGAGTACTTTGTACTGGAGGTGGAGGAGTACATTGTACCGGAGGTGGTGGAGTACTTTGTACCGGAGGTGGTGGAGTACTTTGTACTGGAGGTGGAGGAGTACTTTGTACCGGAGGTGGAGGAGTTCTTTGTACTGGAGGTGGTGGAGTACTTTGTACTGGAGGTGGTGGAGTACTTTGTACTGGAGGTGGAGGATTACTTTGTACTGGAGGTGGTGGAGTACTTTGTACTGGAGGTGGTGGAGTACTTTGTACTGGAGGTGGTGGAGTACTTTGTACTGGAGGTGGAGGAGTACTTTGTACCGGAGGTGGAGGAGTTCTTTGTACTGGAGGTGGTGGAGTACTTTGTACTGGAGGTGGTGGAGTACTTTGTACCGGAGGTGGTGGATTACTTTGTACTGGAGGTGGAGGAGTACTTTGTACTGGAGGTGCAGGAGTACTTTGTACTGGAAGTGGTGGAGTACTTTGTACTGGAGGTGGTGGAGTACTTTGTACTGGAGGTGGGGTAGTACTTTGTACTGGAGGTGGTGGAGTACTTTGTACTGGAGGTGGTGGAGTACTTTGTACTGGAGGTGGAGGAGTACTTTGTACTGGAGGTGGTGGAGTACTTTGTACTGGAGGTGGTGGAGTACTTTGTACTGGAGGTGGTGGAGTACTTTGTACTGGAGGTGGTGGAGTACTTTGTACTGGAGGTGGAGGAGTACTTTGTACTGGAAGTGGTGCAGTACTATGTACTGGAGGTGGTGGAGTACTTTGTACTGGAGGTGGTGGAGTACTTTGTAATGAAGGTGGGGGAGTACTTTGTACTGGAGGTGGTGGAGTACTTTGTACTGGAGGTGGTGGAGTACTTTGTACTGGAGGTGGTGGAGTACTTTGTACTGGAGGTGGTGGAGTACTTTGTGCTGGAGGTGGAGGAGTACTTTGTACTGGAAGTGGTGCAGTACTATGTACTGGAGGTGGTGGAGTACTTTGTACTGGAGGTGGTGGAGTACTTTGTAATGGAGGTGGGGGAGTACTTTGTACTGGAGGTGGTGGAGTACATTGTACTGGAGGTGGTGGAGTACTTTGTACTGGAGGCAGTGGAGTACTTTGTACTGGAGGTGGTGGAGTACTTTGTGCGGGAGGCGATGGAGTACTTTGTACTGGAGGTGGTGGAGTACTTTGCACTGGAGGTGGTGGAGTACTTTGTACTGGAGGTGGTGGAGTACTTTGTACTGGAGATGGTGGAGTACTTTGTACTGGAGGTGGTGGAGTACTTTGTACTGGAGATGGTGGAGTACTTTGTACTGGAGGTGGTGGAGTACTTTGCACTGGAGGTGGTGGAGTACTTTGTACTGGAGGTGGTGGAGTACTTTGTACTGGAGATGGTGGAGTACTTTGTACTGGAGGTGGAGGAGTACTTTGTACTGGAGGTGGTGGAGTACTTTGTACTGGAGGTGGAGGAGTACTTTGTACTGGAGGTGGAGGAGTACTTTGTACTGGAGGTGGTGGAGTACTTTGTACTGGAGCTGGTGGAGTACTTTGTACTGGAGGCAGTGGAGTACTTTGTACTGGAGGTGCTGGAGTACTTTGTACTGGAGGTGGAGGAGTACTTTGTACTGGAGGCAGTGGAGTATTTTGCACTGGAGGTGGTGGAGTACTTTGTGCTGGAGGTGGAGGAGTACTTTGCACTGGAGGCAGTGGAGTATTTTTTACTGGAGGTGCTGGACTACTTTGTACTGGAGGTGGTGGAGTACTTTGTACTGGAGGTGGAGGAGTACTTTGTACTGGAGGTGGTGCAGTACTTTGTACTGGAGGAGGTGGAGTACTTTGTATTGGAGGTGGAGGAATACTTTGTACTGGAGGTGGAGGAGTACGTTGTGCTGGAGGTGCTGGAGTACTTTGTACTGGAGGTGCTGGTGTACTTTGTACTGGAGGTGGTGGAGTACTTTGTACTGGAGGTGCTGGAGTACTTTGTACTGGAGGTGGAGGAGTACTTTGTACTGGAGGTAGTTGAGTACTTTGTACTGGAGCTGGAGGAGTACTTTGTGCTGGAGGTGCTGGTGTACTTTGTACTGGAGGTGGTGGAGTACTTTGTACTGGAGGTGGTGGAGTACTTTGTACTGGAGGTGGAGGAGTACTTTGTACTGGAGGTGGTGGAGTACTTTGTACTGGAGGTGGAGGAGTACTTTGTACTGGAGGTGCTGGAGTACTTTGTACTGGAGGTGCTGGAGTACTTTTTACTGGAGCTGGTGGAGTACTTTGTACTGGAGGTGCTGGAGTACTTTGTACTGGAGGTGGAGGAGAACTTTGTACTGGAGGTGCTGGAGTACTTTGTACTGGAGGTGCTGGAGTACTTTGTACTGGAGGTGGTGGAGTACTTTGTACTGGAGGTGCTAAAGTACTTTGTACTGGGGGTGCTGGAGTACTTTGTACTGGAGGTGGAGGAGTACTTTGTACTGGAGGTGCTGGAGTACTTTGTACTGGAGGCGGTGGAGTACTTTGTACTGGAGGTGGTGGAGTACTTTGTACTGGAGGTGCTGGAATACTTTGCACTGGAGGCAGTGGAGTACTTTGTACTGGAGGTGCTGGAGTACTTTGTACTGGAGGTGGAGGAGTACTTTGTACTGGAGGTGGTGGAGTATTTTGCACTGGAGCTGGAGGAGTACTTTGTACTGGAGGTGGAGGAGTACTTTGTACTGGAGGTGGTGGAGTACTTTGTACTGGAGCTGGAGGAGTACTTTGTACTGGAGGTGGCGGAGTACTTTGTTCCGGAGGTGGTGGAGTAATTTGTACTGGAGGTGGAGGAGTACTTTGTGCTGGAGGTGGTGGAGTACTTTGTACCAGAGGTGGTGGAGTACTTTGTACCGGAGGTGGTGGAGTACTTTGTACTGGAGGTGAAGGAGTACTTTGTACCGGAGGTGGAGGAGTACTTTGTACTGGAGGTGGTGGAGTACTTTGTACTGGAGGTGGTGGAGTACTTTGTACTAGAGGTGGAGGATTACTTTGTACTGGAGGTGGTGGAGTACTTTGTACTGGAGGTGGTGGAGTACTTTGTACTGGAGGTGCAGGAGTACTTTGTACTGGAGGTGGTGGAGTACTTTGTACTGGAGGTGGTGGAGTACTTTGTACTGGAGGTGGAGGAGTACTTTTTACTGGAGGTGGTGGAATACTTTGTACTGGAGGTGCTGGAGTACTTTGCACTGGAGGTGGTGGAATACTTTGTACTGGTGGTGGTGGAGTACTTTCTACTGGAGGTGGTGGAGTACTTTGTACTGGAGGTGCTGGAGTACTTTGTACTGGAGCTGAAGGAGTACTTTGTGCTGGAGGTGGTGGAGCACTTTGTACTGGAGGTGCTGGAGTACTTTGTACTGGAGGTGGAGGAGTACTTTGTACTGGAGGTGGTGGAGTACTTTGTACTGGAGGTGGAGGAGTACTTTGTACTGGAGGTGGTGTAGTAGTTTGTACTGGAGGTGGTGGAGTACTTTGTACTGGAGGTGCTGGAGTACTTTGTACTGGAGGTGGTGGAGTACTTTGTACTGGAGGTGGTGGAGTACTTTGTACTGGAGGTGGTGGAGTACTTTGTGCTGGAGGTGCTGGAGTACTTTGTACGGGAGGCGGTGGAGTACTTTGTACTGGAGGTGCTGGAGTAATTTGTACGGGAGGCGGTGGAGTACTTTGTATTGGAGGTGGAGGAGTACTTTGTACTGGAGGTGGAGAAGTACTTTGTGCTGGAGGTGCTGGAGTACTTTGTACTGGAGGTGCTGGAGTACTTTGTACTGGAGGTGGTGGAGTACTTTGTACTGGAGGTGCTGGAGTACTTTGTACTGGAGGTGGAGGAGTACTTTGTACTGGAGGTGGTGGAGTACTTTGTACTGGAGGTGGAGGAGTACTTTGTACTGGAGGTGCTGGAGTACTTTGTACTGGAGGTGCTGGAGTACTTTGTACTGGAGGTGGTGGAGTACTTTGTACTGGAGGTGCTGGAGTACTTTGTACTGGAGGTGGAGGAGTACTTTGTACTGGAGGTGCTGGAGTACTTTGTACTGGAGGTGCTGGAGTACTTTGTACTGGAGGTGGAGGAGTACTTTGTACTGGAGGTGCTGGAGTACTTTATACTGGAGGTGGTGGAGTACTTTGTACTGGAGGTGGTGGAGTACTTTGTACTGGAGGTGCTGGAATACATTGTACTGGAGGCAGTGGAGTACTTTGTACTGGAGGTGCTGGAGTACTTTGTACTGGAGGTGGAGGAGTACTTTGTACTGGAGGTGGTGGAGTACTTTGTACTGGAGCTGGAGGAGTACTTTGTACTGGAGGTGGAGGAGTACTTTGTACAGGAGGTCGTGGAATACTTTGTACTGGAGCTGGAGGAGTACTTTGTACTGGAGGTGGAGGAGTACTTTGTACCGGAGGTGGTGGAGTACTTTGTACTGGAGGTGGTGGAGTACTTTGTACTGGAGGTGGTGGAGTACTTTGTACTGGAGGTGCTGGAGTACTTTGTACTGGAGGTGGAGGAGTACTTTGTACCGGAGGTGGTGGAGTACTTTGTACCGGAGGTGGTGGAGTACTTTGTACTGGAGGTGGTGGAGTGCTTTGTACCGGAGGTGGAGGAGTTCTTTGTACTGGAGGTGGTGGAGTTCTTTGTACTGGAGGTGGCGGAGTACTTTGTACTGGAGGTGGAGGAGTATTTGTACTGGAGGTGGTGGAGTACTTTGTACTGGAGGTGGAGGAATACTTTGTACTGGAGGTGGAGGAGTACTTTGTACTGGAGGTGGAGGAATACTTTGTACTGGAGGTGGAGGAGTACTTTGCACTGGAGGTGCTGGAGTACTTTGTATTGGAGGTGGAGGAGTACTTTGTACTGGAGGTGGAGGAGTACTTTGTGCTGGAGGTGCTGGAGCACTTTGTACTGGAGGTGCTGGGGTACTTTTTACTGGAGGTGGTGGAATACTTTGTACTGGAGGTGGTGGAGTACTTTGTACTGGAGGTGGAGGAGTACTTTGTACTGGAGGTGGTGGAGTACTTTGTACTGGAGGTGGAGGAGTACTTTGTACTGGAGGTGCTGGAGTACTTTGTACTGGAGGTGCTGGACTACTTTGTACTGGAGGTGGTGGAGTACTTTGTACTGGAGGTGCTGGAGCACTTTGTACTGGAGGTGGAGGAGTACTTTGAACTGGAGGTGCTGGAGTGCTTTGTACTGGAGGTGCTGGAGTACTTTGTACTGGAGGTGGTGGGTACTTTGTACTGGAGGTGCTGGAGTACATTGTACTGGAGGTGCTGGAGTACTTTGTACTGGAGGTGGAGGAGTACTTTGTACTGGAGGTGCTGGAGTACTTTGTACTGGAGGTGGTGGAGTACTTTGTACTGGAGGTGGTGGAGTACTTTGTACTGGAGGTGCTGGAATACTTTGTACTGGAGGCAGTGGAGTACTTTGTACTGGAGGTGCTGGAGTACTTTGTACTGGAGGTGGAGGAGAACTTTGTACTGGAGGTGGTGGAGTACTTTGTACTGGAGCTGGAGGAGTACTTTGTACTGGTGGTGGAGGAGTACTTTGTACTGGAGGTGGTGGAATACTTTGTACTGGAGCTGGAGGAGTACTTTGTACTGGAGGTGGAGGAGTACTTTGTACCGGAGGTGGTGGAGTACTTTGTACTGGAGGTGGTGGAGTACTTTGTACTGGAGGTGGTGGAGTACTTTGTACTGGAGGTGCTGGAGTACTTTGTACTGGAGGTGGAGGAGTACATTGTACCGGAGGTGGTGGAGTACTTTGTACCGGAGGTGGTGGAGTACTTTGTACTGGAGGTGGAGGAGTACTTTGTACCGGAGGTGGAGGAGTTCTTTGTACTGGAGGTGGTGGAGTACTTTGTACTGGAGGTGGTGGAGTACTTTGTACTGGAGGTGGAGGATTACTTTGTACTGGAGGTGGTGGAGTACTTTGTACTGGAGGTGGTGGAGTACTTTGTACTGGAGGTGGTGGAGTACCTTGTACGGGAGGTGCAGGAGTACTTTGTACTGGAGGTGGTGGAGTACTTTGTACTGGAGGTGGTGGAGTACTTTGTACTGGAGGTGGAGGAGTACTTTGTGCTGGAGGTGGTGGAGTACTTTGTACTGGAGGTGCAGGAGTACTTTGTACTGGAGGTGGTGGAATACTTTGTACTGGAGGTGGTGGAATACTTTGTACTGGAGGTGGTGGAGTACTTTGTACTGGAGGTGCTGGAGTACTTTGTACTGGAGGTGGTGGAGTAGTTTGTACTGGAGGTGGTGGAGTACTTTGTACTGGAGCTGGAGGAGTACTTTGTGCTGGAGGTGGTGGAGTACTTTGTACTGGAGGTGCTGGAGTACTTTGTACTGGAGGTGGAGGAGTACTTTGTACTGGAGGTGGTGGAGTACTTTGTACTGGAGGTGGAGGAGTACTTTGTACTGGAGGTGGTGTAGTAGTTTGTACTGGAGGTGGTGGAGTACTTTGTACTGGACGTGCTGGAGTACTTTGTACTGGAGGTGGTGGAGTACTTTGAACTGGAGGTGGTGGAGTACTTTGTACTGGAGGTGGTGGAGTACTTTGTACTGGAGGTGGTGGAGTACTTTGTACTGGAGGTGGTGGAGTACTTTGTGCTGGAGGTGGTGGAGTACTTTGTACTGGAGGTGGTGGAGTACTTTGTACTGGAGATGGTGGAGTACTTTGTCCTGGAGGCGGTGGAGTACTTTGTACTGGAGGTGGTGGAGTACTTTGTACTGGAGGTGGTGGAATACTTTGTACTGGAGGTGGTGGAGTACTTTGTACTGGAGTTGGTGGAATACTTTGTACTGGAGGTTGAGGAGTACTTTGTACTGGAGGTGGAGGAGTACTTTGTACTGGAGGTGGAGGAGTACTTTGTACTGGAGGTGGTGGAGTCCTTTGTACTGGAGGTGGAGGAGTACTTAGTACTGGAGGTGGTGGAGTACTTTGTACTGGAGGTGGTGGAGTACTTTGTACTGGAGGTGCTGGAGAACTTTGTACTGGAGGTGGTGGAGTACTTTGTACTGGAGGTGGAGGAGTACTTTGTACTGGAGGTGGTGGAGTACCTTGTACTGGAGGTGGTGGAGTACTTTGTACTGGAGGTGCTGGAGTGCTTTGTACTGGAGGTGGTGGAGTCCTTTGTACTGGAGGTGGTGGAGTACTTTGTACTGGAGGTGGTGGAGTACCTTGTACTGGAGGTGGTGGAGTACTTTGTACTGGAGGTGCTGGAGTACTTTGTACTGGAGGTGGTGGAGTACTTTGTACTGGAGGTGCTGGAGTACTTTGTACTGGAGGTGGTGGAGTACTTTGTACTGGAGGTGGTGGAGTACTTTGTACTGGAGGCGGTGGAGTACTTTGTACTGGAGGTGGTGGAGTATTTTGTACTGGAGTTGGTGGAGTACTTTGTACTGGAGGTGGTGGAGTACTTTGTACTGGAGGTGGTGGAGTACTTTGTACTGGAGGTGTTGGAGTACTTTGTACTGGAGCTGGAGGAGTACTTTGTACTGGAGGTGGAGGAGTACGTTGTACTGGAGGTGGTGGAGTACGTTGTACTGGAGGTGGTGGAGTACCTTGTACTGGAGGTGGTGGAGTAATTTGCACTAGAGATGGTGGAGTGCTTTGTACTGGAGGTGGTGGAGTACTTTGTACTGGAGGTGCTGGGGTACATTGTACTGGAGTGGAGGAGTACTTTGTACTGGATGTGGTGGAGTACTTTGTACTGGAGGTGTTGGAGTACTTTGTACTGGAAGTGGAGGAGTACTTTGAACTGGAGGTGGTGGAGTACTTTGTACTGGAGGTGGAGGAGTACTTTGTACTGGAGGTGGTGGAGTAATTTGTGCTGGAGGTGGTGGAGTAATTTGTACTGGAGGTGGAGGAGTACTTTGTACTGGAGCTGGAGGAGTACTTTGTACTGGAGGTGGTGGAGTACTTTGTACTGGAGGTGGTGGAGTACTTTGTACTGGAGGTGGTGGAGTACTTTGTACTGGAGGTGGAGGAGTACTTTGTACTGGAGGTGGTGGAGTAATTTGTACTGGAGGTGGTGGAGTATTTTGTATTGGAGTTGGAGGAGTACTTTGTACTGGAGCTGGTGGAGTACTTTGTACTGGAGGTGGTGGAGTACCTTGTACTGGAGGTGGAGGATTACTTTGTACTGGAGGTGGAGGAGCACTTTGTACTGGAGGTGGTGGAGTACTTTGTACTGGAGGTGGTGGTGTACTTTGTGCTGGAGGTGGAGGAGTACTTTGCACTGGAGCTGGTGGAGTACTTTGTACTGGAGGTGGTGGAGTACCTTGTACTGGAGGTGGAGGAGTACTTTGTACTGGAGGTGGAGGAGTATTTTGTACTGGAGGTGGAGGAGTACTTTGTACTGGAGCTGGTGGAGTACTTTGTACTGGAGGTGGTGGAGTACCTTGTACTGGAGGTGGAGGAGTACTTTGTACTGGAGGTGGAGGAGTACTTTGTACTGGAGGTGGAGGAGTACTTTGTACTGGAGGTGGTGGAGTACTTTGTACTGGAGGTGGTGGAGTACTTTGTACTGGAGGTGGTGGAGTACTTTGTACTGGAGGTGGAGGAGTACTTTGTACTGTAGGTGGTGTCGTAGTTTGTACTGGAGGCGGTGGAGTACTTTGTACTCGAGGTGCTGGAGTACTTTGTACTGGAGGTGGTGGAGTACTTTGTACTGGAGGTGGTGGAGTACATTGTACTGGAGGTGGTGGAGTACTTTGTACTGGAGGTGGAGGAGTACTTTGTACTGGAGGTGGTGGAGTACTTTGTACTGGAGATGGTGGAGTACTTTGTACTGGAGGTGGTGGAGTACTTTGTACTGAAGTTGGTGGAGTACTTTGTACTCGAGGTGGTGGAGTACATTGTACTGGAGGTGGTGGAGTACTTTGTACTGGAGGTGGTGGAGTCCTTTGTACTGGAGGTGGAGGAGTACTTTGTACTGGAGGTGGTGGAGTACTTTGTACTGGAGGTGGTGGAGTACTTTGTACTGGAGGTGCTGGAGAACTTTGTACTGGAGGTGGTGGAGTACTTTGTACTGGAGGTGGAGGAGTACTTTGTACTGGAGGTGGTGGAGTACCTTGTACTGGAGGTGGTGGAGTACTTTGTACTGGAGGTGCTGGAGTACTTTGTACTGGAGGTGGTGGAGTCCTTTGTACTGGAGGTGGTGGAGTACTTTGTACTGGAGGTGGTGGAGTACCTTGTACTGGAGGTGGTGGAGTACTTTGTACTGGAGGTGCTGGAGTACTTTGTACTGGAGGTGGTGGAATACTTTGTACTGGAGGTGGAGGAGTACTTTGTACTGGAGGTGGTGGAGTACTTTGTACTGGAGGTGGAGGAGCACTTTGTACTGGAGGTGGAGGAGTACTTTGTACTGGAGGTGGTGGAGTACCTTTTACTGGAGGTGGTGGAGTACTTTGTACTGGAGGTGCTGGAGTACTTTCTACTGGAGGTGGTGGAGTACTTTGTACTGGAGGCGGTGGAGTACTTTGTACTGGAGGTGGTGGAGTATTTTGTGCTGGAGTTGGTGGAGTACTTTGTACTGGAGTTGGTGGAGTACTTTGTACTGGAGGTGGTGGAGTACTTTGTACTGGAGGTGGTGGAGTACTTTGTACTGGAGCTGGAGGAATACTTTGTACTGGAGGTGGAGGAGTACGTTGTACTGGAGGTGGTGGAGTACGTTGTACTGGAGGTGGTGGAGTACTTTGTACTGGAGGTGGTGGAGTAATTTGCACTGGAGATGGTGGAGTACTTTGTACTGGAGGTGGTGGAGTACTTTGTACTGGAGGTGCTGGGGTACATTGTACTGGAGTGGAGGAGTACTTTGTACTGGATGTGGTGGAGTACTTTGTACTGGAGGTGGTGGAGTACTTTGTACTGGAAGTGGAGGAGTACTTTGAACTGGAGGTGGTGGAGTACTTTGTACTGGAGGTGGAGGAGTACTTTGTACTGGAGGTGGTGGAGTAATTTGTGCTGGAGGGTAGTGGAGTAATTTGTACTGGAGGTGGAGGAGTACTTTGTACTGGAGCTGGAGGAGTACTTTGTACTGGAGGTGGTGGAGTACTTTGTAGTGGAGGTGGTGGAGTACTTTGCACTGGAGGTGGTGGAGTACTTGGTACTGGAGGTGGAGGAGTACTTTGTACTGGAGCTGGTGGAGTACTTTGTACTGGAGGTGGTGGAGTACCTTGTACTGGAGGTGGAGGATTGCTTTGTACTGGAGGTGGAGGAGTACTTTGTACTGGAGGTGGTGGAGTACTTTGTACTGGAGGTGGTGGTGTACTTTGTGCTGGAGGTGGAGGAGTACTTTGTACTGGAGCTCTTGGAGTACTTTGTACTGGAGGTGGTGGAGTACCTTGTACTGGAGGTGGAGGAGTACTTTGTACTGGAGGTGGAGGAGTATTTTGTACTGGAGGTGGAGGAGTACTTTGCACTGGAGCTGGTGGAGTACTTTGTACTGGAGGTGGTGGAGTACCTTGTACTGGAGGTGGAGGAGTACTTTGTACTGGAGGTGGAGGAGTACTTTGTACTGGAGGTGGTGGAGTACTTTGTACTGGAGGTGGTGGAGTACTTTGTACTGGAGGTGGTGGAGTACCTTGTACTGGAGGTGGAGGAGTACTTTGTACTGTAGGTGGTGTCGTAGTTTGTACTGGAGGTGGTGGAGTACTTTGTACTCGAGGTGCTGGAGTACTTTGTACTGGAGGTGGTGGAGTACTTTGTACTGGAGGTGGTGGAGTACATTGTACTGGAGGTGCTGGAGTACTTTGTACTGGAGGTGGAGGGGTACTTTGTACTGGAGGTGGTGGAGTACTTTGTACTGGAGATGGTGGAGTACTTTGTACTGGAGGTGGTGGAGTGCTTTGTACTGAAGTTGGTGGAGTACTTTGTACTCGAGGTGGTGGAGTACATTGTACTGGAGGTGGTGGAGTACTTTGTACTGGAGGTGGTGGAGCACATTGTACTGGAGGTGGTGGAGTACTTTGTACTGGAGGTGGTGGAGTACTTTGTACTGGAGGTGGAGGAGTACTTTGTACTGGAGGTGGTGGAGTACTTTGTACTGGAGGTGGTGGAGTACTTTGTACTGGAGGTGGAGGAGTACTTTGTACTGGAGGTGGTGGAGTACTTTGTACTGGAGGTGCAGGAGTACTTTTTACTGGAGGTGGTGGAGTAATTTGTACTGGAGGTGGTGGAGTAATTTGTACTGGAGGTGGAGGAGTACTTTGTACTGAAGCTGGAGGAGTACTTTGTACTGGAGGTGGTGGAGTACTTTGTACTGGAGGTGGTGGAGTACTTTGTACTGGAGGTGGTGGAGTACTTTGTACTGGAGGTGGAGGAGTACTTTGTACTGGAGGTGGTGGAGTAATTTGTACTGGAGGTGGTGGAGTAATTTGTACTGGAGGTGGAGGAGTACATTGTACTGGAGGTGGTGGAGTACTTTGTGCTGGAGGTGGTGGAGTACTTTGTACTGGAGGTGGTGGAGTACTTTGTACTGGAGGTGGAGGAGTACTTTGTACTGGAGGTGGTGGAGTAATTTGTACTGGAGGTGGTGGAGTAATTTGTCTTGGAGTTGGAGGAGTACTTTGTACTGGAGCTGGTGGAGTACTTTGTACTGGAGGTGGTGGAGTACCTTGTACTGGAGGTGGAGGATTACTTTGTACTGGAGGTGGAGGAGTACTTTGTACTGGAGGTGGTGGAGTACTTTGTACTGGAGGTGGTGGTGTACTTTGTGCTGGAGGTGGAGGAGTACTTTGTACTGGAGCTGGTGGAGTACTTTGTACTGGAGGTGGTGGAGTACCTTGTACTGGAGGTGGAGGAGTACTTTGTACTGGAGCTGGAGGAGTATTTTGTGCTGGAGCTGGTGGAGTACTTTGTACTGGAGGTGGTGGAGTACTTTGTACTGGAGCTGGTGGAGTACTTTGTACTGGAGGTGGTGGAGTACTTTGTACTGGAGCTGGAGGAGTACTTTGTACTGGAGGTGGAGGAGTATGTTGCACTGGAGGTGGTGGAGTACGTTGTACTGGAGGTCGTGGAGTACTTTGTACTGGAGGTGGTGGAGTACTTTGTACTGGAGGTGGTGGAGTAATTTGCACTGGAGATGGTGGAGTACTTTGTACTGGAGGTGGTGGAGTACTTTGTACTGGAGGTGCTGGGGTACATTGTACTGGAGTGGAGGAGTACTTTGTACTGGATGTGGTGGAGTACTTTGTACTGGAGGTGGTGGAGTACTTTGTACTGGAAGTGGAGGAGTACTTTGAACTGGAGGTGGTGGAGTACTTTGTACTGGAGGTGGAGGAGTACTTTGTACTGGAGGTGGTGGAGTAATTTCTGCTGGAGGTGGTGGAGTAATTTGTACTGGAGGTGGAGGAGTACTTTGTACTGGAGCTGGAGGAGTACTTTGTACTGGAGGTGGTGGAGTACTTTGTACTGGAGGTGGTGGAGTACTTTGTACTGGAGGTGGTGGAGTACATTGTACTGGAGGTGGAGGAGTACTTTGTACTGGAGGTGGTGGAGTAATTTGTACTGGAGGTGGTGGAGTATTTTGTATTGGAGTTGGAGGAGTACTTTGTACTGGAGCTGGTGGAGTACTTTGTACTGGAGCTGGGGGAGTACCTTGTACTGGAGGTGGAGGATTACTTTGTACTGGAGGTGGAGGAGTACTTTGTACTGGAGGTGGTGGAGTACTTTGTACTGGAGGTGGTGGTGTACTTTGTGCTGGAGCTGGAGGAGTACTTTGTACTGGAGCTGGTGGAGTTCTTTGTACTGGAGGTGGTGGAGTACCTTGTACTGGAGGTGGAGGAGTACTTTGTACTGGAGGTGGAGGAGTATTTTGTACTGGAGGTGGAGGAGTACTTTGCACTGGAGCTGCTGGAGTACTTTGTACTGGAGGTGGTGGAGTACCTTGTACTGGAGGTGGAGGAGTACTTTGTACTGGAGGTGGAGGAGTACTTTGTACTGGAGGTGGTGGAGTACTTTGTACTGGAGGTGGTGGAGTACTTTGTACTGGAGGTGGTGGAGTACTTTGTACTGGAGGTGGAGGAGTACATTGTACTGTAGGTGGTGTAGTAGTTTGTACTGGAGGTGGTGGAGTACTTTGTACTCGAGGTGCTGGAGTACTTTGTACTGGAGGTGGTGGAGTACTTTGTACTGGAGGTGGTGGAGTACATTGTACTGGAGGTGGTGGAGTACTTTGTACTGGAGGTGGAGGAGTACTTTGTACTGGAGGTGGTGGAGTACTTTGTACTGGAGATGGTGGAGTACTTTGTACTGGAGGTGGTGGAGTACTTTGTACTGAAGTTGGTGGAGTACTTTGTACTCGAGGTGGTGGAGTACATTGTACTGGAGGTGGTGGAGTACTTTGTACTGGAGGTGGTGGAGCACATTGTACTGGAGGTGGTGGAGTACTTTGTACTGGAGGTGGTGGAGTACTTTGTACTGGAGGTGGAGGAGTACTTTGTACTGGAGGTGGTGGAGTACTTTGTAGTGGAGGTGGTGGAGTAGTTTGTACTGGAGGTGGAGGAGTACTTTGTACTGGAGGTGGTGGAGTACTTTGTACTGGAGGTGCAGGAGTACTTTTTACTGGAGGTGGTGGAGTAATTTGTACTGGAGGTGGTGGAGTAATTTGTACTGGAGGTGGAGGAGTACTTTGTACTGGAGGTGGTGGAGTACTTTGTACTGGAGGTGGTGGAGTACTTTGTACTGGAGGTGGTGGAGTACTTTGTACTGGAGGTGGAGGAGTACTTTGTACTGGAGGTGGTGGAGTAATTTGTACTGGAGGTGGTGGAGTAATTTGTACTGGAGGTGGAGGAGTACATTGTACTGGAGGTGGTGGAGTACTTTGTGCTGGAGGTGGTGGAGTACTTTGTACTGCAGGTGGTGGAGTACTTTGTACTGGAGGTGGAGGAGTACTTTGTACTGGAGGTGGTGGAGTAATTTGTACTGGAGGTGGTGGAGTAATTTGTATTGGAGTTGGAGGAGTACTTTGTACTGGAGCTGGTGGAGTACTTTGTACTGGAGGTGGTGGAGTACCTTGTACTGGAGGTGGAGGATTACTTTGTACTGGAGGTGGAGGAGTACTTTGTACTGGAGGTGGTGGAGTACTTTGTACTGGAGGTGGTGGTGTACTTTGTGCTGGAGGTGGAGGAGTACTTTGTACTGGAGCTGGTGGAGTACTTTGTACTGGAGGTGGTGGAGTACCTTGTACTGGAGGTGGAGGAGTACTTTGTACTGGAGGTGGTGGAGTACTTTGTACTGGAGGTGGTGGAGTACTTTGTACTGGAGGTGCTGGAATACTTTGTACTGGAGGCAGTGGAGTACTTTGTACTGGAGGTGCTGGAGTACTTTGTACTGGAGGTGGAGGAGAACTTTGTACTGGAGGTGGTGGAGTACTTTGGACTGGAGCTGGAGGAGTACTTTGTACTGGTGGTGGAGGAGTACTTTGTACTGGAGGTGGTGGAATACTTTGTACTGGAGCTGGAGGAGTACTTTGTACTGGAGGTGGAGGAGTACTTTGGACCGGAGGTGGTGGAGTACTTTGTACTGGAGGTGGTGGAGTACTTTGTACTGGAGGTGGTGGAGTACTTTGTACTGGAGGTGCTGGAGTACTTTGTACTGGAGGTGGAGGAGTACATTGTACCGGAGGTGGTGGAGTACTTTGTACCGGAGGTGGTGGAGTACTTTGTACTGGAGGTGGAGGAGTACTTTGTACCGGAGGTGGAGGAGTTCTTTGTACTGGAGGTGGTGGAGTACTTTGTACTGGAGGTGGTGGAGTACTTTGTACTGGAGGTGGAGGATTACTTTGTACTGGAGGTGGTGGAGTACTTTGTACTGGAGGTGGTGGAGTACTTTGTACTGGAGGTGGTGGAGTACTTTGTACTGGAGGTGGAGGAGTACTTTGTACCGGAGGTGGAGGAGTTCTTTGTACTGGAGGTGGTGGAGTACTTTGTACTGGAGGTGGTGGAGTACTTTGTACCGGAGGTGGTGGATTACTTTGTACTGGAGGTGGAGGAGTACTTTGTACTGGAGGTGCAGGAGTACTTTGTACTGGAAGTGGTGGAGTACTTTGTACTGGAGGTGGTGGAGTACTTTGTACTGGAGGTGGGGTAGTACTTTGTACTGGAGGTGGTGGAGTACTTTGTACTGGAGGTGGTGGAGTACTTTGTACTGGAGGTGGAGGAGTACTTTGTACTGGAGGTGGTGGAGTACTTTGTACTGGAGGTGGTGGAGTACTTTGTACTGGAGGTGGTGGAGTACTTTGTACTGGAGGTGGTGGAGTACTTTGTACTGGAGGTGGAGGAGTACTTTGTACTGGAAGTGGTGCAGTACTATGTACTGGAGGTGGTGGAGTACTTTGTACTGGAGGTGGTGGAGTACTTTGTAATGAAGGTGGGGGAGTACTTTGTACTGGAGGTGGTGGAGTACTTTGTACTGGAGGTGGTGGAGTACTTTGTACTGGAGGTGGTGGAGTACTTTGTACTGGAGGTGGTGGAGTACTTTGTGCTGGAGGTGGAGGAGTACTTTGTACTGGAAGTGGTGCAGTACTATGTACTGGAGGTGGTGGAGTACTTTGTACTGGAGGTGGTGGAGTACTTTGTAATGGAGGTGGGGGAGTACTTTGTACTGGAGGTGGTGGAGTACATTGTACTGGAGGTGGTGGAGTACTTTGTACTGGAGGCAGTGGAGTACTTTGTACTGGAGGTGGTGGAGTACTTTGTGCGGGAGGCGATGGAGTACTTTGTACTGGAGGTGGTGGAGTACTTTGCACTGGAGGTGGTGGAGTACTTTGTACTGGAGGTGGTGGAGTACTTTGTACTGGAGATGGTGGAGTACTTTGTACTGGAGGTGGTGGAGTACTTTGTACTGGAGATGGTGGAGTACTTTGTACTGGAGGTGGTGGAGTACTTTGCACTGGAGGTGGTGGAGTACTTTGTACTGGAGGTGGTGGAGTACTTTGTACTGGAGATGGTGGAGTACTTTGTACTGGAGGTGGAGGAGTACTTTGTACTGGAGGTGGTGGAGTACTTTGTACTGGAGGTGGAGGAGTACTTTGTACTGGAGGTGGAGGAGTACTTTGTACTGGAGGTGGTGGAGTACTTTGTACTGGAGCTGGTGGAGTACTTTGTACTGGAGGCAGTGGAGTACTTTGTACTGGAGGTGCTGGAGTACTTTGTACTGGAGGTGGAGGAGTACTTTGTACTGGAGGCAGTGGAGTATTTTGCACTGGAGGTGGTGGAGTACTTTGTGCTGGAGGTGGAGGAGTACTTTGCACTGGAGGCAGTGGAGTATTTTTTACTGGAGGTGCTGGACTACTTTGTACTGGAGGTGGTGGAGTACTTTGTACTGGAGGTGGAGGAGTACTTTGTACTGGAGGTGGTGCAGTACTTTGTACTGGAGGAGGTGGAGTACTTTGTACTGGAGGTGCTGGAGTACTATGTACTGGAGGTGGAGGAGTACTTTGTACTGGAGGTGGTGGAGTACTTTGTACTGGAGGTGGAGGAGTACTTTGTAGAGGAGGCGGTGGAGTACGTTGTACTGGAGGCAGTGGAGTACTTTGTGCTGGAGATGCTGGAGTACTTTGTACGGGAGGCGGTGGGGTACTTTGTACTGGAGGTGCTGGAGTACTTTGTACGGGAGGCGGTGGAGTACTTTGTATTGGAGGTGGAGGAGTACTTTGTACTGGAGGTGGAGGAGTACGTTGTGCTGGAGGTGCTGGAGTACTTTGTACTGGAGGTGCTGGTGTACTTTGTACTGGAGGTGGTGGAGTACTTTGTACTGGAGGTGCTGGAGTACTTTGTACTGGAGGTGGAGGAGTACTTTGTACTGGAGGTAGTTGAGTACTTTGTACTGGAGCTGGAGGAGTACTTTGTGCTGGAGGTGCTGGTGTACTTTGTACTGGAGGTGGTGGAGTACTTTGTACTGGAGGTGGTGGAGTACTTTGTACTGGAGGTGGAGGAGTACTTTGTACTGGAGGTGGTGGAGTACTTTGTACTGGAGGTGGAGGAGTACTTTGTACTGGAGGTGCTGGAGTACTTTGTACTGGAGGTGCTGGAGTACTTTTTACTGGAGCTGGTGGAGTACTTTGTACTGGAGGTGCTGGAGTACTTTGTACTGGAGGTGGAGGAGTACTTTGTACTGGAGGTGCTGGAGTACTTTGTACTGGAGGTGCTGGAGTACTTTGTACTGGAGGTGGTGGAGTACTTTGTACTGGAGGTGCTAAAGTACTTTGTACTGGGGGTGCTGGAGTACTTTGTACTGGAGGTGGAGGAGTACTTTGTACTGGAGGTGCTGGAGTACTTTGTACTGGAGGCGGTGGAGTACTTTGTACTGGAGGTGGTGGAGTACTTTGTACTGGAGGTGCTGGAATACTTTGCACTGGAGGCAGTGGAGTACTTTGTACTGGAGGTGCTGGAGTACTTTGTACTGGAGGTGGAGGAGTACTTTGTACTGGAGGTGGTGGAGTATTTTGCACTGGAGCTGGAGGAGTACTTTGTACTGGAGGTGGAGGAGTACTTTGTACTGGAGGTGGTGGAGTACTTTGTACTGGAGCTGGAGGAGTACTTTGTACTGGAGGTGGCGGAGTACTTTCTTCCGGAGGTGGTGGAGTAATTTGTACTGGAGGTGGAGGAGTACTTTGTGCTGGAGGTGGTGGAGTACTTTGTACCAGAGGTGGTGGAGTACTTTGTACCGGAGGTGGTGGAGTACTTTGTACTGGAGGTGAAGGAGTACTTTGTACCGGAGGTGGAGGAGTACTTTGTACTGGAGGTGGTGGAGTACTTTGTACTGGAGGTGGTGGAGTACTTTGTACTAGAGGTGGAGGATTACTTTGTACTGGAGGTGGTGGAGTACTTTGTACTGGAGGTGGTGGAGTACTTTGTACTGGAGGTGCAGGAGTACTTTGTACTGGAGGTGGTGGAGTACTTTGTACTGGAGGTGGTGGAGTACTTTGTACTGGAGGTGGAGGAGTACTTTTTACTGGAGGTGGTGGAATACTTTGTACTGGAGGTGCTGGAGTACTTTGCACTGGAGGTGGTGGAATACTTTGTACTGGTGGTGGTGGAGTACTTTCTACTGGAGGTGGTGGAGTACTTTGTACTGGAGGTGCTGGAGTACTTTGTACTGGAGCTGAAGGAGTACTTTGTGCTGGAGGTGGTGGAGCACTTTGTACTGGAGGTGCTGGAGTACTTTGTACTGGAGGTGGAGGAGTACTTTGTACTGGAGGTGGTGGAGTACTTTGTACTGGAGGTGGAGGAGTACTTTGTACTGGAGGTGGTGTAGTAGTTTGTACTGGAGGTGGTGGAGTACTTTGTACTGGAGGTGCTGGAGTACTTTGTACTGGAGGTGGTGGAGTACTTTGTACTGGAGGTGGTGGAGTACTTTGTACTGGAGGTGGTGGAGTACTTTGTGCTGGAGGTGCTGGAGTACTTTGTACGGGAGGCGGTGGAGTACTTTGTACTGGAGGTGCTGGAGTAATTTGTACGGGAGGCGGTGGAGTACTTTGTATTGGAGGTGGAGGAGTACTTTGTACTGGAGGTGGAGAAGTACTTTGTGCTGGAGGTGCTGGAGTACTTTGTACTGGAGGTGCTGGAGTACTTTGTACTGGAGGTGGTGGAGTACTTTGTACTGGAGGTGCTGGAGTACTTTGTACTGGAGGTGGAGGAGTACTTTGTACTGGAGGTGGTGGAGTACTTTGTACTGGAGGTGGAGGAGTACTTTGTACTGGAGGTGCTGGAGTACTTTGTACTGGAGGTGCTGGAGTACTTTGTACTGGAGGTGGTGGAGTACTTTGTACTGGAGGTGCTGGAGTACTTTGTACTGGAGGTGGAGGAGTACTTTGTACTGGAGGTGCTGGAGTACTTTGTACTGGAGGTGCTGGAGTACTTTGTACTGGAGGTGGAGGAGTACTTTGTACTGGAGGTGCTGGAGTACTTTATACTGGAGGTGGTGGAGTACTTTGTACTGGAGGTGGTGGAGTACTTTGTACTGGAGGTGCTGGAATACTTTGTACTGGAGGCAGTGGAGTACTTTGTACTGGAGGTGCTGGAGTACTTTGTACTGGAGGTGGAGGAGTACTTTGTACTGGAGGTGGTGGAGTACTTTGTACTGGAGCTGGAGGAGTACTTTGTACTGGAGGTGGAGGAGTACTTTGTACAGGAGGTCGTGGAATACTTTGTACTGGAGCTGGAGGAGTACATTGTACTGGAGGTGGAGGAGTACTTTGTACCGGAGGTGGTGGAGTACTTTGTACTGGAGGTGGTGGAGTACTTTGTACTGGAGGTGGTGGAGTACTTTGTACTGGAGGTGCTGGAGTACTTTGTACTGGAGGTGGAGGAGTACTTTGTACCGGAGGTGGTGGAGTACTTTGTACCGGAGGTGGTGGAGTACTTTGTACTGGAGGTGGTGGAGTACTTTGTACCGGAGGTGGAGGAGTTCTTTGTACTGGAGGTGGTGGAGTTCTTTGTACTGGAGGTGGCGGAGTACTTTGTACTGGAGGTGGAGGAGTATTTGTACTGGAGGTGGTGGAGTACTTTGTACTGGAGGTGGAGGAATACTTTGTACTGGAGGTGGAGGAGTACTTTGTACTGGAGGTGGAGGAATACTTTGTACTGGAGGTGGAGGAGTACTTTGCACTGGAGGTGCTGGAGTACTTTGTATTGGAGGTGGAGGAGTACTTTGTACTGGAGGTGGAGGAGTACTTTGTGCTGGAGGTGCTGGAGCACTTTGTACTGGAGGTGCTGGGGTACTTTTTACTGGAGGTGGTGGAATACTTTGTACTGGAGGTGGTGGAGTACTTTGTACTGGAGGTGGAGGAGTACTTTGTACTGGAGGTGGTGGAGTACTTTGTACTGGAGGTGGAGGAGTACTTTGTACTGGAGGTGCTGGAGTACTTTGTACTGGAGGTGCTGGACTACTTTGTACTGGAGGTGGTGGAGTACTTTGTACTGGAGGTGCTGGAGCACTTTGTACTGGAGGTGGAGGAGTACTTTGAACTGGAGGTGCTGGAGTGCTTTGTACTGGAGGTGCTGGAGTACTTTGTACTGGAGGTGGTGGGTACTTTGTACTGGAGGTGCTGGAGTACATTGTACTGGAGGTGCTGGAGTACTTTGTACTGGAGGTGGAGGAGTACTTTGTACTGGAGGTGCTGGAGTACTTTGTACTGGAGGTGGTGGAGTACTTTGTACTGGAGGTGGTGGAGTACTTTGTACTGGAGGTGCTGGAATACTTTGTACTGGAGGCAGTGGAGTACTTTGTACTGGAGGTGCTGGAGTACTTTGTACTGGAGGTGGAGGAGAACTTTGTACTGGAGGTGGTGGAGTACTTTGTACTGGAGCTGGAGGAGTACTTTGTACTGGTGGTGGAGGAGTACTTTGTACTGGAGGTGGTGGAATACTTTGTACTGGAGCTGGAGGAGTACTTTGTACTGGAGGTGGAGGAGTACTTTGTACCGGAGGTGGTGGAGTACTTTGTACTGGAGGTGGTGGAGTACTTTGTACTGGAGGTGGTGGAGTACTTTGTACTGGAGGTGCTGGAGTACTTTGTACTGGAGGTGGAGGAGTACATTGTACCGGAGGTGGTGGAGTACTTTGTACCGGAGGTGGTGGAGTACTTTGTACTGGAGGTGGAGGAGTACTTTGTACCGGAGGTGGAGGAGTTCTTTGTACTGGAGGTGGTGGAGTACTTTGTACTGGAGGTGGTGGAGTACTTTGTACTGGAGGTGGAGGATTACTTTGTACTGGAGGTGGTGGAGTACTTTGTACTGGAGGTGGTGGAGTACTTTGTACTGGAGGTGGTGGAGTACCTTGTACGGGAGGTGCAGGAGTACTTTGTACTGGAGGTGGTGGAGTACTTTGTACTGGAGGTGGTGGAGTACTTTGTACTGGAGGTGGAGGAGTACTTTGTGCTGGAGGTGGTGGAGTACTTTGTACTGGAGGTGCAGGAGTACTTTGTACTGGAGGTGGTGGAATACTTTGTACTGGAGGTGGTGGAATACTTTGTACTGGAGGTGGTGGAGTACTTTGTACTGGAGGTGCTGGAGTACTTTGTACTGGAGGTGGTGGAGTAGTTTGTACTGGAGGTGGTGGAGTACTTTGTACTGGAGCTGGAGGAGTACTTTGTGCTGGAGGTGGTGGAGTACTTTGTACTGGAGGTGCTGGAGTACTTTGTACTGGAGGTGGAGGAGTACTTTGTACTGGAGGTGGTGGAGTACTTTGTACTGGAGGTGGAGGAGTACTTTGTACTGGAGGTGGTGTAGTAGTTTGTACTGGAGGTGGTGGAGTACTTTGTACTGGACGTGCTGGAGTACTTTGTACTGGAGGTGGTGGAGTACTTTGAACTGGAGGTGGTGGAGTACTTTGTACTGCAGGTGGTGGAGTACTTTGTACTGGAGGTGGTGTAGTAGTTTGTACTGGAGGTGGTGGAGTACTTTGTACTGGACGTGCTGGAGTACTTTGTACTGGAGGTGGTGGAGTACTTTGAACTGGAGGTGGTGGAGTACTTTGTACTGGAGGTGGTGGAGTACTTTGTACTGGAGGTGGTGGAGTACTTTGTACTGGAGGTGGTGGAGTACTTTGTACTGGAGGTGGTGGAATACTTTGTACTGGAGGTGGTGGAGTACTTTGTACTGGAGTTGGTGGAATACTTTGTACTGGAGGTTGAGGAGTACTTTGTACTGGAGGTGGAGGAGTACTTTGTACTGGAGGTGGAGGAGTACTTTGTACTGGAGGTGGTGGAGTCCTTTGTACTGGAGGTGGAGGAGTACTTAGTACTGGAGGTGGTGGAGTACTTTGTACTGGAGGTGGTGGAGTACTTTGTACTGGAGGTGCTGGAGAACTTTGTACTGGAGGTGGTGGAGTACTTTGTACTGGAGGTGGAGGAGTACTTTGTACTGGAGGTGGTGGAGTACTTTGTACTGGAGGTGGTGGAGTACTTTGTACTGGAGGTGCTGGAGTGCTTTGTACTGGAGGTGGTGGAGTCCTTTGTACTGGAGGTGGTGGAGTACTTTGTACTGGAGGTGGTGGAGTACCTTGTACTGGAGGTGGTGGAGTACTTTGTACTGGAGGTGCTGGAGTACTTTGTACTGGAGGTGGTGGAGTACTTTGTACTGGAGGTGCTGGAGTACTTTGTACTGGAGGTGGTGGAGTACTTTGTACTGGAGGTGGTGGAGTACTTTGTACTGGAGGCGGTGGAGTACTTTGTACTGGAGGTGGTGGAGTATTTTGTACTGGAGTTGGTGGAGTACTTTGTACTGGAGGTGGTGGAGTACTTTGTACTGGAGGTGGTGGAGTACTTTGTACTGGAGGTGTTGGAGTACTTTGTACTGGAGCTGGAGGAGTACTTTGTACTGGAGGTGGAGGAGTACGTTGTACTGGAGGTGGTGGAGTACGTTGTACTGGAGGTGGTGGAGTACCTTGTACTGGAGGTGGTGGAGTAATTTGCACTAGAGATGGTGGAGTGCTTTGTACTGGAGGTGGTGGAGTACTTTGTACTGGAGGTGCTGGGGTACATTGTACTGGAGTGGAGGAGTACTTTGTACTGGATGTGGTGGAGTACTTTGTACTGGAGGTGTTGGAGTACTTTGTACTGGAAGTGGAGGAGTACTTTGAACTGGAGGTGGTGGAGTACGTTGTACTGGAGGGGGAGGAGTACTTTGTACTGGAGGTGGTGGAGTAATTTGTGCTGGAGGTGGTGGAGTAATTTGTACTGGAGGTGGAGGAGTACTTTGTACTGGAGCTGGAGGAGTACTTTGTACTGGAGGTGGTGGAGTACTTTGTACTGGAGGTGGTGGAGTACTTTGTACTGGAGGTGGTGGAGTACTTTGTACTGGAGGTGGAGGAGTACTTTGTACTGGAGGTGGTGGAGTAATTTGTACTGGAGGTGGTGGAGTATTTTGTATTGGAGTTGGAGGAGTACTTTGTACTGGAGCTGGTGGAGTACTTTGTACTGGAGGTGGTGGAGTACCTTGTACTGGAGGTGGAGGATTACTTTGTACTGGAGGTGGAGGAGCACTTTGTACTGGAGGTGGTGGAGTACTTTGTACTGGAGGTGGTGGTGTACTTTGTGCTGGAGGTGGAGGAGTACTTTGCACTGGAGCTGGTGGAGTACTTTGTACTGGAGGTGGTGGAGTACCTTGTACTGGAGGTGGAGGAGTACTTTGTACTGGAGGTGGAGGAGTATTTTGTACTGGAGGTGGAGGAGTACTTTGTACTGGAGCTGGTGGAGTACTTTGTACTGGAGGTGGTGGAGTACCTTGTACTGGAGGTGGAGGAGTACTTTGTACTGGAGGTGGAGGAGTACTTTGTACTGGAGGTGGTGGAGTACTTTGTACTGGAGGTGGTGGAGTACTTTGTACTGGAGGTGGTGGAGTACTTTGTACTGGAGGTGGAGGAGTACTTTGTACTGTAGGTGGTGTCGTAGTTTGTACTGGAGGCGGTGGAGTACTTTGTACTCGAGGTGCTGGAGTACTTTGTACTGGAGGTGGTGGAGTACTTTGTACTGGAGGTGGTGGAGTACATTGTACTGGAGGTGGTGGAGTACTTTGTACTGGAGGTGGAGGAGTACTTTGTACTGGAGGTGGTGGAGTACTTTGTACTGGAGATGGTGGAGTACTTTGTACTGGAGGTGGTGGAGTACTTTGTACTGAAGTTGGTGGAGTACTTTGTACTCGAGGTGGTGGAGTACATTGTACTGGAGGTGGTGGAGTACTTTGTACTGGAGGTGGTGGAGTCCTTTGTACTGGAGGTGGAGGAGTACTTTGTACTGGAGGTGGTGGAGTACTTTGTACTGGAGGTGGTGGAGTACTTTGTACTGGAGGTGCTGGAGAACTTTGTACTGGAGGTGGTGGAGTACTTTGTACTGGAGGTGGAGGAGTACTTTGTACTGGAGGTGGTGGAGTACCTTGTACTGGAGGTGGTGGAGTACTTTGTACTGGAGGTGCTGGAGTACTTTGTACTGGAGGTGGTGGAGTCCTTTGTACTGGAGGTGGTGGAGTACTTTGTACTGGAGGTGGTGGAGTACCTTGTACTGGAGGTGGTGGAGTACTTTGTACTGGAGGTGCTGGAGTACTTTGTACTGGAGGTGGTGGAATACTTTGTACTGGAGGTGGAGGAGTACTTTGTACTGGAGGTGGTGGAGTACTTTGTACTGGAGGTGGAGGAGCACTTTGTACTGGAGGTGGAGGAGTACTTTGTACTGGAGGTGGTGGAGTACCTTTTACTGGAGGTGGTGGAGTACTTTGTACTGGAGGTGCTGGAGTACTTTGTACTGGAGGTGGTGGAGTACTTTGTACTGGAGGTGGTGGAGTACTTTGTACTGGAGGCGGTGGAGTACTTTGTACTGGAGGTGGTGGAGTATTTTGTGCTGGAGTTGGTGGAGTACTTTGTACTGGAGGTGGTGGAGTACTTTGTACTGGAGGTGGTGGAGTACTTTGTACTGGAGGTGGTGGAGTACTTTGTACTGGAGCTGGAGGAATACTTTGTACTGGAGGTGGAGGAGTACGTTGTACTGGAGGTGGTGGAGTACGTTGTACTGGAGGTGGTGGAGTACTTTGTACTGGAGGTGGTGGAGTAATTTGCACTGGAGATGGTGGAGTACTTTGTACTGGAGGTGGTGGAGTACTTTGTACTGGAGGTGCTGGGGTACATTGTACTGGAGTGGAGGAGTACTTTGTACTGGATGTGGTGGAGTACTTTGTACTGGAGGTGGTGGAGTACTTTGTACTGGAAGTGGAGGAGTACTTTGAACTGGAGGTGGTGGAGTACTTTGTACTGGAGGTGGAGGAGTACTTTGTACTGGAGGTGGTGGAGTAATTTGTGCTGGAGGGTAGTGGAGTAATTTGTACTGGAGGTGGAGGAGTACTTTGTACTGGAGCTGGAGGAGTACTTTGTACTGGAGGTGGTGGAGTACTTTGTAGTGGAGGTGGTGGAGTACTTTGCACTGGAGGTGGTGGAGTACTTGGTACTGGAGGTGGAGGAGTACTTTGTACTGGAGCTGGTGGAGTACTTTGTACTGGAGGTGGTGGAGTACCTTGTACTGGAGGTGGAGGATTGCTTTGTACTGGAGGTGGAGGAGTACTTTGTACTGGAGGTGGTGGAGTACTTTGTACTGGAGGTGGTGGTGTACTTTGTGCTGGAGGTGGAGGAGTACTTTGTACTGGAGCTCTTGGAGTACTTTGTACTGGAGGTGGTGGAGTACCTTGTACTGGAGGTGGAGGAGTACTTTGTACTGGAGGTGGAGGAGTATTTTGTACTGGAGGTGGAGGAGTACTTTGCACTGGAGCTGGTGGAGTACTTTGTACTGGAGGTGGTGGAGTACCTTGTACTGGAGGTGGAGGAGTACTTTGTACTGGAGGTGGAGGAGTACTTTGTACTGGAGGTGGTGGAGTACTTTGTACTGGAGGTGGTGGAGTACTTTGTACTGGAGGTGGTGGAGTACCTTGTACTGGAGGTGGAGGAGTACTTTGTACTGTAGGTGGTGTCGTAGTTTGTACTGGAGGTGGTGGAGTACTTTGTACTCGAGGTGCTGGAGTACTTTGTACTGGAGGTGGTGGAGTACTTTGTACTGGAGGTGGTGGAGTACATTGTACTGGAGGTGGTGGAGTACTTTGTACTGGAGGTGGAGGGGTACTTTGTACTGGAGGTGGTGGAGTACTTTGTACTGGAGATGGTGGAGTACTTTGTACTGGAGGTGGTGGAGTGCTTTGTACTGAAGTTGGTGGAGTACTTTGTACTCGAGGTGGTGGAGTACATTGTACTGGAGGTGGTGGAGTACTTTGTACTGGAGGTGGTGGAGCACATTGTACTGGAGGTGGTGGAGTACTTTGTACTGGAGGTGGTGGAGTACTTTGTACTGGAGGTGGAGGAGTACTTTGTACTGGAGGTGGTGGAGTACTTTGTACTGGAGGTGGTGGAGTACTTTGTACTGGAGGTGGAGGAGTACTTTGTACTGGAGGTGGTGGAGTACTTTGTACTGGAGGTGCAGGAGTACTTTTTACTGGAGGTGGTGGAGTAATTTGTACTGGAGGTGGTGGAGTAATTTGTACTGGAGGTGGAGGAGTACTTTGTACTGAAGCTGGAGGAGTACTTTGTACTGGAGGTGGTGGAGTACTTTGTACTGGAGGTGGTGGAGTACTTTGTACTGGAGGTGGTGGAGTACTTTGTACTGGAGGTGGAGGAGTACATTGTACTGGAGGTGGTGGAGTAATTTGTACTGGAGGTGGTGGAGTAATTTGTACTGGAGGTGGAGGAGTACATTGTACTGGAGGTGGTGGAGTACTTTGTGCTGGAGGTGGTGGAGTACTTTGTACTGGAGGTGGTGGAGTACTTTGTACTGGAGGTGGAGGACTACTTTGTACTGGAGGTGGTGGAGTAATTTGTACTGGAGGTGGTGGAGTAATTTGCCTTGGAGTTGGAGGAGTACTTTGTACTGGAGCTGGTGGAGTACTTTGTACTGGAGGTGGTGGAGTACCTTGTACTGGAGGTGGAGGATTACTTTGTACTGGAGGTGGAGGAGTACTTTGTACTGGAGGTGGTGGAGTACTTTGTACTGGAGGTGGTGGTGTACTTTGTGCTGGAGGTGGAGGAGTACTTTGTACTGGAGCTGGTGGAGTACTTTGTACTGGAGGTGGTGGGGTACCTTGTACTGGAGGTGGAGGAGTACTTTGTACTGGAGCTGGAGGAGTATTTTGTGCTGGAGCTGGTGGAGTACTTTGTACTGGAGGTGGTGGAGTACTTTGTACTGGAGCTGGTGGAGTACTTTGTACTGGAGGTGGTGGAGTACTTTGTACTGGAGCTGGAGGAGTACTTTGTACTGGAGGTGGAGGAGTATGTTGCACTGGAGGTGGTGGAGTACGTTGTACTGGAGGTCGTGGAGTACTTTGTACTGGAGGTGGTGGAGTACTTTGTACTGGAGGTGGTGGAGTAATTTGCACTGGAGATGGTGGAGTACTTTGTACTGGAGGTGGTGGAGTACTTTGTACTGGAGGTGCTGGGGTACATTGTACTGGAGTGGAGGAGTACTTTGTACTGGATGTGGTGGAGTACTTTGTACTGGAGGTGGTGGAGTACTTTGTACTGGAAGTGGAGGAGTACTTTGAACTGGAGGTGGTGGAGTACTTTGTACTGGAGGTGGAGGAGTACTTTGTACTGGAGGTGGTGGAGTAATTTCTGCTGGAGGTGGTGGAGTAATTTGTACTGGAGGTGGAGGAGTACTTTGTACTGGAGCTGGAGGAGTACTTTGTACTGGAGGTGGTGGAGTACTTTGTACTGGAGGTGGTGGAGTACTTTGTACTGGAGGTGGTGGAGTACATTGTACTGGAGGTGGAGGAGTACTTTGTACTGGAGGTGGTGGAGTAATTTGTACTGGAGGTGGTGGAGTATTTTGTATTGGAGTTGGAGGAGTACTTTGTACTGGAGCTGGTGGAGTACTTTGTACTGGAGCTGGGGGAGTACCTTGTACTGGAGGTGGAGGATTACTTTGTACTGGAGGTGGAGGAGTACTTTGTACTGGAGGTGGTGGAGTACTTTGTACTGGAGGTGGTGGTGTACTTTGTGCTGGAGCTGGAGGAGTACTTTGTACTGGAGGTGTTGGAGTACTTTGTACTGGAGCTGGAGGAGTACTTTGTACTGGAGGTGGAGGAGTACGTTGTACTGGAGGTGGTGGAGTACGTTGTACTGGAGGTGGTGGAGTACCTTGTACTGGAGGTGGTGGAGTAATTTGCACTAGAGATGGTGGAGTGCTTTGTACTGGAGGTGGTGGAGTACTTTGTACTGGAGGTGCTGGGGTACATTGTACTGGAGTGGAGGAGTACTTTGTACTGGATGTGGTGGAGTACTTTGTACTGGAGGTGTTGGAGTACTTTGTACTGGAAGTGGAGGAGTACTTTGAACTGGAGGTGGTGGAGTACTTTGTACTGGAGGGGGAGGAGTACTTTGTACTGGAGGTGGTGGAGTAATTTGTGCTGGAGGTGGTGGAGTAATTTGTACTGGAGGTGGAGGAGTACTTTGTACTGGAGCTGGAGGAGTACTTTGTACTGGAGGTGGTGGAGTACTTTGTACTGGAGGTGGTGGAGTACTTTGTACTGGAGGTGGTGGAGTACTTTGTACTGGAGGTGGAGGAGTACTTTGTACTGGAGGTGGTGGAGTAATTTGTACTGGAGGTGGTGGAGTATTTTGTATTGGAGTTGGAGGAGTACTTTGTACTGGAGCTGGTGGAGTACTTTGTACTGGAGGTGGTGGAGTACCTTGTACTGGAGGTGGAGGATTACTTTGTACTGGAGGTGGAGGAGCACTTTGTACTGGAGGTGGTGGAGTACTTTGTACTGGAGGTGGTGGTGTACTTTGTGCTGGAGGTGGAGGAGTACTTTGCACTGGAGCTGGTGGAGTACTTTGTACTGGAGGTGGTGGAGTACCTTGTACTGGAGGTGGAGGAGTACTTTGTACTGGAGGTGGAGGAGTATTTTGTACTGGAGGTGGAGGAGTACTTTGTACTGGAGCTGGTGGAGTACTTTGTACTGGAGGTGGTGGAGTACCTTGTACTGGAGGTGGAGGAGTACTTTGTACTGGAGGTGGAGGAGTACTTTGTACTGGAGGTGGTGGAGTACTTTGTACTGGAGGTGGTGGAGTACTTTGTACTGGAGGTGGTGGAGTACTTTGTACTGGAGGTGGAGGAGTACTTTGTACTGTAGGTGGTGTCGTAGTTTGTACTGGAGGCGGTGGAGTACTTTGTACTCGAGGTGCTGGAGTACTTTGTACTGGAGGTGGTGGAGTACTTTGTACTGGAGGTGGTGGAGTACATTGTACTGGAGGTGGTGGAGTACTTTGTACTGGAGGTGGAGGAGTACTTTGTACTGGAGGTGGTGGAGTACTTTGTACTGGAGATGGTGGAGTACTTTGTACTGGAGGTGGTGGAGTACTTTGTACTGAAGTTGGTGGAGTACTTTGTACTCGAGGTGGTGGAGTACATTGTACTGGAGGTGGTGGAGTACTTTGTACTGGAGGTGGTGGAGTCCTTTGTACTGGAGGTGGAGGAGTACTTTGTACTGGAGGTGGTGGAGTACTTTGTACTGGAGGTGGTGGAGTACTTTGTACTGGAGGTGCTGGAGAACTTTGTACTGGAGGTGGTGGAGTACTTTGTACTGGAGGTGGAGGAGTACTTTGTACTGGAGGTGGTGGAGTACCTTGTACTGGAGGTGGTGGAGTACTTTGTACTGGAGGTGCTGGAGTACTTTGTACTGGAGGTGGTGGAGTCCTTTGTACTGGAGGTGGTGGAGTACTTTGTACTGGAGGTGGTGGAGTACCTTGTACTGGAGGTGGTGGAGTACTTTGTACTGGAGGTGCTGGAGTACTTTGTACTGGAGGTGGTGGAATACTTTGTACTGGAGGTGGAGGAGTACTTTGTACTGGAGGTGGTGGAGTACTTTGTACTGGAGGTGGAGGAGCACTTTGTACTGGAGGTGGAGGAGTACTTTGTACTGGAGGTGGTGGAGTACCTTTTACTGGAGGTGGTGGAGTACTTTGTACTGGAGGTGCTGGAGTACTTTGTACTGGAGGTGGTGGAGTACTTTGTACTGGAGGTGGTGGAGTACTTTGTACTGGAGGCGGTGGAGTACTTTGTACTGGAGGTGGTGGAGTATTTTGTGCTGGAGTTGGTGGAGTACTTTGTACTGGAGGTGGTGGAGTACTTTGTACTGGAGGTGGTGGAGTACTTTGTACTGGAGGTGGTGGAGTACTTTGTACTGGAGCTGGAGGAATACTTTGTACTGGAGGTGGAGGAGTACGTTGTACTGGAGGTGGTGGAGTACGTTGTACTGGAGGTGGTGGAGTACTTTGTACTGGAGGTGGTGGAGTAATTTGCACTGGAGATGGTGGAGTACTTTGTACTGGAGGTGGTGGAGTACTTTGTACTGGAGGTGCTGGGGTACATTGTACTGGAGTGGAGGAGTACTTTGTACTGGATGTGGTGGAGTACTTTGTACTGGAGGTGGTGGAGTACTTTGTACTGGAAGTGGAGGAGTACTTTGAACTGGAGGTGGTGGAGTACTTTGTACTGGAGGTGGAGGAGTACTTTGTACTGGAGGTGGTGGAGTAATTTGTGCTGGAGGGTAGTGGAGTAATTTGTACTGGAGGTGGAGGAGTACTTTGTACTGGAGCTGGAGGAGTACTTTGTACTGGAGGTGGTGGAGTACTTTGTAGTGGAGGTGGTGGAGTACTTTGCACTGGAGGTGGTGGAGTACTTGGTACTGGAGGTGGAGGAGTACTTTGTACTGGAGCTGGTGGAGTACTTTGTACTGGAGGTGGTGGAGTACCTTGTACTGGAGGTGGAGGATTGCTTTGTACTGGAGGTGGAGGAGTACTTTGTACTGGAGGTGGTGGAGTACTTTGTACTGGAGGTGGTGGTGTACTTTGTGCTGGAGGTGGAGGAGTACTTTGTACTGGAGCTCTTGGAGTACTTTGTACTGGAGGTGGTGGAGTACCTTGTACTGGAGGTGGAGGAGTACTTTGTACTGGAGGTGGAGGAGTATTTTGTACTGGAGGTGGAGGAGTACTTTGCACTGGAGCTGGTGGAGTACTTTGTACTGGAGGTGGTGGAGTACCTTGTACTGGAGGTGGAGGAGTACTTTGTACTGGAGGTGGAGGAGTACTTTGTACTGGAGGTGGTGGAGTACTTTGTACTGGAGGTGGTGGAGTACTTTGTACTGGAGGTGGTGGAGTACCTTGTACTGGAGGTGGAGGAGTACTTTGTACTGTAGGTGGTGTCGTAGTTTGTACTGGAGGTGGTGGAGTACTTTGTACTCGAGGTGCTGGAGTACTTTGTACTGGAGGTGGTGGAGTACTTTGTACTGGAGGTGGTGGAGTACATTGTACTGGAGGTGGTGGAGTACTTTGTACTGGAGGTGGAGGGGTACTTTGTACTGGAGGTGGTGGAGTACTTTGTACTGGAGATGGTGGAGTACTTTGTACTGGAGGTGGTGGAGTGCTTTGTACTGAAGTTGGTGGAGTACTTTGTACTCGAGGTGGTGGAGTACATTGTACTGGAGGTGGTGGAGTACTTTGTACTGGAGGTGGTGGAGCACATTGTACTGGAGGTGGTGGAGTACTTTGTACTGGAGGTGGTGGAGTACTTTGTACTGGAGGTGGAGGAGTACTTTGTACTGGAGGTGGTGGAGTACTTTGTACTGGAGGTGGTGGAGTACTTTGTACTGGAGGTGGAGGAGTACTTTGTACTGGAGGTGGTGGAGTACTTTGTACTGGAGGTGCAGGAGTACTTTTTACTGGAGGTGGTGGAGTAATTTGTACTGGAGGTGGTGGAGTAATTTGTACTGGAGGTGGAGGAGTACTTTGTACTGAAGCTGGAGGAGTACTTTGTACTGGAGGTGGTGGAGTACTTTGTACTGGAGGTGGTGGAGTACTTTGTACTGGAGGTGGTGGAGTACTTTGTACTGGAGGTGGAGGAGTACATTGTACTGGAGGTGGTGGAGTAATTTGTACTGGAGGTGGTGGAGTAATTTGTACTGGAGGTGGAGGAGTACATTGTACTGGAGGTGGTGGAGTACTTTGTGCTGGAGGTGGTGGAGTACTTTGTACTGGAGGTGGTGGAGTACTTTGTACTGGAGGTGGAGGAGTACTTTGTACTGGAGGTGGTGGAGTAATTTGTACTGGAGGTGGTGGAGTAATTTGCCTTGGAGTTGGAGGAGTACTTTGTACTGGAGCTGGTGGAGTACTTTGTACTGGAGGTGGTGGAGTACCTTGTACTGGAGGTGGAGGATTACTTTGTACTGGAGGTGGAGGAGTACTTTGTACTGGAGGTGGTGGAGTACTTTGTACTGGAGGTGGTGGTGTACTTTGTGCTGGAGGTGGAGGAGTACTTTGTACTGGAGCTGGTGGAGTACTTTGTACTGGAGGTGGTGGGGTACCTTGTACTGGAGGTGGAGGAGTACTTTGTACTGGAGCTGGAGGAGTATTTTGTGCTGGAGCTGGTGGAGTACTTTGTACTGGAGGTGGTGGAGTACTTTGTACTGGAGCTGGTGGAGTACTTTGTACTGGAGGTGGTGGAGTACTTTGTACTGGAGCTGGAGGAGTACTTTGTACTGGAGGTGGAGGAGTATGTTGCACTGGAGGTGGTGGAGTACGTTGTACTGGAGGTCGTGGAGTACTTTGTACTGGAGGTGGTGGAGTACTTTGTACTGGAGGTGGTGGAGTAATTTGCACTGGAGATGGTGGAGTACTTTGTACTGGAGGTGGTGGAGTACTTTGTACTGGAGGTGCTGGGGTACATTGTACTGGAGTGGAGGAGTACTTTGTACTGGATGTGGTGGAGTACTTTGTACTGGAGGTGGTGGAGTACTTTGTACTGGAAGTGGAGGAGTACTTTGAACTGGAGGTGGTGGAGTACTTTGTACTGGAGGTGGAGGAGTACTTTGTACTGGAGGTGGTGGAGTAATTTCTGCTGGAGGTGGTGGAGTAATTTGTACTGGAGGTGGAGGAGTACTTTGTACTGGAGCTGGAGGAGTACTTTGTACTGGAGGTGGTGGAGTACTTTGTACTGGAGGTGGTGGAGTACTTTGTACTGGAGGTGGTGGAGTACATTGTACTGGAGGTGGAGGAGTACTTTGTACTGGAGGTGGTGGAGTAATTTGTACTGGAGGTGGTGGAGTATTTTGTATTGGAGTTGGAGGAGTACTTTGTACTGGAGCTGGTGGAGTACTTTGTACTGGAGCTGGGGGAGTACCTTGTACTGGAGGTGGAGGATTACTTTGTACTGGAGGTGGAGGAGTACTTTGTACTGGAGGTGGTGGAGTACTTTGTACTGGAGGTGGTGGTGTACTTTGTGCTGGAGCTGGAGGAGTACTTTGTACTGGAGCTGGTGGAGTACTTTGTACTGGAGGTGGTGGAGTACCTTGTACTGGAGGTGGAGGAGTACTTTGTACTGGAGGTGGAGGAGTATTTTGTACTGGAGGTGGAGGAGTACTTTGCACTGGAGCTGCTGGAGTACTTTGTACTGGAGGTGGTGGAGTACCTTGTACTGGAGGTGGAGGAGTACTTTGTACTGGAGGTGGAGGAGTACTTTGTACTGGAGGTGGTGGAGTACTTTGTACTGGAGGTGGTGGAGTACTTTGTACTGGAGGTGGTGGAGTACTTTGTACTGGAGGTGGAGGAGTACATTGTACTGTAGGTGGTGTAGTAGTTTGTACTGGAGGTGGTGGAGTACTTTGTACTCGAGGTGCTGGAGTACTTTGTACTGGAGGTGGTGGAGTACTTTGTACTGGAGGTGGTGGAGTACATTGTACTGGAGGTGGTGGAGTACTTTGTACTGGAGGTGGAGGAGTACTTTGTACTGGAGGTGGTGGAGTACTTTGTACTGGAGATGGTGGAGTACTTTGTACTGGAGGTGGTGGAGTACTTTGTACTGAAGTTGGTGGAGTACTTTGTACTCGAGGTGGTGGAGTACATTGTACTGGAGGTGGTGGAGTACTTTGTACTGGAGGTGGTGGAGCACATTGTACTGGAGGTGGTGGAGTACTTTGTACTGGAGGTGGTGGAGTACTTTGTACTGGAGGTGGAGGAGTACTTTGTACTGGAGGTGGTGGAGTACTTTGTAGTGGAGGTGGTGGAGTACTTTGTACTGGAGGTGGAGGAGTACTTTGTACTGGAGGTGGTGGAGTACTTTGTACTGGAGGTGCAGGAGTACTTTTTACTGGAGGTGGTGGAGTAATTTGTACTGGAGGTGGTGGAGTAATTTGTACTGGAGGTGGAGGAGTACTTTGTACTGGAGGAGGTGGAGTACTTTGTACTGGAGGTGGTGGAGTACTTTGTACTGGAGGTGGTGGAGTACTTTGTACTGGAGGTGGAGGAGTACTTTGTACTGGAGGTGGTGGAGTAATTTGTACTGGAGGTGGTGGAGTAATTTGTACTGGAGGTGGAGGAGTACATTGTACTGGAGGTGGTGGAGTACTTTGTGCTGGAGGTGGTGGAGTACTTTGTACTGCAGGTGGTGGAGTACTTTGTACTGGAGGTGGAGGAGTACTTTGTACTGGAGGTGGTGGAGTAATTTGTACTGGAGGTGGTGGAGTAATTTGTATTGGAGTTGGAGGAGTACTTTGTACTGGAGCTGGTGGAGTACTTTGTACTGGAGGTGGTGGAGTACCTTGTACTGGAGGTGGAGGATTACTTTGTACTGGAGGTGGAGGAGTACTTTGTACTGGAGGTGGTGGAGTACTTTGTACTGGAGGTGGTGGTGTACTTTGTGCTGGAGGTGGAGGAGTACTTTGTACTGGAGCTGGTGGAGTACTTTGTACTGGAGGTGGTGGAGTACCTTGTACTGGAGGTGGAGGAGTACTTTGTACTGGAGGTGGAGGAGTATTTTGTACTGGAGGTGGAGGAGTACTTTGTACTGGAGCTGGTGGAGTACTTTGTACTGGAGGTGGTGGAGTACCTTGTACTGGAGGTGGAGGAGTACTTTGTACTGGAGGTGGAGGAGTACTTTGTACTGGAGGTGGTGGAGTACTTTGTACTGGAGGTGGTGGAGTACTTTGTACTCGAGGTGGTGCAGTACTTTGTACTGGAGGTGGTGGAGTACTTTGTACTGGAGGTGGTGGGGTACTTTGTACTGGAGGTGGAGGAGTACTTTGTGCTGTTGGTGGTGGAGTAATTTGTACTGGAGGTGGTGGAGTACTTTGTACTCGAGGTGCTGGAGTACTTTGTACTGGAGATGGTGGAGTACTTTGTACTGGAGGTGGTGGAGTACATTGTACTGGAGGTGGTGGAGTAAACATAGAAACATAGAGATAGGAACAGGAGTAGGCCATTCGGCCCTTCGAGCCTGCTCCGCCATTCAATGAGATCATGGCTGATCTTCGTCTGAGATCATAGCTGATCTTACCAGTTCAGTACCCCGTCCCCGCCTTTTCTCCGTAACCCTTAATCCCCTTAGCCTTCAGAAATATATCCAATTCTCTCTTGAAAATATTTATTGAATTTGCCTTCACAGCCCTCTGTGGCAGGGAATTCCACAGGCTCACCACTCTTTGAGTGAAGAAATTCTTCCTCATCTCTGTTTTAAATGATTTGCCCGCTATTTTTAGACTGTGGCCCCTGGTTCTGTGCTCCCCTGCCATTGGAAACATTCTCCCTGAATTCAGCCTGTCCAGGCCTGCCATAATTTTATATGTTTCGATGAGATCCCCTCTCAATCTTCTAAACTCCAGTGAGTACAAGCCCAAACTATTCAATCTCTCCTCGTAGGTCATTCCCGCCATTCCAGGTATCAGCCTGGTGAATCGCCGCTGCACTCTTTCCATGGCAAGAACATCCTTCCGCAGATGGGGCGACCAAAACTGTACACAATACTCCAGATGCGGTCTCACCAGCACCTTGTACAGCTGTAGTAAGGTATCCCTATTCCTATACTCGAACCCCCTTGATATGAAGGCCAACATACCATTTGCCTTCTTAATCGCCTGTTGCACCTGCATGCTCTCCTTCAGTGACTGGTGCACAAGAACACCCAGGTCCCTCTGCACTTCCCCATCTCCCAATCTATTGCCATTTAGATAATAATCCACCCTCCTGTTTTTACCCCCAAAGTGGATAACCTCGCATTTATCCACATTATAGTGCATCTGCCACGTATCCGCCCATTCCCCCAACCTGTCCAAATCGCACTGTAGCCTCCTGACATCCTCATCAGAGCCCACCCCTCCTCCTAGTTTAGTGTCGTCAGCGAATTTGGAAATATTGCATCCAATTCCCTGATCCAGATCATTTATATATATTGTGAACAGCTGGGGTCCCAGGACAGATCCTTGCGGCACCCCGCTGGTCACTGCCTGCCACTCCGAAAACGAGCCGTTTATTCCAACTCTCTGTTTTCTATCCGCCAGCCAGTTCTCGATCCACGTTAATACTTTGCCCCCAATCCCATGAGCCTTAATTTTGCATGATAATCTTTTGTGTGGAACCTTATCGAAGGCTTTCTGGAAGTCAAGGTACACCACATCCACTGGCTCTCCCCCATCTATTTTACCAGTTACTTCCTCAAAAAATTCCAGCAGATTAGTCAAACACGATTTACCCTTTGTAAATCCATGTTGACTCTGTCCGATCCTTTCCCCATTTGTCAAGTGCTCCGCTATTTTATCCTTAATAATGGACTCTAGCATTTTGCCCACAACCGATGTAAGGCTTACTGGTCTATAATTCCCTGCTTTCTCTCTACCCCCCTTTTTAAATATTGGGGTAACATTAGCTACCCTCCAATCCACGGGTACTGTTCTCGAGTCAATGGAGTTCCGGAAGATGATCCTTAGAGCATCTGCTATCTCCAGGGCCACCTCCTTAAGTACCCTAGGATGTAGTTTATCAGGCCCCGGGGATTTGTCGGCCTTCAGTCCCCTCAACTTACCCAACACCATATCCCTAGAGATACTAATTTCTGTCAGCTCCTCCCTCTCATTAGTCCCTATGTTTGCCGATATTCCTGGGAGGTTATTTGTGTCCTCCTTTGTGAATACAGAACCAAAGTATGAGTTTAATTGGTCTGCCATTTCCTTATTCTCCATTATATATTCTCCCGAATCGGACTGCAAGGGACCGACTTGGGATTTTACCAGTCTTTTCCTCCTGATATACCGATAAAAGCTTTTGCAGTCTGTCTTTATGTTTGCTGCAAGTTTACTTTCGTATTCTATTTTCCCCTTCCTGATTAATCCCTTTGTCCTCTTTTGCTGTATCCTGTACTGCCCCCAATCTTCCGGTCTGGTGCTTTTTTTTGCCAGTTGATATGCCCTTTTTTTTGATTTTATGCTGTCCCTAATTTCCCTCGTTATCCACGGTTGAGTCACCTTTTTAGGCTTATTTTTATGCCAAACCGGTATAAACATGTTCTGGAATTCTTCCATTCTATCTTTGAATGCTTGCCATTGTCTATCCACTGTCAATCCCCCCAGAAACACCACCCAATCAATCTTACCCAATTCCCGTCTCATACCCTCATAATTCCCTTTATTTAAGTTCTGGACCTTAGTCTCTGATTCAATTTCCTCACTCTCCATCTCGACTGAGAGCTCGATCATATTATGATCGCTCTGACCCAAGGGGCCTCGTACAAGAAGATTGCTGATAAGTCCCTTCTCATTGCACAATACCCAGTCTAAAATGGCCTGATCTCGAGTCGGCTCCTCGACATATTGGTCCAGATAACCGTCCCGAAAACATTCCAGGAATTCCTCCTCCTCAGAATTTTTACTAATTTGGGTAGTCCAATCAATATGTAAATTAAAGTCACCCATGATGACAGCTGTGCTCTTATCGCACGCTTCTCTAATTTCCCTTTTTATGCCTTCCCTCACCTCCATATTACTATTTGGAGGCCTATATATCACACCCACTAACGTTTTCCTCCCCTTGCTATTTCTCATTTCTACCCATACAGATTCCGTTTCATCCGAGTTAATATCCTTCCTTTCCATTGCATTAATCCCCTCCTTTACCAGCAATGCTACCCCACCTCCCCTACCTTTTTGCCGATCCTTCCTAAATATTGTATATCCCTGGATGTTAAGTTCCCAGCCTTGCCCACCCTGCAGCCACGTTTCTGTAATCCCAATCAAATCATACTTGTTTACCTCTATTTCCACAACTAATTCATCCACCTTGTTCCTAATGCTTCTAGCATTAAGATACAAAGCCTTCAGGCTTGCTTTTTTCACACTCTCATTATGAATTAGTTTGGCCCTTTGTGTTTCTCTCCTTTGCTTATTGCTTCTCACCTTTCTACCATCTATTTCTGACTTCATATGACTTCCCTCTTTTCCACTACCTAGGTTCCCATCCCCCTGCCAAATTAGTTTAAATCCTCCCGAACCGCCCTAGAAAATATTACCCCGAGGACATCGGCTCCCTCACAGTTCAGGTGTAGACCGTCCCCTTGGTACAGGTCACTCCTCCCCAAGAACTGGTTCCAATGCCTCAAGAATTTAAATCCCTCTCCCTTGCACCACTGCTCAAGCCACGTATTTAGCTTATCTATCTTACTCTCTCTAAACTTATTAGCTCGTGGCACTGGTAGCAATCCAGAGATTACTACCTTTGAGGTCCTACTTTTCAATTTAGCTCCTAACTCCCTAAATTCAGCTTGTAGGACCTCCTCCCTCTTTTTACCTACATCGTTGGTACCTACATGTACCACGACAACTGGCTGATCCCCCTCCCCCTTCAGAATGCTCTGCACCCGCTCCGAGACATCCTTGACCCTTGCACCAGGGAGGCAACATACCATCTTGGAGTCTCGGTCTCGGCCACAGAAACTCCTATCTATCCCCCTTACAATTGAATCCCCTATCACTATAGCCCTATCCCTCTTTTTCCCGCCCTTCTGTGCAGCAGAGCCAGTCATGGTGCCCTGAACCTGGCTGCTGGTGCCTTCCCCTGATAAGTCATCTCCCCCAACAGTACCCAAAACGGTAAACCTGTTTTGGAGGGAGATGACCGCAGGTGACTCCTGCACTACCTTCCTGCCTTTACCCTGCCTTTTGGTCACCCATTTACTGTCTGAGCTAGCCTTTACCTGCGGTGTGACCAACTCACTGAATGTGCTATCCACAACATCCTCAGCATCGCGTATGCTCCAGAGTGAGTCCATTCGCAGCTCCAGCGCCGCCATGCGGTCTGCTAGGAGCTGCAGCTGGACACACTTCCTGCACACATAGTTGTCAGGGACAGTGTCCCTGATTTCCCACATGGCACAGGAGAAGCATGACACGGGTCCGAGCTGCCCTTCCATGACTTAACCCTTACAATACCCTTTTATTTACTACGATTTAGCTTAATTATTGAATTCTACTTAGAATAAGTTTGTGAAAGTACTCACCAACCGGTCACCTACCTGTTTTCTGGTGTTGTATTTTCACTGCCGCCTCCTGTCCTGGAACCTTTTCCACCTAGGTTAGGCTCCTGAAATAAAATAAATTGAACCTACCTTTTCAACTTCCCCTAACCCCTAAAAGGTTAGAGGAGGTGGAAGGGTGGGAGACACTACACTGTAGTGTTTCGGGTTTAGCAACAGCTCCACCTATATAAGAGTTACTGGCCTCCTGCTCTCCCGACTGCACCAGCTGTGAAAGAAAAAGCCCGCGAAAGGTGAGCTTTTAAACTCACCAGTTACTGGCCTCCTGCTCTCCCGACTGCCCCAGCAGTTACTGGCCTCCTGCTCTCCCGACTGCCCCAGCTGTGGTCTCGGGCCTCGCCTCTCTCCGGTTTTTATACGGGGCTCCGACTCACTGCTCCCGACTGGTCTCGGGCCTCGCTGGTCGCCGGGTTTTCTCCCGAGCTCCTCCTCGCTGCTCCCGCTGGTCCCGACTCCGCCTCCACCCACTGCCGATGCCGCACTGGGGCCTACCTGAGCCTCTGGGGCCTCTTGTAGTCGCTCTGCCGCTCAGCTCCGCCTCCACCCGCGGCCGATGCCGCACTGGGGCCTACCTGAGCCTCTGGGGCCTCTTGTAGTCGCTCTGCCGCTCAGCTCCGCCTCCACCCGCTGCCGATGCCGCACTGGGGCCTACCTGAGCCTCTGGGGCCTCTTGTAGTCGCTCTGCCGCTCAGCTCCGCCTCCACCCGCTGCCGATGCCGCACTGGGGCCTACCTGAGCCTCTGGGGCCTCTTGTAGTCACTCTGCCGCTCAGCTCCGCCTCCACCCGCTGCCGATGCCGCACTGGGGCCTACCTGAGCCTCTGGGGCCTCTTGTAGTCGCTCTGCCGCTCAGCTCCGCCTCCACCCGCTGCCGATGCCGCACTGGGGCCTACCTGAGCCTCTGGGGCCTCTTGTAGTCGCTCTGCCGCTCAGCTCCGCCTCCACCCGCTGCCGATGCCGCACTGGGGCCTACCTGAGCCTCTGGGGCCTCTTGTAGTCGCTCTGCCGCTCAGCTCCGCCTCCACCCGCTGCCGATGCCGCACTGGGGCCTACCTGAGCCTCTGGGGCCTCTTGTAGTCGCTCTGCCGCTCAGCTCCGCCTCCACCCGCTGCCGATGCCGCACTGGGGCCTACCTGAGCCTCTGGGGCCTCTTGTACTGGAGGTGGAGGAGTACTTTGTACTGGAGGTGGTGGAGTACATTGTACTGGAGATGGTGGAGTACTTTGTACTGGAGGTGGTGGAGTACTTTGTACTGAAGTTGGTGGAGTACTTTGTACTCGAGGTGGTGGAGTACATTGCACTGGAGGTGGTGGAGTACTTTGTACTGGAGGTGGTGGAGTACATTGTACTGGAGGTGGTGGAGTACTTTGTACTGAAGTTGGTGGAGTACTTTGTACTCGAGGTGGTGGAGTACATTGCACTGGAGGTGGTGGAGTACTTTGTACTGGAGGTGGTGGAGTACATTGTACTGGAGGTGGTGGAGTAATTTGTACTGGAGATGGTGGAGTACTTTGTACTGGAGGTGGTGGAGTACTTTGTACTGAAGTTGGTGGAGTACTTTGTACTCGAGGTGGTGGAGTACATTGCACTGGAGGTGGTGGAGTACTTTGTACTGGAGATGGTGGAGTACTTTGTACTGGAGGTGGTGGAGTACTTTGTACTGAAGTTGGTGGAGTACTTTGTACTCGAGGTGGTGGAGTACATTGCACTGGAGGTGGTGGAGTACTTTGTACTGGAGGTGGTGGAGTACTTTGTACTGGAGGTGGTGGAGTACTTTGTACTGGAGGTGGTGGAGTACTTTGTACTGGAGGTGGTGGAGTACATTGTACTGGAGGTGGAGGAGTACTTTGTACTGGAGGTGGTGGAGTACTTTGTACTGGAGGTGGTGGAGTACTTTGTACTGGAGGTGGAGGAGCACTTTGTACTGGAGGTGGTGGAGTACTTTGTACTGGAGGTGCAGGAGTACTTTTTACTGGAGGTGGTGGAGTAATTTGTACTGGAGGTGGTGGAGTAATTTGTACTGGAGGTGGAGGAGTACTTTGTACTGAAGCTGGAGGAGTACTTTGTACTGGAGGTGGTGGAGTACTTTGTACTGGAGGTGGTGGAGTACTTTGTACTGGAGGTGGTGGAGTACTTTGTACTGCAGGTGGAGGAGTACTTTGTACTGGAGGTGGTGGAGTAATTTGTACTGGAGGTGGTGGAGTAATTTGTACTGGAGGTGGAGGAGTACATTGTACTGGAGCTGGTGGAGTACTTTGTACTGGAGGTGGACTACTTTGTACTGGAGGTGGTGGAGTACTTTGTACTGGAGGTGGTGGAGTACTTTGTACTGAAGGTGGTGGAGTACTTTGTACTGGAGGTGGTGGAGTACTTTGTACTGGAGGTGGAGGAGTACTTTGTACTGGAGGTGGTGGAGTAATTTGTACTGGAGGAGGTGGAGTACTTTGTACTGGAGGTGGTGGAGTACTTTGTAATGGAGGTGGAGGAGTACTTTGTACTGGAGGTGGTGGAATACTTTGTACTGGAGGTGGTGCAGTACTATGTACTGGAGGTGGTGGAGTACTTTGTACTGGAGGTGGAGGAGTACTTTGTACTGGAGGTGGTGTAGTAGTTTGTACTGGAGGTGGTGGAGTACTTTGTACTGGAGGTGGTGGAGTACATTGTACTGGAGGTGGTGGAGTACTTTGTACTGGAGGTGGAGGAGTACTTTGTACTGGAGGTGGTGGAGTACTTTGTACTGGAAGTGGAGGAGTACTTTGTACTGGAGGTGGTGGAGTACTTTGTAATGGAGGTGGAGGAGTACTTTGTACTGGAGGTGGTGGAGTACTTTGTACTGGAGGCGGAGGAGTACGTTTTACTGGAGGTGGTGGAGTAATTTGTACTGGAGGTGGTGGAGTAATTTGTACTGGAGGTGGAGGAGTACTTTGTACTGGAGCTGGAGGAGTACTTTGTACTGGAGGTGGTGGAGTACTTTGTACTGGAGGTGGTGGAGTACTTTGTACTGGAGGTGGTGGAGTACTTTGTACTGGAGGTGGAGGAGTACTTTGTACTGGAGGTGGTGGAGTAATTTGTACTGGAGGTGGTGGAGTAATTTGTACTGGTGGTGGAGGAGTACTTTGTACTGAAGGTGGTGGAGTACTTTGCACTGGAGGTGGTGGAGTACTTTGTACTGGAGGTGGAGGAGTACTTTGTACTGGAGGTGGTGGAGTAATTTGTACTGGAGGTGGTGGAGCACTTTGTACTGGAGGTGCTGGAGTACTTTGTACTGGAGCTGTTGGAGTACTTTGTACTGGAGCTGGTGGAGTACTTTGTACTGGAGGTGGTGGAGTAGTTTGTACTGGAGGTGGTGGAGTACTTTGTACTGGAGGTGGTGGAGTAGTTTGTACTGGAGGTGGAGGAGTACTTTGTACTGGAGCTGGAGGAGTACTTTGTACTGGAGGTGGTGGAGTACTTTGTACTGGAGGTGGTGGAGTACTTTGTACTGGAGGTGGTGGAGTACTTTGTAATGGAGGTGGAGGAGTACTTTGTACTGGAGGTGGTGGAGTACTTTGTACTGGAGGTGGCGCAGTACTATGTACTGGAGGTGGTGGAGTACTTTGTACTGGAGGTGGAGGAGTACTTTGTACTGGAGGTGGTGTAGTAGTTTGTACTGGAGGTGGTGGAGTACTTTGTACTGGAGGTGGTGGAGTACATTGTACTGGAGGTGGTGGAGTACTTTGTACTGGAGGTGGAGGAGTACTTTGTACTGGAGGTGGTGGAGTACTTTGTACTGGAGGTGGAGGAGTACTTTGTACTGGAGGTGGTGGAGTACTTTGTAATGGAGGTGGAGGAGTACTTTGTACTGGAGGTGGTGGAGTACTTTGTACTGGAGGTGGAAGAGTACGTTTTACTGGAGGTGGTGGAGTAATTTGTACTGGAGGTGGTGGAGTAATTTGTACTGGAGGTGGAGGAGTACTTTGTACTGGAGCTGGAGGAGTACTTTGTACTGGAGGTGGTGGAGTACTTTGTACTGGAGGTGGTGGAGTACTTTGTACTGGAGGTGGTGGAGTACTTTGTACTGGAGGTGGAGGAGTACTTTGTACTGGAGGTGGTGGAGTAATTTGTACTGGAGGTGGTGGAGTAATTTGTACTAATGGTGGAGGAGTACTTTGTACTGAAGGTGGTGGAGTACTTTGCACTGGAGGTGGTGGAGTACTTTGTACTGGAGGTGGAGGAGTACTTTGTACTGGAGGTGGTGGAGTAATTTGTACTGGAGGTGGTGGAGTACTTTGTACTGGAGGTGGTGGAGCACTTTGTACTGGAGGTGCTGGAGTACTTTGTACTGGAGCTGTTGGAGTACCTTGTACTGGAGCAGGTGGAGTACTTTGTACTGGAGGTGGTGGAGTAGTTTGTACTGGAGGTGGTGGAGTACTTTGTACTGGAGGTGGTGGAGTAGTTTGTACTGGAGGTGGAGGAGTACTTTGTACTGGAGTTGGTGGAGTACTTTGTACTCGAGGTGGTGGAGTACTTTGTACTGGAGGTGGAGGAGTACTTTGTACTGGAGGTGGTGGAGTAGTTTGTACTGGAGGTGGTGGAGTACTTTGGACTGGAGGTGGTGGAGTATTTTGTACTGGAGGTGGTGGAGTAGTTTGTACTGGAGGTGGAGGAGTTCTTTGTACTGGAGGTGGTGGAGTACTTTGTACTTGAGGTGGAGGAGTACTTTGGACTGGAGGTGGTGGAGTATTTTGTACTGGAGGTGGTGGAGTAGTTTGTACTGGAGGTGGTGGAGTACTTTGTACTGGAGGTGGTGGAGTACTTTGTACTGGAGGCGGTGGAGTACTTTGTACTGGAGGTGGAGGAGTACGTTGTACTGGAGGTGGTGGAGTACTTTGTACTGGAGGTGGTGGAGTACTTTGTACTGGACGTGGAGGAGTACTTTGTACTGGAGGTGCTGGAGTACTTTGTACTGGAGGTGGAGGAGTACTTTGTACTGGAGGTGGAAGAGTACTTTGTACTGGAGGTGGTGGAGTACTTTGTTCTGGAGCTGTTGGAGTTCTTTGTACTGGAGGTGGACTACTTTGTACTGGAGCTGGTGGAGTACTTTGTACTGGAGGTGGAGGAGTACTTTGTACGGGAGGCGGTGGAGAACTTTGTACTGGAGGTGCTGGAGTACTTTGTACTGGAGGTGGAGAAGTAATAAGTACTGGAGGTGTTGGAGTACTTTGTACTGGAGCTGGTGGAGTACTTTGTACTGGAGGTGGTGGAGTACATTGTACTGGAGGTGGTGGAGTACTTTGTACTGGAGGCGGTGGAGTACTTTGTACATGGAGGTGGTGGAGTACTTTGTACTGGAGGTGGTGGAGTACTTTGTACTGGAGGTGGTGGAGTAATTTGTACTGGAGATGGTGGAGTACTTTGTACTGGAGGTGGTGGAGTACTTTGTACTGGAGGTGGTGGGGTACATTGTACTGGAGGTTGTGGAGTACTTTTTACTGGAGGTGGTGGAGTACTTTTTACTGGAGGTGGTGGAGTACTTTGCACTGGAGGTGGAGGAGTACTTTGTACTGGAGGCGGTGGAGTACTTTGTACTGGAGGTGGAGGAGTACATTGTACTGGAGCTGGAGGAGTACTTTGTACTGGAGGTGGTGGAGTACTTTGTACTGGAGGTGGAGGAGTACTTTGTACTGGAGCTGGAGGAGTACTTTGTACTGGAGGTGGTGGAGTACTTTGTACTGGAGGTGGTGGAGTACTTAGTACTGGAGGTGGAGGAGTACTTTGTACTGGAGGTGGTGGAGTAATTTATACTGGAGGTGGTGGAGTACTTTGCACTGGAGGTGTTGGAGTACTTTGTACTGGAGGTGGAGGAGTACTTTGTACTGGAGGTGGTGGAGTAATTTGTACTGGAGGTGGTGGAGCACTTTGTACTGGAGGTGCTGGAGTACTTTGTACTGGAGCTGTTGGAGTACTTTGTACTGGAGCTGGTGGAGTACTTTGTACTGGAGGTGGTGGAGTAGTTTGTACTGGAGGTGGTGGAGTACTTTGTACTAGAGGTGGTGGAGTAGTTTGTACTGGAGGTGGAGGAGTACTTTGTACTGGAGGTGGTGGAGTACATTGTACTGGAGGTGGTGGAGTACTTTGTACTGGAGGTGGAGGAGTACTTTGTACTGGAGGTGGTGGAGTACTTTGTACTGGAGGTGGAGGAGTACTTTGTACTGGAGGTGGTGGAGTACTTTGTAATGGAGGTGGAGGAGTACTTTGTACTGGAGGTGGTGGAGTACTTTGTACTGGAGGTGGAAGAGTACGTTTTACTGGAGGTGGTGGAGTAATTTGTACTGGAGGTGGTGGAGTAATTTGTACTGGAGGTGGAGGAGTACTTTGTACTGGAGCTGGAGGAGTACTTTGTACTGGAGGTGGTGGAGTACTTTGTACTGGAGGTGGTGGAGTACTTTGTACTGGAGGTGGTGGAGTACTTTGTACTGGAGGTGGAGGAGTACTTTGTACTGGAGGTGGTGGAGTAATTTGTACTGGAGGTGGTGGAGTAATTTGTACTAGTGGTGGAGGAGTACTTTGTACTGAAGGTGGTGGAGTACTTTGCACTGGAGGTGGTGGAGTACTTTGTACTGGAGGTGGAGGAGTACTTTGTACTGGAGGTGGTGGAGTAATTTGTACTGGAGGTGGTGGAGTACTTTGTACTGGAGGTGGTGGAGCACTTTGTACTGGAGGTGCTGGAGTACTTTGTACTGGAGCTGTTGGAGTACCTTGTACTGGAGCAGGTGGAGTACTTTGTACTGGAGGTGGTGGAGTAGTTTGTACTGGAGGTGGTGGAGTACTTTGTACTGGAGGTGGTGGAGTAGTTTGTACTGGAGGTGGAGGAGTACTTTGTACTGGAGTTGGTGGAGTACTTTGTACTCGAGGTGGTGGAGTACTTTGTACTGGAGGTGGAGGAGTACTTTGTACTGGAGGTGGTGGAGTAGTTTGTACTGGAGGTGGTGGAGTACTTTGGACTGGAGGTGGTGGAGTATTTTGTACTGGAGGTGGTGGAGTAGTTTGTACTGGAGGTGGAGGAGTTCTTTGTACTGGAGGTGGTGGAGTACTTTGTACTTGAGGTGGAGGAGTACTTTGGACTGGAGGTGGTGGAGTATTTTGTACTGGAGGTGGTGGAGTAGTTTGTACTGGAGGTGGTGGAGTACTTTGTACTGGAGGTGGTGGAGTACTTTGTACTGGAGGCGGTGGAGTACTTTGTACTGGAGGTGGAGGAGTACGTTGTACTGGAGGTGGTGGAGTACTTTGTACTGGAGGTGGTGGAGTACTTTGTACTGGACGTGGAGGAGTACTTTGTACTGGAGGTGCTGGAGTACTTTGTACTGGAGGTGGAGGAGTACTTTGTACTGGAGGTGGAAGAGTACTTTGTACTGGAGGTGGTGGAGTACTTTGTTCTGGAGCTGTTGGAGTTCTTTGTACTGGAGGTGGACTACTTTGTACTGGAGCTGGTGGAGTACTTTGTACTGGAGGTGGAGGAGTACTTTGTACGGGAGGCGGTGGAGAACTTTGTACTGGAGGTGCTGGAGTACTTTGTACTGGAGGTGGAGAAGTAATAAGTACTGGAGGTGTTGGAGTACTTTGTACTGGAGCTGGTGGAGTACTTTGTACTGGAGGTGGTGGAGTACATTGTACTGGAGGTGGTGGAGTACTTTGTACTGGAGGCGGTGGAGTACTTTGTACATGGAGGTGGTGGAGTACTTTGTACTGGAGGTGGTGGAGTACTTTGTACTGGAGGTGGTGGAGTAATTTGTACTGGAGATGGTGGAGTACTTTGTACTGGAGGTGGTGGAGTACTTTGTACTGGAGGTGGTGGGGTACATTGTACTGGAGGTTGTGGAGTACTTTTTACTGGAGGTGGTGGAGTACTTTTTACTGGAGGTGGTGGAGTACTTTGCACTGGAGGTGGAGGAGTACTTTGTACTGGAGGCGGTGGAGTACTTTGTACTGGAGGTGGAGGAGTACATTGTACTGGAGCTGGAGGAGTACTTTGTACTGGAGGTGGTGGAGTACTTTGTACTGGAGGTGGAGGAGTACTTTGTACTGGAGCTGGAGGAGTACTTTGTACTGGAGGTGGTGGAGTACTTTGTACTGGAGGTGGTGGAGTACTTAGTACTGGAGGTGGAGGAGTACTTTGTACTGGAGGTGGTGGAGTAATTTATACTGGAGGTGGTGGAGTACTTTGCACTGGAGGTGTTGGAGTACTTTGTACTGGAGGTGGAGGAGTACTTTGTACTGGAGGTGGTGGAGTAATTTGTACTGGAGGTGGTGGAGCACTTTGTACTGGAGGTGCTGGAGTACTTTGTACTGGAGCTGTTGGAGTACTTTGTACTGGAGCTGGTGGAGTACTTTGTACTGGAGGTGGTGGAGTAGTTTGTACTGGAGGTGGTGGAGTACTTTGTACTAGAGGTGGTGGAGTAGTTTGTACTGGAGGTGGAGGAGTACTTTGTACTGGAGCTGGAGGAGTACTTTGTACTGGAGGTGGTGGAGTACTTTGTACTGGAGATGGTGGAGTACTTTGTACTGGAGGTGGTGGAGTACTTTGTAATGGAGGTGGAGGAGTACTTTGTACTGGAGGTGGTGGAGTACTTTGTACTGGTGGTGGTGCAGTACTATGTACTGGAGGTGGTGGAGTACTTTGTACTGGAGGTGGAGGAGTACTTTGTACTGGAGGTGGTGTGGTAGTTTGTACTGGAGGTGGTGGAGTACTTTGTACTGGAGGTGGTGGAGTACATTGTACTGGAGGTGGTGGAGTACTTTGTACTGGAGGTGGAGGAGTACTTTGTACTGGAGGTGGTGGAGTACTTTGTACTGGAGGTGGAGGAGTACTTTGTACTGGAGGTGGTGGAGTACTTTGTAATGGAGGTGGAGGAGTACTTTGTACTGGAGGTGGTGGAGTACTTTGTACTGGAGGTGGAGGAGTACGTTTTACTGGAGGTGGTGGAGTAATTTGTACTGGAGGTGGTGGAGTAATTTGTACTGGAGGTGGAGGAGTACTTTGTACTGGAGCTGGAGGAGTACTTTGTACTGGAGGTGGTGGAGTACTTTGTACTGGAGGTGGTGGAGTACTTTGTACTGGAGGTGGTGGAGTACTTTGTACTGGAGGTGGAGGAGTACTTTGTACTGGAGGTGGTGGAGTAATTTGTACTGGAGGTGGTGGAGTAATTTGTACTGGTGGTGGAGGAGTACTTTGTACTGAAGGTGGGGGAGTACTTTGCACTGGAGGTGGTGGAGTACTTTGTACTGGAGGTGGAGGAGTACTTTGTACTGGAGGTGGTGGAGTAATTTGTACTGGAGGTGGTGGAGTACTTTGTACTGGAGGTGGTGGAGCACTTTGTACTGGAGGTGCTGGAGTACTTTGTACTGGAGCTGTTGGAGTACTTTGTACTGGAGCAGGTGGAGTACTTTGTACTGGAGGTGGTGGAGTAGTTTGTACTGGAGGTGGTGGAGTACTTTGTACTGGAGGTGGTGGAGTAGTTTGTACTGGAGGTGGAGGAGTACTTTGTACTGGAGTTGGTGGAGTACTTTGTACTCGAGGTGGTGGAGTACTTTGTACTGGAGGTGGAGGAGTACTTTGTACTGGAGGTGGTGGAGTAGTTTGTACTGGAGGTGGTGGAGTACTTTGGACTGGAGGTGGTGGAGTACTTTGTACTGGAGGTGGTGGAGTAGTTTGTACTGGAGGTGGAGGAGTTCTTTGTACTGGAGGTGGTGGAGTACTTTGTACTCGAGGTGGAGGAGTACTTTGTACTGGAGGTGGTGGAGTACTTTGTACTGGAGGTGGTGGAGTACTTTGTACTGGAGGCGGTGGAGTACTTTGTACTGGAGGTGGAGGAGTACTTTGTACTGGAGGTGGTGGAGTACTTTGTACTGGAGGTGGTGGAGTACTTTGTACTGGACGTGGAGGAGTACTTTGTACTGGAGGTGCTGGAGTACTTTGTACTGGAGGTGTTGGAGTACTTTGTACTGCAGGTGGTGGAGTACTTTGTACTGGAGGTGGTGGAGTACTTTGTACTGGAGGTGGTGGAGTACTTTGTACTGGAGGTGGAGGAGTACTTTGTACTGGAGGTGGTGGAGTACTTTGTACTGGAGGTGGAGGAGTACTTTGTACTGGAGGTGGAGGAGTACTTTGTGCTGGAGATGGTGGAGTACTTTGTACTGGAGGTGGAGGAGTACTTTGTACTGGAGGTGGTGGAGTACTTTGTACTGGAGGTGGAGGAGTACTTTGTACTGGAGGTGGTGGAGTACTTTGTACTGGAGGTGGTGGAGTACTTTGTACTGGAGGTGGAGGAGTACTTTATACTGGAGGTGGAGGAGTACTTTGTACTGGAGGTGAGGAGTACTTTGTACTGGAGGTGGTGGAGTATTTTGTACTGAAGGTGGAGGAGTACTTTGTACTGGAGCTGGTGGAGTACTTTGTACTGGAGCTGCTGGAGTATTTGGACTGGAGGTGGTGGAGTACTTTGCACTGGAGGTGGAGGAATACATTGTACTGGAGGTGGAGGAGTACTTTGTACTGGAGGTGCTGGAGTACTTTGTACTGGAGATGGTGGAGTACTTTGTACTGGATGTGGTGGAGTACTTTGTTCTGGAGGTGCTGGAGTACTTTTTTCTGGAGGTGGTGGAGTACTTTGTACTGGAGGTGGACTACTTTGTACTGGAGGTGGTGGAGTACTTTTTACTGGAGTTGGAGGAGTACTTTGTACTGGAGGTGGAGGAGTACTTTGTGCTGGAGGTGCTGGAGTACTTTGTACTGGAGGTGGTGGAGTACTTTGTACTGGAGGTGAAGAAGTACTTTGTACTGGAGGTGGTGGAATACTTTGTACTGGAGTTGGTGGAGTACTTTGTACTGGAGGTGGAGGAGTACTTTGTACTGGAGGTGGTGGAGTAATTTTACTGGAGGTCGTGGAGTAATTTGTACTGGAGGTGGAGGAGTACTTTGTACTGGAGCTGGTGGAGTACTTTGTACTGGAGGTGGACTACATTGTACTGGAGGTGGTGGAGTACTTTGTACTGGAGCTGGAGGAGTACTTTGTACTGGAGGTGGTGTAGTCGTTTGTACTGGAGGTGGAGAAGTAATTTGTACTGGAGGTGGTGGAGTACTTTGTACTGGAGGTGGTGGAGTACTTTGTACTGGAGGTGGTGGAATACTTTGTACTGGAGCTGGAGGAGTACTTTGTACTGGAGGTGGTGGAGTACTTTGTACTGGTGGTGCTGGAGTACTTTGTACTGGAGGTGCTGGAGTACTTTGTACTGGAGGCGGTGGAGTACTTTGTACTGGAGGTGGAGAAGTAATTTGTACTGGAGATGGTGGAGTAATTTGTACTGGAGGTGGTGGAGTACTTTGTACTGGAGATGGTGGAGTACTTTGTACTGGAGGTGCTGGAGTACTTTGTACTGGAGGTGGTGGAGTACTTTGTACTGGAGATGGTGGAGTACTTTGTACTGGAGGTGCTGGAGTACTTTGTACTGGAGATGGTGGAGTACTTTGTACTGGAGGCGGAGGAATACTTTGTACTGGAGGTGCTGGAGCACTTTGTACAGGAGATGGTGGAGTACTTTGTACTGGAGGTGGAGTAGTACTTTGTACTGGAGGTGGAGGAATACTTTGTACTGGAGGTGGAGGAGTACTATGTACTGGAGGTGCAGGAGTACTTTGTACTGGAGGTGGTGGAGTACTTTGTTCTGGAGGTAGTGGAGTACTTTGTACTGGAGTTGGTGGAGTACTTTGTACTGGAGGTGGAGGAGTACTTTGTGCTGGAGGTGCTGGAGTACTTTGTACTGGAGGTGGTGGAGTACTTTGTACTGGAGGTGGTGAAGTACTTTGTACTGGAGATGGTGGAGTACTTTGTACTGGAGGTGGAGGAGTACTTTGTACTGGAGGTGGAGGAGTACTTTGTACTGGAGGTGGTGGAGTAATTTGTACTGGAGGTGGTGGAGTAATTTGTACTGGAGGTGGAGGAGTACTTTGTACTGGAGCTGGAGGAGTACTTTTTACTGGAGGTGGAGGAGTACTTTGTACTGGAGGTGGAGGAGTACTTTGTACTGGAGGTGGTGGAGTAATTTGTACTGGAGGTGGTGGAGTAATTTGTACTGCAGGTGGAGGAGTACTTTCGACTGGAGGTGGTGGATTACTTTGTACTGGAGGTGGTGGAATACTTTGTACTGGAGGTGGAGGAGTACTTTGTACTGGAGGTGGTGGAGTACTTTGTACTGGAGGTGCTGGAGTACTTTGTACTGGAGCTGGTGGAGTACTTTGTACTGGAGGTGGCGGAGTACTTTGTACTGGAGGTGGTGGAGTACTTTGTTCTGGAGGTGGAGGAGTACTTTGTACTGGAGGTGGTGGACTACTTTGTACTGGAGGTGGTGGAGAACTTTGTACTGGAGGGGCTGCAGTACTTGTACTGGAGCTGGAGGAGTATTTTGTACTGGAGGTGGTGGAGTACTTTGTACTGGAGGTGCTGGAGTACTTTGTACTGGAGGTGGCGGAGTACTTTGTACTGGAGGTGGTGGAGTACATTGTACTGGAGGTGGAGAAGTAATTTGTACTGGAGATGGTGGAGTACTTTGTACTGGAGGTGCTGGAGTACTTTGTACTGGAGGTGGTGGAGTACTTTGTACTGGAGGTGGTGGAGTACTTTGTACTGGAGGTGGTGGAGAACTTTGTACTGGAGGTGGTGGAGAACTTTGTACTGGAGTTGGTGGAGTACTTTGTACTGGAGGTGGTGGAGTACTTTGTACTGAAGGTGGTGGAGAACTTTGTACTGGAGGTGGTGGAGTACTTTGTACTGGAGGTGGTGGAGTACTTTGTACTGGAGGTGGTGGAGTACTTTGTACTGGAGGTGGTGGAGTACTTTGTACTGGAGGTGGAGGAGTACATTGTACTGGAGGTGGTGGAGTACTTTGTACTGGAGATGGGGAGTACTTTGTACTGGAGGTGGAGGAGTACTTTGTACTGGAGTTGGAGGAGTACTTTGTACTGGAGGTGGAGGAGTACTTTGTACTGGAGATGGAGGAGTACTTTGTACTGGAGGTGGGGAATACTTTGTACTGGAGGTGGAGGACTGCTTTGTACTGGAGGTGAGGAGTACTTTGTACTGGAGGTGGTGGAGTACTTTGTACTGGAGGTGCTGGAGTACTTTGTACTGGACGTGGTGGAGTACTTTGTACTGGAGGTGGTGGAGTACTTTGTACTGGAGGTGCTGGAGTACTTTGTACTGGAGGTGCTGGAGTACTTTGTACTGGAGCTGGAGGAGTACTTTGTACTGGACGTGGTGGAGTAATTTGTACTGGAGGTGGTGGAGTACTTTGTACTGGAGGTAGTGGAGTACTTTGTACTGGAGGTGGTAGAGTACTTTGCACTTGAGGTGGTGGAGTACTTTGTACTGGAGGTGGTGGAGTACTTTGTACTGGACGTGGAGGAGTACTTTGTACTGGAGGTGGTGGAGTACTTTGTACTGGAGGTGGAGGAGTACTTTGTACTGGAGGTGGAGGAGTACTTTGTACTGGAGGTGGTGGAGTACTTTGTACTGGAGGTGGAGGAGTACTTTGTACTGGAGGTGGAGGAGTACTTTGTACTGGAGGTGGTGGAGTACTTTGTACTGGAGGTGGTGGAGTACTTTGTACTGGAGGTGGAGGAGTACTTTGTACTGGAGGTGGAGGAGTACTTTGTACTGGAGGTGGTGGAGTACTTTGTACTGGAGGTGGTGGATTAATTTGTACCGGAGGTGGTGGAGTACTTTGTACTGGAGGTGGTGGAGTACTTTGTACTGGAGGTGGGGATTACTTTGTACTGGAGGTGGTGGAGTACTTTGTACTGGAGGTGGTGGAGTACTTTGTACTGGAGGTGGGGAGTACTTTGTACTGGACGTGCTAGAGTACTTTGTACTGGAGGTGGAGGAGCACTTTGTACTGGAGGTGGAGGAGTACTTTGTACTGGAGTTGGAGGAGTACTTTGTACTGGAGGTGGAGGAGTACTTTGTACTGGAGGTGGTGGAGTACTTTGGACTGGAGGTGGTGGAGTACTTTGTACTGGAGATGGTGGAGTACTTTGTGCTGGAGATGGTGGAGTACTTTGTACTGGAGATTGTGGAGTACTTTGTGCTGGAGGTGGTGGAGTACTTTGTACTGGAGATGGTGGAGTACTTTGTACTGGAGATGGTGGAGTACTATGTACTGGAGATGGTGGAGTACTTTGTACTGGAGGTGGTGGAGTACTTTGTACTGGAGGTGGTGGAGTACTTTGTACTGGAGATGGTGAAGTACTTTGTACTGGAGATGGTGGAGTACTTTGTACTGGAGGTGGTGGAGTGCTTTGTACTGGAGGTGGAGGAGTACATTGTACTGGAGGTGGTGGAGCACTTTGTACTGGAGATGGGGAGTACTTTGTACTGGAGGTGGAGGAGTACTTTGTACTGGAGTTGGAGGAGTACTTTGTACTGGAGGTGGAGGAGTACTTTGTACTGGAGATGGAGGAGTACTTTGTACTGGAGGTGGGGAATACTTTGTACTGGAGGTGGAGGACTACTTTGTACTGGAGGTGAGGAGTACTTTGTACTGGAGGTGGTGGAGTACTTTGTACTGGAGGTGCTGGAGTACTTTGTACTGGACGTGGGGGTGTACTTTGTACTGGAGGTGGTGGAGTACTTTGTACTGGAGGTGCTGGAGTACTTTGTACTGGAGGTGCTGGAGTACTTTGTACTGGAGGTGCTGGAGTACTTTGTACTGGAGCTGGAGGAGTACTTTGTACTGGACGTGGTGGAGTACTTTGTACTGGAGGTGGTGGAGTACTTTGTACTGGAGGTGGTGGAGTACTTTGTACTGGAGGTGGTAGAGTACTTTGTACTGGAGGTGGTGGAGTACTTTGTACTGGACGTGGAGGAGTACTTTGCACTGGAGGTGGTGGAGTACTTTGTACTGGAGGTGGAGGAGTACTTTGTACTGGAGGTGGAGGAGTACTTTGTACTGGAGGTGGTGGAGTACTTTGTACTGGAGGTGGAGGAGTACTTTGTACTGGAGGTGGAGGTGTACTTTGTACTGGAGGTGGTGGAGTACTTTGTACTGGAGGTGGTGGAGTACTTTGTACTGGAGGTGGAGGAGTACTTTGTACTGGAGGTGGAGGAGTACTTTGTACTGAAGGTGGTGGAGTACTTTGTACTGGAGGTGGTGGATTAATTTGTACTGGAGGTGGTGGAGTACTTTGTACTGGAGGCGGTGGAGTTCTTTGTACTGGAGGTGGGGAGTACTTTGTACTGGAGGTGGTGGAGTACATTGTACTGGAGGTGGTGGAGTACTTTGTTCTGGAGGTGGTGGAGTACTTTGTACTGGAGGTGGATGAGTACTTTGTACTGGAGGTGCTGGAGTACTTTGTTCTGGATGTGGAGGAGTACTTTGTACTGGAGGTGGTGCAGTACTTTGTACTGGAGGTGGTGGAGTACTTTGTACTGGAGGTGGTGGAGTACTTTGTACTGGAGGTGGAGGAGTACTTTGTACTGGAGGTGGTGGAGTACATTGTACTGGAGGTGGTGGAGTACTTTGTTCTGGAGGTGGTGGAGTACTTTGTACTGGAGGTGGATGAGTACTTTGTACTGGAGGTGCTGGAGTACTTTGTACTGGAGGTGGAGGAGTACTTTGTACTGGAGGTGGAGGAGTACTTTGTACTGGAGTTGGAGGAGTACTTTGTACTGGAGGTGGAGGAGTACTTTGTACTGGAGGTGGTGGAGTACTTTGTACTGGAGGTGGTGGAGTACTTTGTACTGGAGATGGTGGAGTACTTTGTACTGGAGATGGTGGAGTACTTTGTACTGGAGATTGTGGAGTACTTTGTACTGGAGGTGGTGGAGTACTTTGTACTGGAGATGGTGGAGTACTTTGTACTGGAGATGGTGGAGTACTATGTACTGGAGATGGTGGAGTACTTTGTACTGGAGGTGGTGGAGTACTTTGTACTGGAGGTGGTGGAGTACTTTGTACTGGAGATGGTGGAGTACTTTGTACTGGAGATGGTGGAGTACTTTGTACTGGAGGTGGTGGAGTACTTTGTACTGGAGGTGGAGGGGTACATTGTACTGGAGGTGGTGGAGTACTTTGTACTGGAGGTGGGGAGTTCTTTGTACTGGAGGTGGAGGAGTACTTTGTACTGGAGTTGGAGGAGTACTTTGTACTGGAGGTGGAGGAGTACTTTGTACTGGAGATGGAGGAGTACTTTGTACTGGAGGTGGGGAATACTTTGTACTGCAGGTGGAGGACTACTTTGTACTGGAGGTGAGCAGTACTTTGTACTGGAGGTATAGGAGTACTTTGTACTGGAGGTGCTGGAGTACTTTGTACTGGACGTGGTGGAGTACTTCGTACTGGAGGTGGTGGAGTACTTTGTACTGGAGGTGCTGGAGTACTTTGTACTGGAGGTGCTGGAGTACTTTGTACTGGAGTTGGAGGAGTACTTTGTACTGGACGTGTTGGAGTACTTTGTACTGGAGGTGGTGGAGTACTTTGTACTGGAGGTGGTGGAGTACTTTGTACTGGAGGTGGTGGAGTACTTTGTACTGGAGGTGGTGGAGTACTTTGTACTGGACGTGGAGGAGTACTTTGTACTGGAGGTGGTGGAGTACTTTGTACTGGACGTGGTGGAGTACTTTCTACTGGAGGTGCTGGAGTACTTTGTACTGGAGGTGCTGGAGTACTTTGTACTGGAGGTGGAGGAGTACTTTGTACTGGAGGTGGAGGAGTACTTTGTGCTGGAGGTGCTGGAGTACTTTGTACTGGAGGTGGTGGAGTACTTTGTACTGGAGGTGGTGGAGTACTTTGTACTGGAGGTGGAGGAGTACTTTGTACTGGAGGTGGTGGAGTACTTTGTACTGGAGGTGGTGGAGTACTTTGTACTGGAGGTGGTGGAGTACTTTGTACTGGAGGTGGAGGAGTACTTTGTACTGGAGGTGGAGGTGTACTTTGTACTGGAGGTGGTGGAGTACTTTGTACTGGAGGTGGTGGAGTACTTTGTACTGGAGGTGGAGGAGTACTTTGTACTGGAGGTGGAGGAGTACTTTGTACTGGAGGTGGTGGAGTACTTTGTACTGGAGGTGGTGGATTAATTTGTACTGGAGGTGGTGGAGTACTTTGTACTGGAGGTGGTGGAGTTCTTTGTACTGGAGGTGGGGAGTACTTTGTACTGGAGGTGGTGGAGTACATTGTACTGGAGGTGGTGGAGTACTTTGTTCTGGAGGTGGTGGAGTACTTTGTACTGGAGGTGGATGAGTACTTTGTACTGGAGGTGCTGGAGTACTTTGTTCTGGATGTGGAGGAGTACTTTGTACTGGAGGTGGTGCAGTACTTTGTACTGGAGGTGGTGGAGTACTTTGTACTGGAGGTGGTGGAGTACTTTGTACTGGAGGTGGAGGAGTACTTTGTACTGGAGGTGGTGGAGTACATTGTACTGGAGGTGGTGGAGTACTTTGTTCTGGAGGTGGTGGAGTACTTTGTACTGGAGGTGGATGAGTACTTTGTACTGGAGGTGCTGGAGTACTTTGTACTGGAGGTGGAGGAGTACTTTGTACTGGAGGTGGAGGAGTACTTTGTACTGGAGTTGGAGGAGTACTTTGTACTGGAGGTGGAGGAGTACTTTGTACTGGAGGTGGTGGAGTACTTTGTACTGGAGGTGGTGGAGTACTTTGTACTGGAGATGGTGGAGTACTTTGTACTGGAGATGGTGGAGTACTTTGTACTGGAGATTGTGGAGTACTTTGTACTGGAGGTGGTGGAGTACTTTGTACTGGAGATGGTGGAGTACTTTGTACTGGAGATGGTGGAGTACTATGTACTGGAGATGGTGGAGTACTTTGTACTGGAGGTGGTGGAGTACTTTGTACTGGAGGTGGTGGAGTACTTTGTACTGGAGATGGTGGAGTACTTTGTACTGGAGATGGTGGAGTACTTTGTACTGGAGGTGGTGGAGTACTTTGTACTGGAGGTGGAGGGGTACATTGTACTGGAGGTGGTGGAGTACTTTGTACTGGAGGTGGGGAGTTCTTTGTACTGGAGGTGGAGGAGTACTTTGTACTGGAGTTGGAGGAGTACTTTGTACTGGAGGTGGAGGAGTACTTTGTACTGGAGATGGAGGAGTACTTTGTACTGGAGGTGGGGAATACTTTGTACTGCAGGTGGAGGACTACTTTGTACTGGAGGTGAGCAGTACTTTGTACTGGAGGTGTAGGAGTACTTTGTACTGGAGGTGCTGGAGTACTTTGTACTGGACGTGGTGGAGTACTTCGTACTGGAGGTGGTGGAGTACTTTGTACTGGAGGTGCTGGAGTACTTTGTACTGGAGGTGCTGGAGTACTTTGTACTGGAGTTGGAGGAGTACTTTGTACTGGACGTGGTGGAGTACTTTGTACTGGAGGTGGTGGAGTACTTTGTACTGGAGGTGGTGGAGTACTTTGTACTGGAGGTGGTGGAGTACTTTGTACTGGAGGTGGTGGAGTACTTTGTACTGGACGTGGAGGAGTACTTTGTACTGGAGGTGGTGGAGTGCTTTGTACTGGACGTGGTGGAGTACTTTCTACTGGAGGTGCTGGAGTACTTTGTACTGGAGGTGCTGGAGTACTTTGTACTGGAGGTGGAGGAGTACTTTGTACTGGAGGTGGAGGAGTACTTTGTGCTGGAGGTGCTGGAGTACTTTGTACTGGAGGTGGTGGAGTACTTTGTACTGGAGGTGGTGGAGTACTTTGTACTGGAGGTGGAGGAGTACTTTGTACTGGAGGTGGTGGAGTACTTTGCACTTGAGGTGGTGGAGTACTTTGTACTGGAGGTGGAGGAGTACTTTGTACTGGAGGTGGTGGAGTACTTTGTACTGGAGGTGGTGGAGTATTTTGTGCTGGAGTTGCTGGAGTACTTTGTACTGGAGGTGGTAGAGTACTTTGTACTGGAGGTGGAGGAGTACTTTGTACTGGAGGTGGTGGAGTACTTTGTACTGGAGGTGGAGGAGTACCTTGTACTGGAGGTGGTGGAGCACTTTGTACTGGAGGTGGAGGAGTACTTTGTACTGGAGGTGGTGGAGTACTTTGTACTGGAGGTGGAGGAGTACTTTGTCCTGGAGGTGGAGGAGTACTTTGTACTGGAGGTGGTGGAGTACTTTGTACTGGAGGTGGAGGAGCACTTTGTACTGGAGGTGGAGGAGTACTTTGTACTGGAGGTGGTGGAGTACTTTGTACTGGAGGTGGAGGAGTACTTTGTACTGGAGGTGGAGGAGTACTTTGTACTGGAGGTGGTGGAGTACTTTGTACTGGAGGTGGGGAGTACTTTGTACTGGAGGTGGAGGAGTACTTTGTACTGGAGTTGGAGGAGTACTTTGTACTGGAGGTGGAGGAGTACTTTGTACTGGAGATGGAGGAGTACTTTGTACTGGAGGTGGGGAATACTTTGTACTGCAGGTGGAGGACTACTTTGTACTGGAGGTGAGCAGTACTTTGTACTGGAGGTGTAGGAGTACTTTGTACTGGAGGTGCTGGAGTACTTTGTACTGGACGTGGTGGAGTACTTCGTACTGGAGGTGGTGGAGTACTTTGTACTGGAGGTGCTGGAGTACTTTGTACTGGACGTGGGGGAGTACTTTGTACTGGAGGTGGTGGAGTACTTTGTACTGGAGGTGCTGGAGTACTTTGTACTGGACGTGGTGGAGTACTTCGTACTGGAGGTGGTGGAGTACTTTGTACTGGAGGTGCTGGAGTACTTTGTACTGGACGTGGGGGAGTACTTTGTACTGGAGGTGGGGAATACTTTGTACTGGAGGTGGAGGACTACTTTGTACTGGAGGTGAGGAGTACTTTGTACTGGAGGTGGTGGAGTACTTTGTACTGGAGGTGCTGGAGTACTTTGTACTGGACGTGGGGGAGTACTTTGTACTGGAGGTGGTGGAGTACTTTGTACTGGAGGTGCTGGAGTACTTTGTACTGGAGGTGCTGGAGTACTTTGTACTGGAGGTGCTGGAGTACTTTGTACTGGAGCTGGAGGAGTACTTTGTACTGGACGTGGTGGAGTACTTTGTACTGGAGGTGGTGGAGTACTTTGTACTGGAGGTGGTGGAGTACTTTGTACTGGAGGTGGTAGAGTACTTTGTACTGGAGGTGGTGGAGTACTTTGTACTGGAGGTGGTGGAGTACTTTGTACTGGACGTGGAGGAGTACTTTGCACTGGAGGTGGTGGAGTACTTTGTACTGGAGGTGGAGGAGTACTTTGTACTGGAGGTGGAGGAGTACTTTGTACTGGAGGTGGTGGAGTACTTTGTACTGGAGGTGGAGGAGTACTTTGTACTGGAGGTGGAGGTGTACTTTGTACTGGAGGTGGTGGAGTACTTTGTACTGGAGGTGGTGGAGTACTTTGTACTGGAGGTGGAGGAGTACTTTGTACTGGAGGTGGAGGAGTACTTTGTACTGGAGGTGGTGGAGTACTTTGTACTGGAGGTGGTGGATTAATTTGTACTGGAGGTGGTGGAGTACTTTGTACTGGAGGTGGTGGAGTTCTTTGTACTGGAGGTGGGGAGTACTTTGTACTGGAGGTGGTGGAGTACTTTGTACTGGAGGTGGTGGAGTACTTTGTTCTGGAGGTGGTGGAGTACTTTGTACTGGAGGTGGATGAGTACTTTGTACTGGAGGTGCTGGAGTACTTTGTTCTGGATGTGGAGGAGTACTTTGTACTGGAGGTGGTGCAGTACTTTGTACTGGAGGTGGTGGAGTACTTTGTACTGGAGGTGGTGGAGTACTTTGTACTGGAGGTGGAGGAGTACTTTGTACTGGAGGTGGTGGAGTACATTGTACTGGAGGTGGTGGAGTACTTTGTTCTGGAGGTGGTGGAGTACTTTGTACTGGAGGTGGATGAGTACTTTGTACTGGAGGTGCTGGAGTACTTTGTACTGGAGGTGGAGGAGTACTTTGTACTGGAGGTGGAGGAGTACTTTGTACTGGAGTTGGAGGAGTACTTTGTACTGGAGGTGGAGGAGTACTTTGTACTGGAGGTGGTGGAGTACTTTGTACTGGAGGCGGTGGAGTACTTTGTACTGGAGATGGTGGAGTACTTTGTACTGGAGATGGTGGAGTACTTTGTACTGGAGATTGTGGAGTACTTTGTACTGGAGGTGGTGGAGTACTTTGTACTGGAGATGGTGGAGTACTTTGTACTGGAGATGGTGGAGTACTATGTACTGGAGATGGTGGAGTACTTTGTACTGGAGGTGGTGGAGTACTTTGTACTGGAGGTGGTGGAGTACTTTGTACTGGAGATGGTGGAGTACTTTGTACTGGAGATGGTGGAGTACTTTGTACTGGAGGTGGTGGAGTACTTTGTACTGGAGGTGGAGGGGTACATTGTACTGGAGGTGGTGGAGTACTTTGTACTGGAGGTGGGGAGTACTTTGTACTGGAGGTGGAGGAGTACTTTATACTGGAGTTGGAGGAGTACTTTGTTCTGGAGGTGGAGGAGTACTTTGTACTGGAGATGGAGGAGTACTTTGTACTGGAGGTGGGGAATACTTTGTACTGCAGGTGGAGGACTACTTTGTACTGGAGGTGAGCAGTACTTTGTACTGGAGGTGTAGGAGTACTTTGTACTGGAGGTGCTGGAGTACTTTGTACTGGACGTGGTGGAGTACTTCGTACTGGAGGTGGTGGAGTACTTTGTACTGGAGGTGCTGGAGTACTTTGTACTGGAGGTGCTGGAGTACTTTGTACTGGAGCTGGAGGAGTACTTTGTACTGGACGTGGTGGAGTACTTTGTACTGGAGGTGGTGGAGTACTTTGTACTGGAGGTGGTGGAGTACTTTGTACTGGAGGTGGTGGAGTACTTTGTACTGGAGGTGGTGGAGTACTTTGTACTGGACGTGGAGGAGTACTTTGTACTGGAGGTGGTGGAGTACTTTGTACTGGACGTGGTGGAGTACTTTCTACTGGAGGTGCTGGAGTACTTTGTACTGGAGGTGCTGGAGTACTTTGTACTGGAGGTGGAGGAGTACTTTGTACTGGAGGTGGAGGAGTACTTTGTGCTGGAGGTGCTGGAGTACTTTGTACTGGAGGTGGTGGAGTACTTTGTACTGGAGGTGGTGGAGTACTTTGTACTGGAGGTGGAGGAGTACTTTGTACTGGAGGTGGTGGAGTACTTTGCACTTGAGGTGGTGGAGTACTTTGTACTGGAGGTGGAGGAGTACTTTGTACTGGAGGTGGTGGAGTACTTTGTACTGGAGGTGGTGGAGTATTTTGTGCTGGAGTTGCTGGAGTACTTTGTACTGGAGGTGGTGGAGTACTTTGTACTGGAGGTGGAGGAGTACTTTGTACTGGAGGTGGTGGAGTACTTTGTACTGGAGGTGGAGGAGTACCTTGTACTGGAGGTGGTGGAGCACTTTGTACTGGAGGTGGAGGAGTACTTTGTACTGGAGGTGGTGGAGTACGTTGTACTGGAGGTGGAGGAGTACTTTGTCCTGGAGGTGGAGGAGTACTTTGTACTGGAGGTGGTGGAGTACTTTGTACTGGAGGTGGAGGAGTACTTTGTACTGGAGGTGGAGGAGTACTTTGTACTGGAGGTGGTGGAGTACTTTGTACTGGAGGTGGAGGAGTACTTTGTACTGGAGGTGGAGGAGTACTTTGTACTGGAGGTGGTGGAGTACTTTGTACTGGAGGTGGGGAGTACTTTGTACTGGAGGTGGAGGAGTACTTTGTACTGGAGTTGGAGGAGTACTTTGTACTGGAGGTGGAGGAGTACTTTGTACTGGAGATGGAGGAGTACTTTGTACTGGAGGTGGGGAATACTTTGTACTGCAGGTGGAGGACTACTTTGTACTGGAGGTGAGCAGTACTTTGTACTGGAGGTGTAGGAGTACTTTGTACTGGAGGTGCTGGAGTACTTTGTACTGGACGTGGTGGAGTACTTCGTACTGGAGGTGGTGGAGTACTTTGTACTGGAGGTGCTGGAGTACTTTGTACTGGAGGTGCTGGAGTACTTTGTACTGGAGCTGGAGGAGTACTTTGTACTGGAGGTGGTGGAGTACTTTGTACTGGAGGTGGTGGAGTACTTTGTATTGGAGGTGGTGGAGTACTTTGTACTGGAGGTGGTGGAGTACTTTGTACTGGAGGTGGTGGAGCACTTTGTACTGGACGTGGAGGAGTACTTTGTACTGGAGGTGGTGGAGTACTTTGTACTGGACGTGGTGGAGTACTTTGTACTGGAGGTGCTGGAGTACTTTGTACTGGAGGTGCTGGAGTACTTTGTACTGGAGGTGGCGGAGTACTTTGTACTGGAGCTGGAGGAGTACTTTGTGCTGGAGTTGCTGGAGTACTTTGTACTGGAGGTGGTGGAGTACTTTGTACTGGAGGTGGTGGAGTACTTTGTACTGGAGGTGGAGGAGTACTTTGTACTGGAGGTGGTGGAGTACTTTGCACTGGAGGTGGTGGAGTACTTTGTACTGGAGGTGGAGGAGTACTTTGTACTGGAGGTGGTGGAGTACTTTGTACTGGAGGTGGTGGAGTATTTTGTGCTGGAGTTGCTGGAGTACTTTGTACTGGAGCTGATGGAGTACTTTGTACTGGAGGTGGAGGAGTACTTTGTACTGGAGGTGGTGGAGTACTTTGTACTGGAGGTGGAGGAGTACTTTGTACTGGAGGTGGTGGAGCACTTTGTACTGGAGGTGGAGGAGTACTTTGTACTGGAGGTGGTGGAGTACTTTGTACTGGAGGTGGAGGAGTACTTTGTACTGGAGGTGGAGGAGTACTTTGTACTGGAGGTGGTGGAGTACTTTGTACTGGAGGTGGAGGAGTACTTTGTACTGGAGGTGGAGGAGTACTTTGTACTGGAGGTGGTGGAGTACTTTGTACTGGAGGTGGAGGAGTACTTTGTACTGGAGGTGGAGGAGTACTTTGTACTGGAGGTGGTGGAGTACATTGTACTGGAGGTGGTGGATTAATTTGTACTGGAGGTGGTGTAGTACTTTGTACTGGAGGTGGGGAGTACTTTGTACTGGAGTTGGGGAATACTTTGTACTGGAGGTGGTGGAGTACTTTGTACTGGAGGTGGTGGAGGACTTTGTACTGGAGGTGCTGGAGTACTTTGTACCGGAGGTGGTGGAATACATTGTACTGGAGGTGGACGAGTACTTTGTACTGGAGGTGGAGGAGTACTTTGTACTGGAGGTGGTGGAGTACTTTGTACTGGAGGTGGTGGAGTACTTTGTACTGGAGGTGGTGGAGTAATTTGTACTGGAGGTGGAGGAGTATTTTGTACTGGAGGTGGTGGAGTACTTTGTACTGGAGATGGTGGAGTACTTTGTACTGGAGGTGGTGGAATACTTTGTACTGGAGGTGGTGGAGTACTTTGTACTCGAGGTGGTGGAATACTTTGTACTGGAGGTGGTGGAGTACTTTGTACTGGAGGTGGGGTGTACTTTGTACTGGAGGTGGAGGAGTACTTTTTACTGGAGGTGGGGAGTACTTTGTACTGGAGGTGGGGAGTACTTTGTACTGGAGGTGGAGGAATACTTTGTACTGGTGTTGGTGGAGTACTTTGTACTGGAGGTGGTGGAGTACTTTTTACTAGAGTTGGGGAGTACTTTGGACTGGAGGTGGTGGAGTACTTTGTACTGGAGGTGGAGGAGTACTTTGTACTGGAGGTGGTGGAGTACTTTGTACTGGAGGTGGTGGAGTACTTTGTGCTGGAGTTGCTGGAGTACTTTGTACTGGAGGTGGTGGAGTACTTTGTACTGGAGGTGGAGGAGTACTTTGTACTGGAGGTGGTGGAGTACTTTGTACTGGAGGTGGAGGAGTACTTTGTACTGGAGGTGGTGGAGCACTTTGTACTGGAGGTGGAGGAGTACTTTGTACTGGAGGTGGTGGAGTACTTTGTACTGGAGGTGGAGGAGTACTTTGTACTGGAGGTGGAGGAGTACTTTGTACTGGAGGTGGTGGAGTACTTTGTACTGGAGGTGGAGGAGTACTTTGTACTGGAGGTGGAGGAGTACGTTGTACTGGAGGTGGTGGAGTACTTTGTACTGGAGGTGGAGGAGTACTTTGTACTGGAGGTGGAGGAGTACTTTGTACTGGAGTTGGTGGAGTACTTTGTACTGGAGGTGGTGGAGTACTTTGTACTGGAGATGGTGGAGTACTTTGTACTGGAGGTGGTGGAGTACTTTGTACTGGAGGTGGAGGAGTACATTGTACTGGAGGTGGTGGAGTACTTTGTACTGGAGTTGGGGAGTACTTTGTACTGGAGGTGGAGGAGTACTTTGTACTGGAGTTGGAGGAGTACTTTGTACTGGAGGTGGAGGAGTACTTTGTACTGGAGATGGAGGAGTACTTTGTACTGGAGGTGGGGAGTACTTTGTACTGGAGGTGGAGGACTACTTTGTTCTGGAGGTGAGGAGTACTTTGTACTGGAGGTGGTGGAGTACTTTGTACTGGAGGTGCTGGAGTACTTTGTACTGGACGTGGTGGAGTACTTTGTACTGGAGGTGGTGGAGTACTTTGTACTGGAGGTGCTGGAGTACTTTGTACTGGAGGTGCTGGAGTACTTTGTCCTGGAGCTGGAGGAGTACTTTGTACTGGACGTGGTGGAGTACTTTGTACTGGAGGTGGTGGAGTCCTTTGTACTGGAGGTGGTGGAGTACTTTGTACTGGAGGTGGTAGAGTACTTTGTACTTGAGGTGGTGGAGTACTTTGTACTGGAGGTGGTGGAGTACTTTGTACTGGACGTGGAGGAGTACTTTGTACTGGAGGTTGTGGAGTACTTTGTACTGGAGGTGGAGGAGTACTTTGTACTGGAGGTGGAGGAGTACTTTGTGCTGGAGGTGCTGGAGTACTTTGTACTGGAGGTGGTGGAGTACTTTGTACTGGAGGTGGTGGAGTACTTTGTACTGGAGGTGGAGGACTACTTTGTACTAGAGGTGAGCAGTACTTTGTACTGGAGGTGGTGGAGTACTTTGTACTGGAGGTGGTGGAGTACTTTGTACTGGAGGTGGTGGAGTACTTTGTACTGGAGGTGGTGGAGTACTTTGTACTGGACGTGGAGGAGTACTTTGTACTGGAGGTGGTGGAGTACTTTGTACTGGACGTGGTGGAGTACTTTCTACTGGAGGTGCTGGAGTACTTTGTACTGGAGGTGCTGGAGTACTTTGTACTGGAGGTGGAGGAGTACTTTGTACTGGAGGTGGAGGAGTACTTTGTGCTGGAGGTGCTGGAGTACTTTGTACTGGAGGTGGTGGAGTACTTTGTACTGGAGGTGGTGGAGTACTTTGTACTGGAGGTGGAGGAGTACTTTGTACTGGAGGTGGTGGAGTACTTTGCACTTGAGGTGGTGGAGTACTTTGTACTGGAGGTGGAGGAGTACTTTGTACTGGAGGTGGTGGAGTACTTTGTACTGGAGGTGGTGGAGTATTTTGTGCTGGAGTTGCTGGAGTACTTTGTACTGGAGGTGGTAGAGTACTTTGTACTGGAGGTGGAGGAGTACTTTGTACTGGAGGTGGTGGAGTACTTTGTACTGGAGGTGGAGGAGTACCTTGTACTGGAGGTGGTGGAGCACTTTGTACTGGAGGTGGAGGAGTACTTTGTACTGGAGGTGGTGGAGTACTTTGTACTGGAGGTGGAGGAGTACTTTGTCCTGGAGGTGGAGGAGTACTTTGTACTGGAGGTGGTGGAGTACTTTGTACTGGAGGTGGAGGAGCACTTTGTACTGGAGGTGGAGGAGTACTTTGTACTGGAGGTGGTGGAGTACTTTGTACTGGAGGTGGAGGAGTACTTTGTACTGGAGGTGGAGGAGTACTTTGTACTGGAGGTGGTGGAGTACTTTGTACTGGAGGTGGGGAGTACTTTGTACTGGAGGTGGAGGAGTACTTTGTACTGGAGTTGGAGGAGTACTTTGTACTGGAGGTGGAGGAGTACTTTGTACTGGAGATGGAGGAGTACTTTGTACTGGAGGTGGGGAATACTTTGTACTGCAGGTGGAGGACTACTTTGTACTGGAGGTGAGCAGTACTTTGTACTGGAGGTGTAGGAGTACTTTGTACTGGAGGTGCTGGAGTACTTTGTACTGGACGTGGTGGAGTACTTCGTACTGGAGGTGGTGGAGTACTTTGTACTGGAGGTGCTGGAGTACTTTGCACTGGACGTGGGGGAGTACTTTGTACTGGAGGTGGTGGAGTACTTTGTACTGGAGGTGCTGGAGTACTTTGTACTGGACGTGGTGGAGTACTTCGTACTGGAGGTGGTGGAGTACTTTGTACTGGAGGTGCTGGAGTACTTTGTACTGGACGTGGGGGAGTACTTTGTACTGGAGGTGGGGAATACTTTGTACTGGAGGTGGAGGACTACTTTGTACTGGAGGTGAGGAGTACTTTGTACTGGAGGTGGTGGAGTACTTTGTACTGGAGGTGCTGGAGTACTTTGTACTGGACGTGGGGGAGTACTTTGTACTGGAGGTGGTGGAGTACTTTGTACTGGAGGTGCTGGAGTACTTTGTACTGGAGGTGCTGGAGTACTTTGTACTGGAGGTGCTGGAGTACTTTGTACTGGAGCTGGAGGAGTACTTTGTACTGGACGTGGTGGAGTACTTTGTACTGGAGGTGGTGGAGTACTTTGTACTGGAGGTGGTGGAGTACTTTGTACTGGAGGTGGTAGAGTACTTTGTACTGGAGGTGGTGGAGTACTTTGTACTGGAGGTGGTGGAGTACTTTGTACTGGACGTGGAGGAGTACTTTGCACTGGAGGTGGTGGAGTACTTTGTACTGGAGGTGGAGGAGTACTTTGTACTGGAGGTGGAGGAGTACTTTGTACTGGAGGTGGTGGAGTACTTTGTACTGGAGGTGGAGGAGTACTTTGTACTGGAGGTGGAGGTGTACTTTGTACTGGAGGTGGTGGAGTACTTTGTACTGGAGGTGGTGGAGTACTTTGTACTGGAGGTGGAGGAGTACTTTGTACTGGAGGTGGAGGAGTACTTTGTACTGGAGGTGGTGGAGTACTTTGTACTGGAGGTGGTGGATTAATTTGTACTGGAGGTGGTGGAGTACTTTGTACTGGAGGTGGTGGAGTTCTTTGTACTGGAGGTGGGGAGTACTTTGTACTGGAGGTGGTGGAGTACTTTGTACTGGAGGTGGTGGAGTACTTTGTTCTGGAGGTGGTGGAGTACTTTGTACTGGAGGTGGATGAGTACTTTGTACTGGAGGTGCTGGAGTACTTTGTTCTGGATGTGGAGGAGTACTTTGTACTGGAGGTGGTGCAGTACTTTGTACTGGAGGTGGTGGAGTACTTTGTACTGGAGGTGGTGGAGTACTTTGTACTGGAGGTGGAGGAGTACTTTGTACTGGAGGTGGTGGAGTACATTGTACTGGAGGTGGTGGAGTACTTTGTTCTGGAGGTGGTGGAGTACTTTGTACTGGAGGTGGATGAGTACTTTGTACTGGAGGTGCTGGAGTACTTTGTACTGGAGGTGGAGGAGTACTTTGTACTGGAGGTGGAGGAGTACTTTGTACTGGAGTTGGAGGAGTACTTTGTACTGGAGGTGGAGGAGTACTTTGTACTGGAGGTGGTGGAGTACTTTGTACTGGAGGCGGTGGAGTACTTTGTACTGGAGATGGTGGAGTACTTTGTACTGGAGATGGTGGAGTACTTTGTACTGGAGATTGTGGAGTACTTTGTACTGGAGGTGGTGGAGTACTTTGTACTGGAGATGGTGGAGTACTTTGTACTGGAGATGGTGGAGTACTATGTACTGGAGATGGTGGAGTACTTTGTACTGGAGGTGGTGGAGTACTTTGTACTGGAGGTGGTGGAGTACTTTGTACTGGAGATGGTGGAGTACTTTGTACTGGAGATGGTGGAGTACTTTGTACTGGAGGTGGTGGAGTACTTTGTACTGGAGGTGGAGGGGTACATTGTACTGGAGGTGGTGGAGTACTTTGTACTGGAGGTGGGGAGTACTTTGTACTGGAGGTGGAGGAGTACTTTGTACTGGAGTTGGAGGAGTACTTTGTTCTGGAGGTGGAGGAGTACTTTGTACTGGAGATGGAGGAGTACTTTGTACTGGAGGTGGGGAATACTTTGTACTGCAGGTGGAGGACTACTTTGTACTGGAGGTGAGCAGTACTTTGTACTGGAGGTGTAGGAGTACTTTGTACTGGAGGTGCTGGAGTACTTTGTACTGGACGTGGTGGAGTACTTCGTACTGGAGGTGGTGGAGTACTTTGTACTGGAGGTGCTGGAGTACTTTGTACTGGAGGTGCTGGAGTACTTTGTACTGGAGCTGGAGGAGTACTTTGTACTGGACGTGGTGGAGTACTTTGTACTGGAGGTGGTGGAGTACTTTGTACTGGAGGTGGTGGAGTACTTTGTACTGGAGGTGGTGGAGTACTTTGTACTGGAGGTGGTGGAGTACTTTGTACTGGACGTGGAGGAGTACTTTGTACTGGAGGTGGTGGAGTACTTTGTACTGGACGTGGTGGAGTACTTTCTACTGGAGGTGCTGGAGTACTTTGTACTGGAGGTGCTGGAGTACTTTGTACTGGAGGTGGAGGAGTACTTTGTACTGGAGGTGGAGGAGTACTTTGTGCTGGAGGTGCTGGAGTACTTTGTACTGGAGGTGGTGGAGTACTTTGTACTGGAGGTGGTGGAGTACTTTGTACTGGAGGTGGAGGAGTACTTTGTACTGGAGGTGGTGGAGTACTTTGCACTTGAGGTGGTGGAGTACTTTGTACTGGAGGTGGAGGAGTACTTTGTACTGGAGGTGGTGGAGTACTTTGTACTGGAGGTGGTGGAGTATTTTGTGCTGGAGTTGCTGGAGTACTTTGTACTGGAGGTGGTGGAGTACTTTGTACTGGAGGTGGAGGAGTACTTTGTACTGGAGGTGGTGGAGTACTTTGTACTGGAGGTGGAGGAGTACCTTGTACTGGAGGTGGTGGAGCACTTTGTACTGGAGGTGGAGGAGTACTTTGTACTGGAGGTGGTGGAGTACGTTGTACTGGAGGTGGAGGAGTACTTTGTCCTGGAGGTGGAGGAGTACTTTGTACTGGAGGTGGTGGAGTACTTTGTACTGGAGGTGGAGGAGTACTTTGTACTGGAGGTGGAGGAGTACTTTGTACTGGAGGTGGTGGAGTACTTTGTACTGGAGGTGGAGGAGTACTTTGTACTGGAGGTGGAGGAGTACTTTGTACTGGAGGTGGTGGAGTACTTTGTACTGGAGGTGGGGAGTACTTTGTACTGGAGGTGGAGGAGTACTTTGTACTGGAGTTGGAGGAGTACTTTGTACTGGAGGTGGAGGAGTACTTTGTACTGGAGATGGAGGAGTACTTTGTACTGGAGGTGGGGAATACTTTGTACTGCAGGTGGAGGACTACTTTGTACTGGAGGTGAGCAGTACTTTGTACTGGAGGTGTAGGAGTACTTTGTACTGGAGGTGCTGGAGTACTTTGTACTGGACGTGGTGGAGTACTTCGTACTGGAGGTGGTGGAGTACTTTGTACTGGAGGTGCTGGAGTACTTTGTACTGGAGGTGCTGGAGTACTTTGTACTGGAGCTGGAGGAGTACTTTGTACTGGAGGTGGTGGAGTACTTTGTACTGGAGGTGGTGGAGTACTTTGTATTGGAGGTGGTGGAGTACTTTGTACTGGAGGTGGTGGAGTACTTTGTACTGGAGGTGGTGGAGCACTTTGTACTGGACGTGGAGGAGTACTTTGTACTGGAGGTGGTGGAGTACTTTGTACTGGACGTGGTGGAGTACTTTGTACTGGAGGTGCTGGAGTACTTTGTACTGGAGGTGCTGGAGTACTTTGTACTGGAGGTGGCGGAGTACTTTGTACTGGAGCTGGAGGAGTACTTTGTGCTGGAGTTGCTGGAGTACTTTGTACTGGAGGTGGTGGAGTACTTTGTACTGGAGGTGGTGGAGTACTTTGTACTGGAGGTGGAGGAGTACTTTGTACTGGAGGTGGTGGAGTACTTTGCACTGGAGGTGGTGGAGTACTTTGTACTGGAGGTGGAGGAGTACTTTGTACTGGAGGTGGTGGAGTACTTTGTACTGGAGGTGGTGGAGTATTTTGTGCTGGAGTTGCTGGAGTACTTTGTACTGGAGCTGATGGAGTACTTTGTACTGGAGGTGGAGGAGTACTTTGTACTGGAGGTGGTGGAGTACTTTGTACTGGAGGTGGAGGAGTACTTTGTACTGGAGGTGGTGGAGCACTTTGTACTGGAGGTGGAGGAGTACTTTGTACTGGAGGTGGTGGAGTACTTTGTACTGGAGGTGGAGGAGTACTTTGTACTGGAGGTGGAGGAGTACTTTGTACTGGAGGTGGTGGAGTACTTTGTACTGGAGGTGGAGGAGTACTTTGTACTGGAGGTGGAGGAGTACTTTGTACTGGAGGTGGTGGAGTACTTTGTACTGGAGGTGGAGGAGTACTTTGTACTGGAGGTGGAGGAGTACTTTGTACTGGAGGTGGTGGAGTACATTGTACTGGAGGTGGTGGATTAATTTGTACTGGAGGTGGTGTAGTACTTTGTACTGGAGGTGGGGAGTACTTTGTACTGGAGTTGGGGAATACTTTGTACTGGAGGTGGTGGAGTACTTTGTACTGGAGGTGGTGGAGGACTTTGTACTGGAGGTGCTGGAGTACTTTGTACCGGAGGTGGTGGAATACATTGTACTGGAGGTGGACGAGTACTTTGTACTGGAGGTGGAGGAGTACTTTGTACTGGAGGTGGTGGAGTACTTTGTACTGGAGGTGGTGGAGTACTTTGTACTGGAGGTGGTGGAGTAATTTGTACTGGAGGTGGAGGAGTATTTTGTACTGGAGGTGGTGGAGTACTTTGTACTGGAGATGGTGGAGTACTTTGTACTGGAGGTGGTGGAATACTTTGTACTGGAGGTGGTGGAGTACTTTGTACTCGAGGTGGTGGAATACTTTGTACTGGAGGTGGTGGAGTACTTTGTACTGGAGGTGGGGAGTACTTTGTACTGGAGGTGGAGGAGTACTTTTTACTGGAGGTGGGGAGTACTTTGTACTGGAGGTGGGGAGTACTTTGTACTGGAGGTGGAGGAATACTTTGTACTGGTGTTGGTGGAGTACTTTGTACTGGAGGTGGTGGAGTACTTTTTACTAGAGTTGGGGAGTACTTTGGACTGGAGGTGGTGGAGTACTTTGTACTGGAGGTGGAGGAGTACTTTGTACTGGAGGTGGTGGAGTACTTTGTACTGGAGGTGGTGGAGTACTTTGTGCTGGAGTTGCTGGAGTACTTTGTACTGGAGGTGGTGGAGTACTTTGTACTGGAGGTGGAGGAGTACTTTGTACTGGAGGTGGTGGAGTACTTTGTACTGGAGGTGGAGGAGTACTTTGTACTGGAGGTGGTGGAGCACTTTGTACTGGAGGTGGAGGAGTACTTTGTACTGGAGGTGGTGGAGTACTTTGTACTGGAGGTGGAGGAGTACTTTGTACTGGAGGTGGAGGAGTACTTTGTACTGGAGGTGGTGGAGTACTTTGTACTGGAGGTGGAGGAGTACTTTGTACTGGAGGTGGAGGAGTACGTTGTACTGGAGGTGGTGGAGTACTTTGTACTGGAGGTGGAGGAGTACTTTGTACTGGAGGTGGAGGAGTACTTTGTACTGGAGTTGGTGGAGTACTTTGTACTGGAGGTGGTGGAGTACTTTGTACTGGAGATGGTGGAGTACTTTGTACTGGAGGTGGTGGAGTACTTTGTACTGGAGGTGGAGGAGTACATTGTACTGGAGGTGGTGGAGTACTTTGTACTGGAGTTGGGGAGTACTTTGTACTGGAGGTGGAGGAGTACTTTGTACTGGAGTTGGAGGAGTACTTTGTACTGGAGGTGGAGGAGTACTTTGTACTGGAGATGGAGGAGTACTTTGTACTGGAGGTGGGGAGTACTTTGTACTGGAGGTGGAGGACTACTTTGTTCTGGAGGTGAGGAGTACTTTGTACTGGAGGTGGTGGAGTACTTTGTACTGGAGGTGCTGGAGTACTTTGTACTGGACGTGGTGGAGTACTTTGTACTGGAGGTGGTGGAGTACTTTGTACTGGAGGTGCTGGAGTACTTTGTACTGGAGGTGCTGGAGTACTTTGTCCTGGAGCTGGAGGAGTACTTTGTACTGGACGTGGTGGAGTACTTTGTACTGGAGGTGGTGGAGTCCTTTGTACTGGAGGTGGTGGAGTACTTTGTACTGGAGGTGGTAGAGTACTTTGTACTTGAGGTGGTGGAGTACTTTGTACTGGAGGTGGTGGAGTACTTTGTACTGGACGTGGAGGAGTACTTTGTACTGGAGGTTGTGGAGTACTTTGTACTGGAGGTGGAGGAGTACTTTGTACTGGAGGTGGAGGAGTACTTTGTACTGGAGGTGGTGGAGTACTTTGTACTGGAGGTGGAGGAGTACTTTGTACTGGAGGTGGAGGAGTACTTTGTACTGGAGGTGGTGGAGTACTTTGTACTGGAGGTGGTGGAGTACTTTGTACTGGAGGTGGAGGACTACTTTGTACTGGAGGTGGAGGAGTACATTGTACTGGAGGTGGTGGAGTACTTTGTACTGGAGGTGGTGGATTAATTTGTACCGGAGGTGGTGGAGTATTTTGTACTGGAGGTGGTGGAGTACTTTTTACTGGAGGTGGGGATTACTTTGTACTGGAGGTGGTGGAGTACTTTGTACTGGAGGTGGTGGAGTACTTTGTACTGGAGGTGGGGAGTACTTTGTACTGGAGGTGCTGGAGTACTTTGTACTGGAGGTGGAGGAGCACTTTGTACTGGAGGTGGAGGAGTACTTTGTACTGGAGTTGGAGGAGTACTTTGTACTGGAGGTGGAGGAGTACTTTGTCCTGGAGGTGGTGGAGTACTTTGTACTGGAGGTGGTGGAGTACTTTGTACTGGAGATGGTGGAGTACTTTGTACTGGAGATGGTGGAGTACTTTGTACTGGAGATTGTGGAGTACTTTGTACTGGAGGTGGTGGAGTACTTTGAACTGGAGATGGTGGAGTACTTTGTACTGGAGATGGTGGAGTACTATGTACTGGAGATGGTGGAGTACTTTGTACTGGAGGTGGTGGAGTACTTTCTACTGGAGGTGGTGGAGTACTTTGTACTGGAGATGGTGAAGTACTTTGTACTGGAGATGGTGGAGTACTTTGTACTGGAGGTGGTGGAGTACTTTGTACTGGAGGTGGAGGAGTACATTGTACTGGAGGTGGTGGAGTACTTTGTACTGGAGATGGGGAGTACTTTTTACTGGAGGTGGAGGAGTACTTTGTACTGGAGTTGGAGGAGTACTTTGTACTGGAGGTGGAGGAGTACTTTGTACTGGAGATGGAGGAGTACTTTGTACTGGAGGTGGGGAATACTTTGTACTGGAGGTGGAGGAATACTTTGTACTGGAGGTGAGGAGTACTTTGTACTGGAGGTGGTGGAGTACTTTGTGCTGGAGGTGCTGGAGTACTTTGTACTGGACGTGGTGGAGTACGTTGTACTGGAGGTGGTGGAGTACTTTGTACTGGAGGTGCTGGAGTACTTTGTACTGGAGGTGCTGGAGTACTTTGTACTGGAGGTGCTGGAGTTCTTTGTACTGGAGCTGGAGGAGTACTTTGTACTGGACGTGGTGGAGTACTTTGTACTGGAGGTGGTGGAGTACTTTGTGCTGGAGGTGGTGGAGTACTTTGTACTGGAGGTGGTAGAGTACTTTGTACTGGAGGTGGTGGAGTACTTTGTACTGGAGGTGGTGGAGTACTTTGTACTGGACGTGGAGGAGTACTTTGTACTGGAGGTGGTGGAGTACATTGTACTGGAGGTGGAGGAGTACTTTGTACTGGAGGTGGAGGAGTACTTTGTACTGGAGGTGGTGGAGTACTTTGTACTGGAGGTGGAGGAGTACTTTGTACTGGAGGTGGAGGAGTACTTTGTACTGGAGGTGGTGGAGTACTTTGTACTGGAGGTGGTGGAGTACTTTGTACTGGAGGTGGAGGAGTACTTTGTACTGGAGGTGGAGGAGTACTTTGTACTGGAGGTGGTGGAGTCCTTTGTACTGGAGGTGGTGGATTAATTTGTACTGGAGGTGGTGGAGTACTTTGTACTGGAGGTGGTGGAGTACTTTGTACTGGAGGTGGGGAGTACTTTGTACTGGAGGTGGTGGAGTACTTTGTACTGGAGGTGGTGGAGTACTTTGTTCTGGAGGTGGTGGAGTACTTTGTACTGGAGGTGGATGAGTACTTTGTACTGGAGGTGCTGGAGTACTTTGTTCTGGATGTGGAGGAGTACTTTGTACTGGAGGTGGTGGAGTACTTTGTACTGGAGGTGGTGGAGTACTTTGTACTGGAGGTGGTGGAGTACTTTGTACTGGAGGTGGAGGAGTACTTTGTACTGGAGGTGGTGGAGTACATTGTACTGGAGGTGGTGGAGTACTTTGTTCTGGAGGTGGTGGAGTACTTTGTACTGGAGGTGGATGAGTACTTTGAACTGGAGGTGCTGGAGTACTTTGTACTGGAGGAGGAGGAGTACTTTGTACTGGAGGTGGAGGAGTACTTTGTACTGGAGTTGGAGGAGTACTTTGTACTGGAGGTGGAGGAGTACTTTTTACTGGAGGTGGTGTAGTACTTTGTACTGGAGGTGGTGGAGTACTTTGTACTGGAGATGGTGGAGTACTTTGTACTGGAGATGGTGGAGTACTTTGTACTGGAGATTGTGGAGTACTTTGTACTGGAGGTGGTGGAGTACTTTGTACTGGAGATGGTGGAGTACTTTGTACTGGAGATGGTGGAGTACTATGTACTGGAGATGGTGGAGTACTTTGTACTGGAGGTGGTGGAGTACTTTGTACTGGAGGTGGTGGAGTACTTTGTACTGGAGATGGTGGAGTACTTTGTACTGGAGATGGTGGAGTACTTTGTACTGGAGGTGGTGGAGTACTTTGCACTGGAGGTGGAGGGGTACATTGTACTGGAGGTGGTGGAGTACTTTGTACTGGAGGTGGGGAGTACTTTGTACTGGAGGTGGAGGAGTACTTTGTACTGGAGTTGGAGGAGTACTATGTACTGGAGGTGGAGGAGTACTTTGTACTGGAGATGGAGGAGTACTTTGTACTGGAGGTGGGGAATACTTTGTACTGCAGGTGGAGGGCTACTTTGTACTGGAGGTGAGCAGTACTTTGTACTTGAGGTGTAGGAGTACTTTGTACTGGAGGTGCTGGAGTACTTTGTACTGGACGTGGTGGAGTACTTCGTACTGGAGGTGGTGGAGTACTTTGTACTGGAGGTGCTGGAGTACTTTGTACTGGAGGTGCTGGAGTACTTTGTACTGGAGCTGGGGGAGTACATTGTACTGGACGTGGTGGAGTACTTTGTACTGGAGGTGGTGGAGTACTTTGTACTGGAGGTGGTGGAGTACTTTGTACTGGAGGTGGTAGAGTACTTTGTACTGGAGGTGGTGGAGTACTTTGTACTGGAGGTGGTGGAGTACTTTGTACTGGACGTGGAGGAGTACTTTGTACTGGAGGTGGTGGAGTACTTTGTACTGGACGTGGTGGAGTACTTTGTCCTGGATGTGCTGGAGTACTTTGTACTGGAGGTGCTGGAGTACTTTGTACTGGAGGTGGAGGAGTACTTTGTACTGGAGGTGGAGGAGTACTTTGTGCTGGAGGTGCTGGAGTACTTTGTACTGGAGGTGTTGGAGTACTTTGTACTGGAGGTGGTGGAGTACTTTGTACTGGAGGTGGTAGAATACTTTGTACTGGAGGTGGTGGAGTACTTTGTACTGGAGGTGGTGGAGTACTTTGTACTGGACGTGGAGGAGTACTTTGTACTGGAGGTGGTGGAGTACTTTGTACTGGACGTGGTGGAGTACTTTGTACTGGAGGTGGTGGAGTACTTTGTACTGGAGGTGCTGGAGTACTTTGTACTGGAGGTGGAGGAGTACTTTGTACTGGAGGTGGAGGAGTACTTTGTGCTGGAGGTGCTGGAGTACTTTGTACTGGAGGTGGTGGAGTACTTTGTACTGGAGGTGGTGGAGTACTTTGTACTGGAGGTGGAGGAGTACTTTGTACTGGAGGTGGTGGAGTACTTTGCACTGGAGGTGGTGGAGTACTTTGTACTGGAGGTGGAGGAGTACTTTGTACTGGAGGTGGTGGAGTACTTTGTACTGGAGGTGGTGGAGTACTTTGTGCTGGAGTTGCTGGAGTACTTTGTACTGGAGGTGGTGGAGTACTTTGTACTGGAGGTGGAGGAGTACTTTGTACTGGAGGTGGTGGAGTACTTTGTACTGGAGGTGGAGGAGTACTTTGTACTGGAGGTGGTGGAGCACTTTGTACTGGAGGTGGAGGAGTACATTGTACTGGAGGTGGTGGAGTACTTTGTACTGGAGGTGGAGGAGTACTTTGTACTGGAGGTGGAGGAGTACTTTGTACTGGAGGTGGTGGAGTACTTTGTACTGGAGGTGAAGGAGTAATTTGTACTGGAGGTGGAGGAGTACTTTGTACTGGAGGTGGTGGAGTACTTTGTACTGGAGGTGGAGGAGTACTTTGTACTGGAGGTGGAGGAGTACTATGTACTGGAGGTGGTGGAGTACTTTGTACTGGAGGTGGTGGATTAATTTGTACTGGAGGTGGTGGAGTACTTTGTACTGGAGGTGGTGTAGTACTTTGTACTGGAGGTGGGGAGTACTTTGTACTGGAGTTGGGGAATACTTTGTACTGGAGGTGGTGGAGTACTTTGTACTGGAGGTGGTGGAGTACTTTGTACTGGAGGTGCTGGAGTACTTTGTACTGGAGGTGGTGGAATACATTGTACTGGAGGTGGACGAGTACTTTGTACTGGAGGTGGAGGAGTACTTTGTACTGGAGGTGGTGGACTACTTTGTACTGGAGGTGGTGGAGTACTTTGTACTGGAGGTGGTGGAGTAATTTGTACTGGAGGTGGAGGAGTATTTTGTACTGGAGGTGGTGGAGTACTTTGTACTGGAGATGGTGGAGTACTTTGTACTGGAGGTGGTGGAATACTTTGTACTGGAGGTGGTGGAGTACTTTGTACTCGAGGTGGTGGAATACTTTGTACTGGAGGTGGTGGAGTACTTTGTACTGGAGGTGGGGAGTACTTTGTACTGGAGGTGGAGGAGTACTTTTTACTGGAGGTGGGGAGTACTTTGTACTGGAGGTGGGGAGTACTTTGTACTGGAGGTGGAGGAATACTTTGTACTGGAGTTGGTGGAGTACTTTGTACTGGAGGTGGTGGAGTACTTTGTACTAGAGTTGGGGAGTACTTTGGACTGGAGGTGGTGGAGTACTTTGTACTGGAGTTGGGGAATACTTTGTACTGGAGGTGGAGGAGTACTTTGGACTGGAGGTGAAGGAGTACTTTGTACTGGAGGTGGAGGAGTACTTTGTTCTGGAGGTGTGGAGTACTTGTACAGGAGGTGGGGAGTACTTTGTACTGGAGGTGGGGAGAACTTTGTACTGGAGGTGGTGGAGTACTTTGTACTGGAGGTGGTGGAGTACTTTCTACTGGAGGTGGAGGAGTACTTTGTACTGGAGGTGGAGGAGTACTTTGTACTGGAGGTGGTGGAGTACTTTGTACTGGAGGTGGAGGAGTACTTTGTACTGGAGGTGGTGGAGTACTTTGTAGTGGAGGTGGAGGAGTACTTTGTGCTAGAGGTTGTGGAGTACTTTGTACTGGACGTGGAGGAGTACTTTGTACTGGAGGTGGAGGAGTACTTTGTACTAGAGGTGGTGGAGTACTTTGTACTGGAGGTGGAGGAATACTTTATACTGGAGGTGGAGGAGTACTTTCTACTGGAGGTGGTGGAGTACTTTGTACTGGACGTGGAGGAGTACTTTGTACTGGAGGTGGGGAGTACTTTGTACTGGAGGTGGTGGAGTACTTTGTATTGGAGGTGGAGGAGTACTTTGTACTGGAGTTGGTGGAGTACTTTGTACTGGAGTTGGTGGAGTACTTTGTACTGGAGGTGGAGGAGTACTTTGTAATGGAGGTGTTGGAGTACTTTGTACTGAAGGTGGTGGAGTACTTTGTACTGGAGTTGAGGGAGTACTTTGTACTGGAGCTGGAGGAGTAATTTTTACTGTAGATGGTTTAGTACTTTGTACTGGAGGTGGAGGAGTACTTTGTAATGGAGGTGGTGGAGTACTTTGTACTGGAGATGGTGGAGTACTTTGTACTGGAGGTGGAGGAGTACTTTGTAATGGAGGTGGTGGAGTACTTTGTACTGGAGGTGGTGGAGTACTTTGTACTGGAGGTGCAGGAGTACTTTGTACTGGAGGTGGTGGAGTACTTTGTACTGGAGGTGGAGGAGTACTTTGTACTGGAGGTGGTGGAGTACTTTGTCCTGGAGGTGGAGGAATACTTTGTACTGGAGGTGGTGGAGTATTTTGTACTGGAGGTGGTGGAGTACTTTGTACCGGAGGTGGAGGAGTAATTTGTACTGGAGTTCGTGGAGTACTTTGTACTGGAGGTGGTGGAGTACTTTGTACTGGAGGTGGTGGAGTACTTTGTACTGGAGGTTGTGGAGTACTTTGTACTGGAGGTGGTGGAGCACTTTGTACTGGAGGTGGTGGAGTACTTTGTACTGGAGGTGGGGAATACTTTGTACTGGAGGTGGAGGAGTACTTTGTACTGGAGGTGGAGGAGTACTTTGTACTGGAGGTGGTGGAGTACTTTGTACTGGAGGTGGGGAATACTTTGTACTGGAGGTAGTGGAGTACTTTGTACTGGAGGTGGGGAATACTTTGTACTGGAGGTGGAGGAGTACTTTGTACTGGAGCTGCTGGAGTACTTTGTACTGGACATGGTGGAGTACTTTGTACTGGAGGTGGTGGAGTACTTTGTACTGGAGGTGGAGGAGTACTTTGTACTGGACGTGGTGGAGTACTTTGTACTGGAGGTGGTGGAGTACTTTGTACTGGAGGTGGTGGAGTACTTTGTACTGGAGGTGGAGGAGTACTTTGTACTGGAGGTGGTGGACTACTTTGTACTGGAGGTGGAGGAGTACATTGTACTGGAGGTGGTGGAGTACTTTGTAGTGGAGGTGGAGGAGTACTTTGTACTAGAGGTGGTGGAGTACTTTGTACTGGACGTGGAGGAGTACTTTGTACTGGAGGTGGAGGAGTACTTTGTACTAGAGGTGGTGGAGTACTTTGTACTGGAGGTGGAGGAATACTTTGTACTGGAGGTGGAGGAGTACTTTGTACTGGAGGTGGTGGAGTACTTTCTACTGGACGTGGAGGAGTACTTTGTACTGGAGGTGGGGAGAACTTTGTACTGGATGTGGAGGAGTACTTTGTACTGGAGGTGTTGGAGTACTTTGTACTGGAGGTGGTGGAGTACTTTGTAATGGAGGTGGAGGAGTACTTTGTACTGGAGTTGGTGGAGTACTTTGTACTGGAGTTGGTGGAGTACTTTGTACTGGAGGTGGAGGAGTACTTTGTAATGGAGGTGGTGGAGTACTTTGTACTGGAGGTGGTGGAGTACTTTGTACTGGAGTTGAGGGAGTACTTTGTACTGGAGCTGGAGGAGTACTTTGTACTGGAGATGGTGGAGTACTTTGTACTGGAGGTGGAGGAGTACTTTGTAATGGAGGTGGTGGAGTACTTTGTACTGGAGATGGTGGAGTACTTTGTACTGGAGGTGGAGGAGTACTTTGTAATGGAGGTGGTGGAGTACTTTGTACTGGAGTTGGGGAATACTTTGTACTGGAGATGGTGGAGTACTTTGTACTGGAGGTGGTGGAGTACTTTGTACTGGAGGTGGTGGAGTACTTTGTACTGGAGGTGGAGGAGCACTTTGTACTGGAGGTGGTGGAGTACTTTGTACTGGAGGTGGTGGAGTACTTTGTACTGGAGGTGGAGGAGTACTTTGTACTGGAGGTGGTGGAGTACTTTGTACTGGAGGTGGAGGAGTACTTTGTACTGGAGGTGGTGGAGTACTTTGTCCTGGAGGTGGAGGAGTACTTTGTACTGGAGGTGGTGGAGTATTTTGTACTGGAGGTGGTGGAGTACTTTGTGCTGGAGGTGGAGGAGTAATTTGTACTGGAGTTCATGGAGTACTCTGTACTGGAGGTGGTGGAGTACGTTGTACTGGAGGTGGTGGAGTACTTTGTACTGGAGGTTGCGGAGAACTTGGTACTGGAGGTGGTGGAGCACTTTGTACTGGAGGTGGCGGAGTACTTTGTACTGGAGGTGGGGAATACTTTGTACTGGAGGTGGAGGAGTACTTTCTACTGGAGGTGGAGGAGTACTTTGTACTGGAGGTGGTGGAGTACTTTGTACTGGAGGTGGGGAATACTTTGTACTGGAAGTAGTGGAGTACTTTGTACTGGAGGTGGGGAATATTTTGTACTGGAGGTGGAGGAGTACTTTGTACTGGAGCTGCTGGAGTACTTTGTACTGGACGTGTTGGAGTACTTTGTACTGGAGGTGGTGGAGTACTTTGTACTGGAGGTGGAGGAGTACTTTGTACTGGACGTGGTGGAGTACTTTGTACTGGAGGTGGTGGAGTACTTTGTACTGGAGGTGGTGGAGTACTTTGTACTGGAGGTGGTGGAGTACTTTGTACTGGAGGTGGTGGTGTACTTTGTACTGGAGGTGGTGGAGTATTTGTACTGGAGGTGGTGGAGTACTTTGTACTGGAGGTGGTGGAGTACTTTGTACTGGAGATGGAGGAGTACTTTGTACTGGAGGTGGAGGAGTACTTTGTACTGGAGGTGCAGGAGTACTTTGTACTGGAGGTGGAGGAGTACTTTGTACTGGAGGTGGAGGAGTACTTTGGACTGGAGGTGGTGCAGTACTTTGTACTGGAGGTGGAGGAGTACTTTGTACTGGAGGTGGTGGAGTACTTTGTACTGGAGGTGGAGGAGTACTTTGTACTGGAGGTGGAGGAGTACTTTGTACTGGAGGTGGTGGAGTACTTTGTACTGGAGGTGGTGGAGTAATTTGTACTGGAGGTGGTGGAGTACTTTGTACTGGAGGTGGTGGAGCACTTTGTACTGGAGGTGGTGGAGTACTTTGTACTGGAGGTGGTGGAGTGCTTTGTACTGGAGGTGGTGGAGAACTATGTACTGGAGTTGGGGAATACTTTGTACTGGAGGTGGTGGAGTACATTGTACTGGAGGTGGTGGAGTACTTTGTACTGGAGGTGCTGGAGTACTTTGTACTGGAGGTGGTGGAGTACTTTGTACTGGAGGTGGAGGAGTACTTTGTACTGGAGGTGGTGGAGTATTTTGTACTGGAGGTGGTGGAGTAATTTGTACTGGTGGTGGAGGAGTACTTTGTACTGGAGATGGTGGAGTACTTTGTACTCGAGGTGGAGGAATACTTTGTACTGGAGATGGTGGAGTACTTTGTACTGGAGGTGGTGGAGTACTTTGTGCTGGAGATGGTGGAGCACTTTGTACTGGAGGTGGTGGAGTACTTTGTACTGGAGGTGGTGGAGTACTTTGTACTGGAGGTGGTGGAGTACTTTGTACTGGAGGTGGTGGAGTACTTTGTACTGGAGGTGGGGAGTACTTTGTACTGGAGGTGGTGGAGTACTTTGTACTGGAGGTGGTGGAGTACTTTGTACTGGAGGTGGTGGAGTACTTTGTACTGGAGGTGGTGGAGTACTTTGTACTGGAGGTGGGGAGTACTTTGTACTGGAGGTGGAGGAGTACTTTGTACTGGAGGTGGGGAGTACTTTGTACTGGAGGTGGGGAGTACTTTGTACTGGAGGTGGAGGAATACTTTGTACTGGAGTTGGTGGAGTACTTTGTACTGGAGGTGGTGGAGTACTTTGTACTGGAGGTGGTGGAGTACTTTGTACTGGAGGTGGTGGAGTACTTTGTACTGGAGGTGGGGAATACTTTGTACTGGAGGTGGGGAGTACTTTGTACTGGAGGTGGAGGAGTACTTTGTACTGGAGGTGGGGAGTACTTTGTACTGGAGGTGGTGGAGTACTTTGTACTGGAGGTGGAGGAATACTTTGTACTGGAGTTGGTGGAGTACTTTGTACTGGAGGTGGGGAGTACTTTGTTCTGGAGGTGGAGGAGTACTTTGTTCTGGAGGTGGGGAGTTCTTTGTACAGGAGGTGGGGAGTACTTTGTACTGAGGTGGGGAGTACTTTGTACTGGAGGTGGTGGAGTACTTTGTACTGGAGGTGGTGGAGTACTTTGTACTGGAGGTGGAGGAGTACTTTGTACTGGAGGTGGAGGAGTACTTTGTACTGGAGGTGGTGGAGTACTTTGTACTGGAGGTGGAGGAGTACTTTGTACTGGAGGTGGTGGAGTACTTTGTACTGGAGGTGGAGGAGTACTTTGTACTGGACGTGGAGGAGTACTTTGTACTGGAGGTGGGGAGTACTTTGTACTGGACGTGGAGGAGTACTTTGTACTGGAGGTGGTGCAGTACTTTGTAATGGAGGTGGAGGAGTACGTTGTACTGGAGTTGGTGGAGTACTTTGTACTGGAGTTGGTGGAGTACTTTGTACTGGAGGTGGAGGAGTACTTTGTAATGGAGGTGGTGGAGTACTTTGTACTGGAGGTGGTGGAATACTTTGTGCTGGAGTTGGGGGAGTACTTTGTACTGGAGCTGGAGTAGTACTTTGTACTGGAGATGGTGGAGTACTTTGTACTGGAGGAGGCGGAGTACATTGTAATGGAGGTGGTGGAGTACTTTGTTCTGGAGGTGATGGAGTACTTTGTACTGGAGGTGGTGGAGTACTTTGTTCTGGAGGTGATGGAGTACTTTGTACTGGAGGTGGTGGAGTACTTTGTACTGGAGTTGGGGGAATACTTTGTACAGGAGGTGGTGGAGTACTTTGTACTGGAGGTGGTGGAGTACTTTGTACTGGAGGTGCTGGAGTACTTTGTACTGGAGTTGGGGGAATGCTTTGTACTGGAGGTGGTGGAGTACTTTGTACTGGAGGCGGTGGAGTACTTTGTACTGGAGTTGGGGGAATACTTTGTACTGGAGGTGGTGGAGTACTTTGTACTGGAGCTGGAGGAGTACTTTGTACTGGAGATGGTGGAGTACTTTGTAATGGAGGCGGTGGAGTACTTTGTACTGGAGGTGGAGGAGTACTTAGTACTGGAGGTGGTGGAGTACTTTGTACTGGAGGTGGTGCAGTACTTTGTACTGGAGTTGGTGCAGTACTTTGTACTGGAGGTGGTGGAGTACTTTGTACTGGACGTGGTGGAGTACTTTGTACTGGATGTGGTGGAGTACTTTGTACTGGAGTTGGTGGAGTACTTTGTACTGGAGGTGGTGGAGTACTTTGTACTGGACGTGGTGGAGTACTTTGTACTGGAGTTGGAGGAGTACTTTGTACTGGAGGTGGTGGAGTACTTTGTCCTGGAGGTGGTGGAGTACTTTGTACTGGAGTTGGTGGCGTACTTTGTACTGGAGGTGGAGGAGTACTTTGTACTGGAGGTGGTGGAGTACTTTGTACTGGAGGTGGTGGAGTACTTTGTACTGGAGGTGGTGGAGTACTTTGTACTGGAGGTGGTGGAGTACTTTGTACTGGAGGTGGTGGAGTACTTTGTACTGGAGGTGGTGGAGTACTTTGTACTGGAGGTGTTGGAGTACTTTGTACTGGAGGTGGAGGAGTACTTTGTACTGGAGGTGGAGGAGTACTTTGTACTGGAGGTGGAGGAGTACTTTGTACTGGAGGTGGAGGAGTACTTTGTACTGGAGGTGGTGGAGTACTTTGTACTGGAGTTGGTGGAGTACTTTGTACTGGAGGTGGTGGAGTACTTTGTACTGGAGGTGGAGGAGTACTTTGTACTGGAGATGGTGGACTACTTTGTACTGGAGGTGGAGGAGTACTTTGTACTGGAGGTGGTGGAGTACTTTGTACTGGAGGTGGTGGAGTACTTTGTACTGGAGGTGGTGGAGTACTTTGTACTGGAGGTGGTGGAGTACTTTGTACTGGAGGTGGTGGAGTACTTTGTACTGGAGCTGGAGGAGTACTTTGTACTGGAGGTGGTGGAGTACTTTGTACTGGAGGTGGAGAAGTACTTTGTACTGGAGGTGGAGGAGTACTTTGTACTGGAGTTGGGGAATACTTTGTACTGGAGATGGTGGAGTACTTTGTACTGGAGGTGGTGGAGTACTTTGTACTGGAGGTGATGGAGTACTTTGTACTGGAGGTGGAGGAGTACTTTGTACTGGAGGTGGTGGAGTACTTTGTACTGGAGGTGGTGGAGTACTTTGTACTGGAGGTGGAGGAGTACTTTGTACTGGAGGTGGTGGAGTACTTTGTACTGGAGGTGGAGGAGTACTTTGTACTGGAGGTGGTGGAGTACTTTATACTGAAGGTGGTGGAGTACTTTGTACTGGAGGTGGTGGAGTACTTTGTACTGGAGGTGGAGGAGTAATTTGTACTGGAGTTGGTGGAGTACTTTGTACTGGAGGTGCTGGAGTACTTTGTACTGGAGGTGGGGAATACTTTGTACTGGAGGTGGTGGTGTACTTTGTACTGGAGGTGGGGAATACTTTGTGCTGGAGGTAGTGGAGTACTTTGTACTGGAGGTGGGGAAAACTTTGTACTGGAGGTGGTGGAGTACTTTGTCCTGGAGCTGGAGTAGTACTTTGTACTGGAGATGGTGGAGTACTTTGTACTGGAGATGGTGGAGTACTTTGTACTGGAGGTGGAGGAGTACTTTGTAATGGAGGTGGTGGAGTACTTTGTACTGGAGTTGGTGGAGTACTTTGTTCTGGAGGTGATGGAGTACTTTGTACTGGAGGTGGTGGAGTACTTTGTACTGGAGGTGGTGGAGTACTTTGTACTGGAGCTGGAGGAGTACTTTGTACTGGAGATGGTGGAGTACTTTGTAATGGAGGCAGTGGAGTACTTTGTACTGGAGGTGGAGGAGTACTTAGTACTGGAGGTGGTGGAGTACTTTGTACTGGAGGTGGTGGAGTACTTTGTACTGGAGTTGGTGGAGTACTTTGTACTGGAGGTGGTGGTGTACTTTGTACTGGAGTTGGAGGAGTACTTTGTACTATAGGTGGTGGAGTACTTTGTACTGGAGGTGGTGGAGTACTTTGTACTGGAGTTGGTGGAGTACTTTTTACTGGAGGTGTAGGAGTACTTTGTACTGGAGGTGGTGGAGTACTTTTTACTGGAGGTGGTGGAGTACTTTGTACTGGAGGTGGTGGAGTACTTTGTACTGGAGTTGGTGGAGTACTTTGTACTGGAGATGGTGGAGTACTTTGTACTGGAGGTGGTGGAGTACTTTGTACTGGAGGTGGAGGAGTACTTTGTACTGGAGGTGGTGGAGTACTTTGTACTGGAGTTGGTGGAGTACTTTGTACTGGAGGTGGAGGAGTACTTTGTACTGGAGGTGTTGGAGTACTTTGTACTGGAGGTGGAGGAGTACTTTGTACTGGAGGTGGAGGAGTACTTTGTACTGGAGGTGGAGGTGTACTTTGTACTGGAGGTGGAGGAGTACTTTGTACTGGAGGTGGTGGAGTACTTTGTACTGGAGTTGGTGGAGTACTTTGTACTGGAGGTGGTGGAGTACTTTGTACTGGAGGTGGAGGAGTACTTTTTACTGGAGATGGTGGAGTACTTTGTACTGGAGGTGGAGGAGTACTTTGTACTGGAGGTGGAGAAGTACTTTGTACTGGAGGTGGAGGAGTACTTTGTACTGGAGCTGGGGAATACTTTGTACTGGAGATGGTGGAGTACTTTGTACTGGAGGTGGTGGAGTACTTTGTATTGGAGGTGGTGGAGTACTTTGTACTGAAGTTGGAGGAGTACTTTGTACTGGAGGTGGTGGAGTACTTTGTACTGGAGGTGGTGGAGTACTTTGTACTGGAGGTGGAGGAGTACTTTGTACTGGAGGTGGTGGAGTACTTTGTACTGGAGGTGGAGGAGTACTTTGTACTGGAGGTGGTGGAGTACTTTGTACTGGAGGTGGTGGAGTACTTTGTACTGGAGGTGGTGGAGTACTTTGTACTGGAGGTGGAGGAGTAATTTGTACTGGAGTTGGTGGAGTACTTTGTACTGGAGGTGCTGGAGTACTTTGTACTGGAGGTGGGGAATACTTTGTACTGGAGGTGGAGGAGTACTTTGTACTGGAGGTGGAGGAGTACTTTGTACTGGAGGTGGTGGAGTACTTTGTACTGGAGGTGGGGAATACTTTGTGCTGGAGGTAGTGGAGTACTTTGTACTGGAGGTGGGGAATACCTTGTACTGGAGGTGGTGGAGTACTTTGTTCTGGAGGTGGAGGAGTACTTTGTTCTGGAGGTGGGGAGTTCTTTGTACAGGAGGTGGGGAGTACTTTGTACTGGAGGTGGGGAGTACTTTGTACTGGAGGTGGTGGAGTACTTTGTACTGGAGGTGGTGGAGTACTTTGTACTGGAGGTGGAGGAGTACTTTGTACTGGAGGTGGAGGAGTACTTTGTACTGGAGGTGGTGGAGTACTTTGTACTGGAGGTGGAGGAGTACTTTGTACTGGAGGTGGTGGAGTACTTTGTACTGGAGGTGGAGGAGTACTTTGTACTGGACGTGGAGGAGTACTTTGTACTGGAGGTGGGGAGTACTTTGTACTGGACGTGGAGGAGTACTTTGTACTGGAGGTGGTGCAGTACTTTGTAATGGAGGTGGAGGAGTACGTTGTACTGGAGTTGGTGGAGTACTTTGTACTGGAGTTGGTGGAGTACTTTGTACTGGAGGTGGAGGAGTACTTTGTAATGGAGGTGGTGGAGTACTTTGTACTGGAGGTGGTGGAATACTTTGTGCTGGAGTTGGGGGAGTACTTTGTACTGGAGATGGTGGAGTACTTTGTACTGGAGGAGGCGGAGTACATTGTAATGGAGGTGGTGGAGTACTTTGTTCTGGAGGTGATGGAGTACTTTGTACTGGAGGTGGTGGAGTACTTTGTTCTGGAGGTGATGGAGTACTTTGTACTGGAGGTGGTGGAGTACTTTGTACTGGAGTTGGGGGAATACTTTGTACAGGAGGTGGTGGAGTACTTTGTACTGGAGGTGGTGGAGTACTTTGTACTGGAGGTGCTGGAGTACTTTGTACTGGAGTTGGGGGAATGCTTTGTACTGGAGGTGGTGGAGTACTTTGTACTGGAGGCGGTGGAGTACTTTGTACTGGAGTTGGGGGAATACTTTGTACTGGAGGTGGTGGAGTACTTTGTACTGGAGCTGGAGGAGTACTTTGTACTGGAGATGGTGGAGTACTTTGTAATGGAGGCGGTGGAGTACTTTGTACTGGAGGTGGAGGAGTACTTAGTACTGGAGGTGGTGGAGTACTTTGTACTGGAGGTGGTGGAGTACTTTGTACTGGAGTTGGTGCAGTACTTTGTACTGGAGGTGGTGGAGTACTTTGTACTGGACGTGGTGGAGTACTTTGTACTGGATGTGGTGGAGTACTTTGTACTGGAGTTGGTGGAGTACTTTGTACTGGAGGTGGTGGAGTACTTTGTACTGGACGTGGTGGAGTACTTTGTACTGGAGTTGGAGGAGTACTTTGTACTGGAGGTGGTGGAGTACTTTGTCCTGGAGGTGGTGGAGTACTTTGTACTGGAGTTGGTGGAGTACTTTGTACTGGAGGTGGAGGAGTACTTTGTACTGGAGGTGGTGGAGTACTTTGTACTGGAGGTGGTGGAGTACTTTGTACTGGAGGTGGTGGAGTACTTTGTACTGGAGGTGGTGGAGTACTTTGTACTGGAGGTGGTGGAGTACTTTGTACTGGAGGTGGTGGAGTACTTTGTACTGGAGGTGTTGGAGTACTTTGTACTGGAGGTGGAGGAGTACTTTGTACTGGAGGTGGAGGAGTACTTTGTACTGGAGGTGGAGGAGTACTTTGTACTGGAGGTGGAGGAGTACTTTGTACTGGAGGTGGTGGAGTACTTTGTACTGGAGTTGGTGGAGTACTTTGTACTGGAGGTGGTGGAGTACTTTGTACTGGAGGTGGAGGAGTACTTTGTACTGGAGATGGTGGACTACTTTGTACTGGAGGTGGAGGAGTACTTTGTACTGGAGGTGGTGGAGTACTTTGTACTGGAGGTGGTGGAGTACTTTGTACTGGAGGTGGTGGAGTACTTTGTACTGGAGGTGGTGGAGTACTTTGTACTGGAGGTGGTGGAGTACTTTGTACTGGAGCTGGAGGAGTACTTTGTACTGGAGGTGGTGGAGTACTTTGTACTGGAGGTGGAGAAGTACTTTGTACTGGAGGTGGAGGAGTACTTTGTACTGGAGTTGGGGAATACTTTGTACTGGAGATGGTGGAGTACTTTGTACTGGAGGTGGTGGAGTACTTTGTACTGGAGGTGATGGAGTACTTTGTACTGGAGGTGGAGGAGTACTTTGTACTGGAGGTGGTGGAGTACTTTGTACTGGAGGTGGTGGAGTACTTTGTACTGGAGGTGGAGGAGTACTTTGTACTGGAGGTGGTGGAGTACTTTGTACTGGAGGTGGAGGAGTACTTTGTACTGGAGGTGGTGGAGTACTTTATACTGAAGGTGGTGGAGTACTTTGTACTGGAGGTGGTGGAGTACTTTGTACTGGAGGTGGAGGAGTAATTTGTACTGGAGTTGGTGGAGTACTTTGTACTGGAGGTGCTGGAGTACTTTGTACTGGAGGTGGGGAATACTTTGTACTGGAGGTGGTGGTGTACTTTGTACTGGAGGTGGGGAATACTTTGTGCTGGAGGTAGTGGAGTACTTTGTACTGGAGGTGGGGAAAACTTTGTACTGGAGGTGGTGGAGTACTTTGTCCTGGAGCTGGAGTAGTACTTTGTACTGGAGATGGTGGAGTACTTTGTACTGGAGATGGTGGAGTACTTTGTACTGGAGGTGGAGGAGTACTTTGTAATGGAGGTGGTGGAGTACTTTGTACTGGAGTTGGTGGAGTACTTTGTTCTGGAGGTGATGGAGTACTTTGTACTGGAGGTGGTGGAGTACTTTGTACTGGAGGTGGTGGAGTACTTTGTACTGGAGCTGGAGGAGTACTTTGTACTGGAGATGGTGGAGTACTTTGTAATGGAGGCGGTGGAGTACTTTGTACTGGAGGTGGAGGAGTACTTAGTACTGGAGGTGGTGGAGTACTTTGTACTGGAGGTGGTGGAGTACTTTGTACTGGAGTTGGTGGAGTACTTTGTACTGGAGGTGGTGGTGTACTTTGTACTGGAGTAGGAGGAGTACTTTGTACTATAGCTGGTGGAGTACTTTGTACTGGAGGTGGTGGAGTACTTTGTACTGGAGTTGGTGGAGTACTTTTTACTGGAGGTGTAGGAGTACTTTGTACTGGAGGTGGTGGAGTACTTTTTACTGGAGGTGGTGGAGTACTTTGTACTGGAGGTGGTGGAGTACTTTGTACTGGAGTTGGTGGAGTACTTTGTACTGGAGATGGTGGAGTACTTTGTACTGGAGGTGGTGGAGTACTTTGTACTGGAGGTGGAGGAGTACTTTGTACTGGAGGTGGTGGAGTACTTTGTACTGGAGTTGGTGGAGTACTTTGTACTGGAGGTGGAGGAGTACTTTGTACTGGAGGTGTTGGAGTACTTTGTACTGGAGGTGGAGGAGTACTTTGTACTGGAGGTGGAGGAGTACTTTGTACTGGAGGTGGAGGTGTACTTTGTACTGGAGGTGGAGGAGTACTTTGTACTGGAGGTGGTGGAGTACTTTGTACTGGAGTTGGTGGAGTACTTTGTACTGGAGGTGGTGGAGTACTTTGTACTGGAGGTGGAGGAGTACTTTGTACTGGAGATGGTGGAGTACTTTGTACTGGAGGTGGAGGAGTACTTTGTACTGGAGGTGGAGAAGTACTTTGTACTGGAGGTGGAGGAGTACTTTGTACTGGAGCTGGGGAATACTTTGTACTGGAGATGGTGGAGTACTTTGTACTGGAGGTGGTGGAGTACTTTGTATTGGAGGTGGTGGAGTACTTTGTACTGAAGTTGGAGGAGTACTTTGTACTGGAGGTGGTGGAGTACTTTGTACTGGAGGTGGTGGAGTACTTTGTACTGGAGGTGGAGGAGTACTTTGTACTGGAGGTGGTGGAGTACTTTGTACTGGAGGTGGAGGAGTACTTTGTACTGGAGGTGGTGGAGTACTTTGTACTGGAGGTGGTGGAGTACTTTGTACTGGAGGTGGTGGAGTACTTTGTACTGGAGGTGGAGGAGTAATTTGTACTGGAGTTGGTGGAGTACTTTGTACTGGAGGTGCTGGAGTACTTTGTACTGGAGGTGGGGAATACTTTGTACTGGAGGTGGAGGAGTACTTTGTACTGGAGGTGGAGGAGTACTTTGTACTGGAGGTGGTGGAGTACTTTGTACTGGAGGTGGGGAATACTTTGTGCTGGAGGTAGTGGAGTACTTTGTACTGGAGGTGGGGAATACTTTGTACTGGAGGTGGTGGAGTACTTTGTACTGGAGGTGCTGGAGTACTTTGTACTGGACGTGGTGGAGTACTTTGTACGGGAGGTGGTGGAGTACTTTGTACTGGAGGTGGAGGAGTACTTTGTACTGGACGTGGTGGAGTACTTTGTACTGGAGGTGGTGGAGTACTTTGTACTGGAGGTGGTGGAGTACTTTGTACTGGAGGTGGTGGAGTACTTTGTACTGGAGTTGGTGGAGTACTTTGTACTGGAGGTGGTGGAGTACTTTGTACTGGAGGTGGAGGAGTACTTTGTACTGGAGGAGGTGGAGTACTTTGTACTGGAGATGGAGGAGTACTTTGTACTGGAGGTGGAGGAGTACTTTGTACTGGAGGTGGTGGAGTACTTTGTACTGGAGGTGGTGGAGTACTTTGTACTGGAGGTGGAGGAGTACTATGTACTGGAGGTGGAGGAGTACTTTGTCCTGGAGTTGGAGGAGTACTTTGTACTGGTGGTGGTGGAGTAATTTGTACTGGAGGTGGAGGAGTACTTTGTACTGGAGTTGGAGGAGTACTTTGTACTGGTGGTGGTGGAGTAATTTGTACTGGAGGTGGTGGAGTACTTTGTACTGGAGTTGGAGGAGTACTTTGTACTGGAGTTGGAGGAGTACTTTGTACTGGAGGCGGTGGAGTACTTTGTACTGGAGGTGGTGGAGTACTTTGTACTGGAGTTGGAGGAGTACTTTGTACTGGAGGTGGTGGAGTACTTTGTACTGGAGTTGGAGGAGTACTTTGTACTGGAGGTGGTGGAGTACTTTGTACTGGAGGTGGAGGAGTACATTGTACTGGAGGTGGTGGAGTACTTTGTACTGGAGGTGGTGGAGTACTTTGTACTGGAGTTGGAGGAGTACTTTGTACTGGAGATGGTGGAGTACTTTGTACTGGAGTTGGAGGAGTACTTTGTACTGGAGGTGGTGGAGTACTTTGTACTGGAGGTGGTGGAGTACTTTGTACTGGAGGTGGTGGAGTACTTTGTACTGGAGTTGGAGGAGTACTTTGTCCTGCAAGGAGACTCCCAGGGAACCTTTGCTTCACCCTTGAGGTTACACTTTCTCGCAACTTAGTGGGTATGTCGGGGGCCGTAGTTTTTTCTGGAAGCTTGAGCTAAGATGGCTGAAAGGCTCTTTTCATTGGATCAATCATCAGATCTGCTCATCAACCTAATCTGGGAGCTGTGTTGACAGGTGTGGTGAGGGAAACATCTGCAGCCAAAAGTTCGGCCCCCGCTCCTCTCAGGAGTAGCGAAAGTTCAGTGGCAGAGAGGCCTTGTTTATATCATTGATATTAGTCTCAATCCGCGAGCTATTACCTAATGCTGATATTGGTCTGGGATGAGGTGACTAACACATAGTTTTCTGCTGACACCAGCCCACAGTGAGCTTTTTTTGTAAATAGTATGGGGCTAATTAAGAATGATTATAAATATAATCTCATAAATGAGTTTTTGAGAAAGGTGTGTACAGTCTCATAAGTTCATGGTGTGCCAAGACTGCACTCTTGCACTCTTTCACAGTGGGCGAGGCCTTCTGATCCACAAGTTGATGCACGTCAATTTTCAAATGGGACAAATTCTCGCTCTCACAGATGTGAGAATGTGTTAGTAGAATGCTGGAACTTTACAGCACCAATGGAGGCTGTTCGGCCCATCGTAGCACTGCCGGCCCTTTGCTAGATGAATCCAAAAATAATCCCGCTGCCCTGCTCTCTCCCCAAAGCCCTGAATCTTCCTCTCCTCCAATGTTCATCTATTCTTCCCTTAAAAGATAAGAACATAAGAACATAAGAAATAGGAGCAGGAGTAGGCCAATCGGCCCCTCGAGCCTGCTCCGCCATTCAATAAGATCATGGCTGATCTGATCCTGACCGCCAATCCACTGTCACAGAACCATCTCCTGAATCTAACAGAATTAGACACACGAAATAGGAGCAGGATCAGGCTACACGGCCCCTGGGCCCGCTCCGCTACCCACAGGGCCGTGACCGATCCGAACCTAGACTCATGTCCAAATTCCTGCCCACTCCCCGTAACCCTTAATTCCCTTCACTTCTAGGAAACTGTCTATTTCTGTTTTAAATTTCGATGCAGAGGTTTCTGCTTCAACCACTCCCTGTGGTAAAGCATTCCTTGGCTCAAACAGCCCTCTGTGTAAAGAAATCTTTCCTAACCTCAGCTCACTCTCTTGGTGATAATTTTAACACGGCGACGCCTCATCGTGAACTCCATAACCAGTAGAAATAATCTTGACCTTCTCCCTGTCAAAACTCTTCATAATTTTAAAAACCTCCATTAACTGTGCTCCAATAGTCCCCGTTTCGCAAGTCTCTGCTCACAACTATACTTTCCCATTAATAACGACAGAGATTGCTGGAAAAACTCAGCAGGTCAGGCAACATCCGTGGAGAGAAATTTGAGTTGGCATTTCGGGTTGAAACCCTTCTTCAAAACTGGAAAGAAAATAAAAAGATCGAAGGCAGGGCTGCGATCGAACAAAGGAAGAAAAGGAGACAATAAAAGGTATTAGAAGCCAGATGAGATGGTAATGGGGTCTCCACGGGCCCATTACCATCTCATCTGGCTTCTAATACCTTTTATTGTCTCCTTTTCTTCCTTTGTTCGATCGCAGCTTTGCCTTCGATCTTTTTATTTTCTTTCCAGTTTTGAAGAAGGGTTTCAACCCGAAACGTCAACTCAAATTTCTCTCCACGGATGTTGCCTGACCTGCTGAGTTTTTCCAGCATTCTCTGTTCTTATTTTGGATTTCCAGCATCTGCAATATTTTGCTATTATACTTTCCCATTGCTGGCCTTACCCTGCTGAATCTATGCTCTCTGGCTTTAATGTCCTTTCTAGAATTGTGCGCCCAACATGCACTCTTACTGTGCCATCACCTGTGTTTTGTACAAATTTATCATTGTTTCTTCAATCTTATATTCTTTGTAAACTCAAACTTTTTAAGGCTTTATGTACCTGCAGTATTTGAATGATTTATAACCCTGCTTCGGGCCAATCCATAACCAGAATTGTCTGACTGTTATTGTGACAATGTTGCAATCATTTATTGTTAAGATAATGACTCGTCAATTTATTTTTAATCCCATTCTGTGGAGCAATAGCTGTATCATAGCCTGATAATAGAATAGGCGGCTTCAGGGAAGGTAGAAGGACAAAACACCAAATAACCCCAGCCCCACCTCCCCACCTTCTCCCCATATCCCTCAGTCCCACCTACCCACCTTCTCCCCATATCCCTCAGTCCCACATACCCACCTTCTCCCCGTATCCCTCAACCCCACCTACCCACCCTCTCCCCATATCCCCAACCCCACCTACCCACCTTCTCCCCATATCTCTCAGTCCCACCTACCCACCTTCTCCCCATATCCCTCAACCCCACCTACCCACCTTCTCCCCATATCCACAGCCCCACCTACCCACCTTCTCCCCATATCCCCAACCCCACCTACCCACCTTCTCCCCATATCCCTCAGTCCCACCTACCCACCTTCTCCCCATATCCCTCAACCCCACCTACCCAACTTCTCCCCATATCCCCAGCCCCACCTACCCACCATCTCCCCATATCCCCACCCCACCGTCCCACCCGCTCCCCATATCCCCAAACCCCACCTACCCACCCTCTCCCCATATCCCTCAACCCCACCTACCCACCTTCTCCCCATATCCCCAACCCCACCTACCCACCTTCTCCCCATATCCTCAACCCCACCTTCTCCCCATATCCCTCAGTCCCACCTACCCACCTTCTCCCCATATCCCCAACCCCACCTACCCACCTTCTCCCCATATCCCCAACCCCACCTACCCACCTTCTCCCCATATCCCTCAACCCCACCTACCCTTCTCCCCATATCCCCAGCCCCACCTACCCACCTTCTCCCCGTATCCCTCAACCCCACCTACCCACCCTCTCCCCATATCCCCAACCCCACCATCCCACCTGCTCCCCATATCCCCAAACCCCACCTACCCACCTTCTCCCTATATCCTCAACCCCACCCACCCACCTTCTCCCCATCTCCCTCAACCCCACCTTCCCACCTGCTCCCCATATCCCCAACCCCACATACCCACCTTCTCCCCATATCCTCAACCCCACCTACCCACCTTCTCCCCATATCCCCAACCCCACCTACCCACCTTCTCCCCATATCCCCAGCGCCGAACTGTCAGAGGGGCCGTACTGAGGGAGTGCCACACTGTCGGAGGGGCAGTACTGAGGGAGTGCTGCACTGTCGGAGGGGCAGTACTGAGGAAGTGCCGCACTGTCGGAGGGGCAGTACTGAGGGAGTGCCGCACTGTCGGAGGGGCAGTACTGAGGGAGCGCTGCACTGTCAGAGGGGCAGTACTGAGGGGCCGCCGCACTGTCAGAGGGGCAGTACTGAGGGAGCGCCGCATTGTCGGAGGGGCAGTACTGAGGGAGCGCCGCACTGTCAGAGTGGCAGTACTGAGGGAGCGCTGCACTGTCAGAGGGGCAGTACTGAGGGAGCGCCGCATTGTTGGAGGGGCAGTACTGAGGGAGTGCTGCACTGTCGGAGGGGCAGTACTGAGGGAGCGCCGCACTGTCAGAGGGGCAGTACTGAGGGAGCGCTGCACTGTCAGAGGTGCCGTCTTTCAAATGAGATGTTCAACAGAGGCCCCGTCTGCTCTCTCAGGTGGATGTAAAGAACCCACGGCTCTTTTTCGAAGAAGAGTAGGGGGGGGAGTGCTGCCCGGTGTCCTGAGGCCAATATTTATCCCTCAATCAACATCACTACAACAGATGATCTGGTCATTATCACATTGTTGTTTGTGGGAGCTTGCTGTGTGCAAATTGGCTGCTGCATTTCCTACATTACAACAGTGACTCCACTTCAAAAGGTTCTTCATTGGCTGTAAAGCGCTTTGGGACATCCGGTGGTCGTGAAAGACGCTGTAGAAACGCACATCTTTCTTTCTGTATCTGATTTGACTCAAATTCACCCGATTTCCTTCTCCATCATTCCTCTATTTCATTTTCTATCCTTAAATCTCATTGGTTAAGGAGATAGACTGGTGGTCCCATCATTGACTGAGGTCCCCGGTGCCCCGCTGCCCCCGTTATCAGCTCACACTCCCAGCAACATACAGAGAGATGGCTTGTCGAGCTGAAGAGTGAGGGCGTAAGTCTAACTAATGGGGCCAGCGGCGAGCTGCCCCGCTCCACCAACACCTGGGCCATTATCTGAAGTCAGTAGCGAATTAATTTCTTGTCTTTGAGGGCAATTAGTCGAAAACACCCACACTGAGCGCTGGCATCAGGCTGTTCCCAGCATTCCCACGCTCCAGGGTACTTAAACTCCTGCTTTTAAAAATGATCAATTGTGAGAATAGCAGCCTTGTTGTCCTTTCTTATTTTCATATAACCAAGAAACCGGCGTTTCCAAGCACTGAGGAGAAACTGGGGAAGCTGAAAGGATGAACAGGCTGGGTCTCTTTTCTCTTGAGAACAGAAGGCTGAGGGGTGACCTAATAGAGGTCTTTAAAATTATGAAAGGTTTTGATAGAGTGGATACAGAGAGAATGTTTCCACTTGTGGGGAAGAGCAAAACTAGAGGCCATCAATATAAGATAGTCACCAAGAAATCCAATAGGGAATTCAGGAGAAACTTCTTTACCCAGAGAGTGGTGAGAATGTGGAACTCGCTGCCACAGGGAGTGGTTGAGGCAAATAGTATAGATGCATTTAAGGGGAGGCTGGATAAGGGTATGAGGGAGAAGGGAATCGAGGGTTACACTGATAGTTTTAGATGAGGAAAGACGGGAGGAGTCTCGAGTGGAGTATGTTGGGCCGAATGGCCTGTTTCTGTGCTGTATATCGTGTGTCATCGTATGTAAGTTCTCACTGCCTGACTTTACCATTGAACATCTTCTTCTCGATTGTCTCTGATTGACAGACACAACCTGTTTTCCCAGAGCTCGGGGCTTTAGTGTTCCTCCACCCAGAGAGATCGGGGGAGTGTCACAACCAGTTCCAGCTCGTTGTCAAATTCTCAGAACGAACAGCGAGCCCGCCTAAAAAGACCACAGCTGGATTGATGTTCAGGGTGGACAGTCTGTCAGAATACCGCTGGAGGGAGGGCGGGCGAACACACGCAACAGGTTGGACTGCACAGAGAAAGGGGGGTCAGAGGAGCATTGAGCATCACTGTGATATCAGCGATCAGGAGTGCATTCAAAAGAGGGACGGTCATAGTTCAGCAGGAATTCCCCCGGGGGTGGGGTGGGCGGGGAGGGGAGGCAGGCGAGTCAGAGCCAGAGGGGGCTGAGAACAGAAATATGGTAGGTTTTGCAAAATACAGTCAGAAGGGAAATGGAGAGGAATGAAGGTGAACAGGAGATAAGAGAGGGGGAGAAGAACTATCGCCCCACCAGCACAGCTGGGGCAGCTCTAACTGTGAATCACGTAATGTGGATCACAGAGCTGGGAATGGTGGAAGTCTCAAGTATCTGAGCGAGAAATGATTCGGGGTGTGGAAAAACCCCGGTTCACTTCAGAGACGCCAGCTCAGAATCCAGGCTTACACTCCAGTGCAGTACTGAGAGAGTGCTGCACTGTTGGAGGGGCAATACTGAGGGAGCGCTGCACTGTCGGAGGGGCGGTACTGAGGGAGCTCTGCACTGTGGGAGGGACGGCACTGAGGGAGCGCTGCACTGTCGGAGGGGCAGTACTGAGGGAGTGCTGCACTGTCGGAGGGGCAGTACTGAGGGAGTGCCACACTGTCAGAGGGGCAGTACTGAGGGAGCTCTGCACTGTTGGAGGGTCAGTACTGAGGGAGTGCCGCACTGTCGGAGGGGTGGTACTGAGGGAGTGCAGCACTGTCAGAGGGGCAGTACTGAGGGAGAGCTGCACTGTCGAAGGTTTACACCCCCAACTCGCCCACAATACGAGAAAGATTTCTTCCCGGAAAGATGAGATAGACGAGGGGAAAGCGAAGGACAGTAGACTCACAATGGGGACAGCTTTTACACTGGCCAAAACTATCAGAGAGCCATGGGAGGAAACCGAAATGGGGATCAAAAAGATTCCTGGCAGAACCAACGTCCACCCCAACAGGAGGATCGTTAAGATAATAAACAGTCCGACAAACCCCCTAAGGGATCTGGAAAACATGATACCCCCCAAGAGGGAGGAACAAAAATCAATTAAAATAATTAAAGACAAAGCAGCAAATGAAACTCAGGATCCTGAGGATGAACAATCCCAGGATTGGATGCCTGGCACCCAGCCAGGGCCTCTTGAATTCCCCTATGCCTTGGCAACCTTGCCCACAAACACACAAGTGAAGGCCCTGTTTGATACGGGAGCTGATTACACTGTAATAGATCCTGCAATTATAAAAAACAAGTGGACAGATTTGGGGAGCCCAATTTGTAAAAGACCATTAGGGGGATTCACACAAGACAAAACCAAAATAATTAATTTTTACAAAATACCTATTACTATATATGCAATCACGGTGACCCTAGATGTAGGACTGGTACCACAATTGGCCTGTTCACTCATTATAGGACAACCAGACATGAAACATTACCTTAAAATCTCAACCAAACCTGTAGAAGCATCCATAGACCAGGATGACAGGAAAAAACATTTTCGGACACAGCTTGATTGAACTTGCCTAGAGGGGGGAGGCAAAGACCTCCTCGAGCAACTCATTAATAGGAATTACGAGGGTATGAGACGGGAATTGGGTAAGATTGATTGGGTGGTGTTTCTGGGGGGATTGACAGTGGATAGACAATGGCAAGCATTCAAAGATAGAATGGAAGAATTCCAGAACATGTTTATACCGGTTTGGCATAAAAATAAACCTAAAAAGGTGACTCAACCGTGGATAACGAGGGAAATTAGGGACAGCATAAAATCAAAAAAAAGGGCATATCAACTGGCAAAAAAAAGCACCAGACCGGAAGATTGGGGGCAGTACAGGATACAGCAAAAGAGGACAAAGGGATTAATCAGGAAGGGGAAAATAGAATACGAAAGTAAACTTGCAGCAAACATAAAGACAGACTGCAAAAGCTTTTATCGGTATATCAGGAGGAAAAGACTGGTAAAATCCCAAGTCGGTCCCTTGCAGTCCGATTCGGGAGAATATATAATGGAGAATAAGGAAATGGCAGACCAATTAAACTCATACTTTGGTTCTGTATTCACAAAGGAGGACACAAATAACCTCCTAGGAATATCGGCAAACATAGGGACTAATGAGAGGGAGGAGCTGACAGAAATTAGTATCTCTAGGGATATGGTGTTGGGTAAGTTGAGGGGACTGAAGGCCGACAAATCCCCGGGGCCTGATAAACTACATCCTAGGGTACTTAAGGAGGTGGCCCTGGAGATAGCAGATGCTCTAAGGATCATCTTCCGGAACTCCATTGACTCGGGAACAGTACCCGTGGATTGGAGGGTAGCTAATGTTACCCCAATATTTAAAAAGGGGGGTAGAGAGAAAGCAGGGAATTATAGACCAGTAAGCCTTACATCGGTTGTGGGCAAAATGCTAGAGTCCATTATTAAGGATAAAATAGCGGAGCACTTGACAAATGGGGAAAGGATCGGACAGAGTCAACATGGATTTACAAAGGGTAAATCGTGTTTGACTAATCTGCTGGAATTTTTTGAGGAAGTAACTGGTAAAATAGATGGGGGAGAGCCAGTGGATGTGGTGTACCTTGACTTCCAGAAAGCCTTCGATAAGGTTCCACACAAAAGATTATCATGCAAAATTAAGGCTCATGGAATTGGAGGCAAAGCATTAACGTGGATAGAGAACTGGCTGGCGGATAGAAAACAGAGAGTTGGAATAAACGGCTCGTTTTCGGAGTGGCAGGCAGTGACCAGCGGGGTGCCGCAAGGATCTGTCCTGGGACCCCAGCTGTTCACAATATATATAAATGATCTGGATCAGGGAATTGGATGCAATATTTCCAAATTCGCTGACGACACTAAACTTGGAGGAGGGGTGGGCTCTGATGAGGATGTCAGGAGGCTACAGTGCGATTTGGACAGGTTGGGGGAATGGGCGGATACGTGGCAGATGCACTATAATGTGGATAAATGCGAGGTTATCCACTTTGGGGGTAAAAACAGGAGGGTAGATTATTATCTAAATGGCAATAGATTGGGAGATGGGGAAGTGCAGAGGGACCTGGGTGTTCTTGTGCACCAGTCACTGAAGGAGAGCATGCAGGTGCAACAGGCGATTAAGAAGGCAAATGGTATGTTGGCCTTCATATCAAGGGGGTTCGAGTATAGGAATAGGGATACCTTACTACAGCTGTACAAGGTGCTGGTGAGACCGCATCTGGAGTATTGTGTACAGTTTTGGTCGCCCCATCTGCGGAAGGATGTTCTTGCCATGGAAAGAGTGCAACGGCGATTCACCAGGCTGATACCTGGAATGGCGGGAATGACCTACGAAGAGAGATTAAATAGTTTGGGCTTGTACTCACTGGAGTTTAGAAGATTGAGAGGGGATCTCATCGAAACATATAAAATTATGGCAGGCCTGGACAGGCTGAATTCAGAGAGAATGTTTCCAATGGCCGGGGAGCACAGAACCAGGGGCCACAGTGTAAAAATAGCGGGCAAATCATTTAAAACAGAGATGAGGAAGAATTTCTTCACTCAAAGAGTGGTGAGCCTGTGGAATTCCCTGCCACAGAGGGCTGTGAAGGCTAATTCAATAAATATTTTCAAGAGAGAATTGGATATATTTCTGAAGGCTAAGGGGATTAAGGGTTACGGAGAAAAGGCGGGGACGGGGTACTGAACTGGTAAGATCAGCTATGATCTCAGACGAAGATCAGCCATGATCTCATTGAATGGCGGAGCAGGCTCGAAGGGCCGAATGGCCTACTCCTGTTCCTATCTCTATGTTTCTATGTTTCTACAATGCCATCCAAATCAGTGTGGAAAGATAGACATGAAACCCCACCCACTTGATGCTGGCTGGCACAAACCTAAAAAACAGTGGCCTATTCAAGACCACAAAGGAAAAATAGATCTCCTAATATTATGTCCGTGTATAATTGAGACACGGACTGCAGGAGTTGATTATAACAAGTCTTTACTGAATGGAGACAACCTGGAAACTGAAACTACAGAAGCCTGCTAGGGCCTTTTATACAGGGGTGGTCACTGCCGGTACTGCAGTCTGAGACCAGTTATTCCCTTAAAGGTACATACACAACAATTCCTCCCCTTTTAGATAAACAGTACATAACATTCATTTAACAACTAAATAATAACTAATTACAATTACAATTACGGTTGCTAGATACATTGGTTGAAGTTAAGCAATTATAAGTTCAGTCTTTGAGGAGGCTTCCTGATTCTGTCTGGATAACGCCTCTTTGGGATATCAGGTTCTTCTGGCAAGGTTGCGTCAGGATCAATGTCGTTGTTTGGTTCGTCTGCTTCCAATATCACCGATTCTGCGGTAGATGCAATTGGTACTTCGGTTTCATCGCGAGGTGTATCAGATCGTGGTGTGGAGTTGACGTTTTCCAGTGACTCTAGAATCTGGTCAGCATGGCGTCTTACAATGCTCTCTCCAATGTCCACGGTATACATTAGAGGTCCTTGCCGTGTACAGATCGTTCCTGGCTGCCATTTCTCTGTGCAGTAGTCCCGGGCCAAAACTGGTTGACCTATCTTAAAACTCCTGGTCGGCCTTTCATTCATATTCTGAAACTGCCTGTTCTCCACATCTCTTCGGATGTTTGGATTAACCAAATCCAAGCGGCATCGTAGTCTTCGATTGAAGAACATCATGGCTGGAGTTTGGTTGGTAACCGCATGTGTCGCATTCCGGTAGGCAAACAAGAAGTTATCCACCTTGTGTTGTAGGGGTATATCTTCATTACACATTGCCTTGATAGCCTTCTTGAATGTTTGAACAAACCTCTCGGCCAATCCATTAGTGGCTGGATGATATGGGGCGGATGTGTAATGCTTAACACCATTGTTCTTTAAGAACCATGCACGGTGGCATAGTGGTTAGCACTGTTGTCTCACAGCGCCAGGGACCCGGGTTCGAATCTGGCCTCGGGTGACTGTCTGTGTGGAGTTTGCACATTCTCCCCGTGTTTGCGTGGGTTTCCTCCGGGTGCTCCGGTTTCCTCCCACAGTCCAAAGATGTGCAGGTTAGGTTGATTGGCTATGATAAATTGACCCTTAGTGTTAGGGGGATTAAATACGCGGGGATAGGGTGGGATATGTGTTGGGGCAGGGGTTGCGGGGATCGGGTGGGATATGTGTCGGTGCAGGCTCGATGGGCCGAAATGGCCTCTATCTGCACTGTGGGGTTTCTGTGTGATTTCTGTGTGAACCTCCGGAACTCTTCAGACACAAACTGTGGTCCATTGTCAGAGCAAATCTGTTCAGGCAGCCCATTCCTGGCGAATATGGTTCGTAAGACTGTGATAGTTTTTTCTGTGGTGGTTGAGGACATTTTTATTACCTCTGGCCACTTTGAATGTGCATCCACCGCAATTAAAAACATCGAGTCCATAAAGGGACCAGCAAAATCAATGTGCACCCTTTGCCATGGAGATGAGGGCCACTCCCATGGGTGTAGAGGGGCTTGTGGTGGGGCATTTTGGACCTTCTGGCATCCTGTACAGCTCTTGGTCATCTCTTCGATTTCTCTATCGATTCCCGGCCACCACACAAACGCTCTAGCTAAGTTCTTCATTTTTACCCCTCTCAGATGACCCTCATGAAGCTCATTGAGCACTCTATCCTTCAATTTGGGTGGAATTACTACTCTGGATCCACACATCAAGGTTCCTCTGCACACTGACAGCTGTTCTCTTCTCGGCGAGAATGCTGGCAGCAGTAGTTCGCCATGCGCTGGCCATCCCTTCACCGTTAAATCATAGACCCAGGAGAGTGTCGGGTCATTTCGTGTTTCCTTTTCTATGTTTGCATTCGTCACAGGGAGACATTCGACTATAATCGAGTGGAATAACTCCACTGGATCCACTGCCAGTTCTTCTTCCACCGTCGGCAACGGTAGGCGCGACAATCCATCGGCATTCCCATGCTGTTTAGTTCCTTTGTAATTGGTGTGCCCCTAGGAAAAGGGACCACCTCTGTAGCCGTTGTGCCGTCATTATCGGGACGCCCTTCTGAGGGTTGAAAATGGAGACGAGAGGTTGATGATCAGTTAGTAGAGTAAATTTCTGACCGTGCAGGTAGTGATTGAACTTCTTCACCCCCCACACCAGGCTGAGGGCCTCTCTGTCAATCTGGGCGTAGTTACGCTCGGCTGAAGTTAACGAGCGTGACGCAAAAGCTATCGGCCTCTCTGAACCATCAAGGAATTTATGTGACAGTACCGCCCCAACACCGTAGGGAGACGCATCACACGCCAGTCTTATCGGTAGTGATGGGTTGTAGTGAGCCAATACTTCTCTTGAAGTGATTAGGTCCTTACTCTTCTGAAAGGCCCGCTTACATTCATCGCTCCATTTCCATGCTACTCCCGTTCGTAGTAGGGCGTTCAGTGGATGCAGAATTGTGGACAAATTCGGCAAAAACTTATGGTAGTAATTCACCAATCCAAGGAATGACCTCAGTTGCGACACATTTTCAGGCGCTGGAGCCTTAACTACTGCTTCAATTTTGTCAGGGGACTTATGCAACCCCTCTTCATCAATACGATATCTTTCTTAAAAAACTCGCACTTAGGGCGATTGGCTCGTAGCCCATGTTCACGTAGTCTAGTGAGCACCTGCTCTAGGTTGGCAAGGTGTTCACTGTCACCTTCACCTGTCACTAGGATGTCGTCCAAGTAACACTGAGTCCCTGGAATCCCTTGCAGGACTTGTTCCATCGCTCTTTGCCATATCGCCGGAGCTGATGCTACTCCGAATACCAGTCGATTATACTGGTAAAGACCTTTGTGAGTGTTTATCGTGAGATACTTCCTAGAGGATTCTTCAACCTCCATCTGCAAATATGCTTGTGCTAGGTCAATTTTTGTAAAGCGTTTCCCTCCAGATAGTGAGGCGAAGATATCTTCTATCCTTGGAAGAGGATATTGTACTGTGTGAAGGATTGGGTTCACCGTCACCTTGAAGTCCCCACAGATGCGAACCTTCCTTGGCTCCTCAGACTTATTGTTTAACGTTTTCTTCATGACAGGAACGATGGGTGTCGCCCACTCGCTCCAGTCTACCTTAGATAACACGCCTGCCTTCTTCAGATTCTCCACCTCTGCCTCGACGGCTGGGCGAATTGCATATGGTACCGGTCTTGCTTTGAAAAACTTGGGAATTGCATTCTCCTCTATTTTTATCGAGGCGGTTACGCCTTTAAGAGTGCCCAGTTCTTGTTGAAATACCTCTTTGGCGTCAGCTAAGATTGTTGACAATCGTCCAGGAGTGACGTCGTCATCCTTTTTACCAGCCACCGTCAGTGCCTGAATGGAGTGCCAGTCTAAACTTATCTTTCTGATCCATTCACGTCCCAATAACGGTGGTCCACCATCTTGCAGAATGTAGAGATACAATTTCTGTATTTTCTTGCCGTTGTTTTCGACAGGCACCCTTATTTTTCCTCTGGGGTATACTTTTTGCCCCGTCTACGTCCTCAAGACAATGGATGTCTCTCTCAATGGTATGTGTGAGAATAGCCGCTCGTAGACTCGTCGATTCATGATGGTTAGAGCTGATCCTGTATCCAATTCCATTTTGACTTGGGACCCTGCTATCGTGAGGGTGACCCAAATGGTTCGGTGATCCTCTTTTGCGATTACGTTGTGAAGTTTGAGACAGCTTAGTCTCTTGTTCCCGGATTCACTATCGCTCATCTGGTCTTCGGAACTACTGTCCGTCATCTTTTGTACTTTCCTGTACGGTTCCTTAGTAGCCTTTTTGTTGTCGTTGGTCTTCTTCCCAGACCTGCAAACTCTGCAATGTGTCCCATCTTTCCGCATTGCCTGCATATTTTGTCCTTGGACCAGCAGTCCTTCTGGTCATGGTTTGTTCTGCCGCAGCGATAACATTTTGCAAATCCCCGTGTCATTTCGTGGGTGCCGTATTCCTGTGGCTTTTGTTGTATTTCCGCAGCTCCCCTTGCTGCTGCTTTGTATGATACTGCCACGCTGAAATCCTTATCTAGCGTCAGCTCTTTCTCTGAGAGTAACCTCTTCTGGGTTCCTTCACTCAGGAGTCCACAGACAAATTTGTCCCGTAAGGTATCTGCCAGTCCTGCTCCGAACTGGCAGTGCTTTGATAGCTTGCGTAGTTCCGTAAGGTAATCAGCATTGCTCTCATTTTTATGCTGATTTCTCCTGTGGAATTTAAATCTTTCTGCTATCAGCAGCGGTGTAGGATTTAGGTGTTCCTGTAGGATAGCAACAATTTTGTTAAAACTCTTCGCCTTCGGTTTGGCTGGAGTAATCAGGTCCCGCAATAGGCCGTACGTTCTTGCGCCCATTAAATTTAGCAATACCGATGCCTTTTTCTCATCGGCGATTTCGTTTGCCTCGCAATATACCTCAACTCTTTCCACATACGTGGTCCAGTCTTCTATTGCATTATCGAAGGCAGTGATAGCGCCAGTCTTTGGCATCTTGAAAATCTAAGATGGCGCCTCCCGCGCTTTGCCTTCTTCCCCGATTTAACAAAATGGCGCCTCCCGCGCTTTTCCTTCTTCCCCGCCGAGTTAAGATGGCGCCTCCCGCGCGTTCCCGCCGCTGCCGCTGCTGCCAACGCTGTTGCTGGTGATTATATTTATTTTACTATCCTGTAATGGCGACGCCCTATGGTCTTCGCGCCTCCCCGATCGCTGCTGCCAACGCCGCTCTCCGCTGTATTTTTATTTTTCTATCGCGCTTCAATATTTGCTCCGTTAATTGAAGAACCGTTCCCGTCGTGGAGCGGACCCTCTGGGACACTTCCCTCCCTCTTCTTAGGTCCGAACGCTGCCCGGCTGCGAAGCACCGGCCGCACCCTGTGTGCTCCACCCTCTCTCTCTCTCTTTGCTTCCCGACTCGCTGCCCGGCCCCGTTGCAGAGCCACCCGATCAAGCTCTAGCCCACCGCAGCCCAGGAAGGATCAGTGCACTACCTGCCACCAGCCCGATTAGCTGGGAAACCACAGACTGGAGACCAAGCCTGGCTCTCGACAATCTCTCCTGCACTTTTCAATTCGATGATTTGGAGGGCAGTTGCCCATGGTCGACGCCCGTTTCTCGAGTTTCTTTGGATTAATTTTTTTTTCTTTCTTCTGGCTTCGACCTTCAATAACGTCGTCTGAGGTGCTGCCGAGTTGCAGGTAAGTTCGTTTCTTACTCGTTGCCAGTATTATGTCCGTGTATAATTGAGACACGGACTGCAGGAGTTGATTATAACAAGTCTTTACTGAATGGAGACAACCTGGAAACTGAAACTACAGAAGCCTGCTAGGGCCTTTTATACAGGGGTGGTCACTGCCGGTACTGCAGTCTGAGACCAGTTATTCCCTTAAAGGTACATACACAACACCTAACAATGCTCAAAGAACTAACAGAACAAGGGGTCTTAATCAAAATGGCATCTAGAACGAATTCATCATTGTTTGGTGTTGCTAAACCAGATGGGAGGTGGAGATTAGTGGCCGATTATACAGCCTTAAATAAGGTAACAGCCCCACATAGTGCACAACAGCAAAATTCCACAGCCCTTCTCTCTGGAATCACAAGGGGAAAATATAAATCTTGTATTGATCTAGCAAACGGTTTCTGGTCACATCCAATCGAAAAAGCTGATTGGCCAAAAACTGCAATGACTGGACCCGATGGTTATCAGTACTGCTGGACCAGATTGCCCCAGGGATTTCAAAACAGTCCCGTTCTCTTTTTAGCCCACATCATTGACCTTTTAAAAGACCTACCTAACATCAATTCTTATGTGGACGATATATATCTGTCACATGACAATCTCCAAGAGCACTTGAAAGCCATTGATAGTGTTTTATCCAGACTTACAACTGCTGGGTACTTAATCAACATAAAAAAGAGTCCGCTTTGCGGAACACCTCCATTCAGTCTGTAAGCGTGACCCCGAGCTTCCGGTCGCCTGTCACTTTAATTCACCGCTCCATTCCCACTCAGACCTCACCGTCCTCGGCCTCTTGCATTGTTCCACAGAAGCTCACCGTAAACTCAAGGAACAGCCCCTCATCTTCCGATTAAACACTTTACAGCCTTCCGGACTCAATATCGAGTTCAACAATTTCAGATCATAACCTCGGCCCCTATTACATTTTTACTTATATTTTTTATCCACACCTTTGTTTTGGCCCTTCCCCCACCCCCTTTCTTTTTCTTCTCTTTTTTTTCTCTCTCCCACATGGCAGCTGTCTCCCATTCTGCCAGCACATTTCACACCTAATCTAGAGCCGTCTTTTGTCTCCACTAGTCCTATCACCATCTCGTCTCATTTTGAATACCTCTTAATGTCTCTTCTCTTTTGTTCTCTCCCAGCCCGGCCTCTTAATCTATTTCATTTCCTGTGCCTCTTTAGTCTTGACAAAGGGTTTTGACCCGAAACGTTGACTCTAATTTCTCTCCACGGATGTTGCCTGGCCTGCTGAGTTTTTCCAGCATTTTCTGTTGTTATTTTAAAAAGGAGTCAACTAGCTAGGGAAGAGGTAGATATTCTGGGCCTGCGAATAACTGGAAACGGTAGAGGATTAACTCAATCCTATAAAGAAAAATTAGCCACCATTCAATATCCTAAAACTCTGAAAAATCTGCAAGCCAGTTTAGGACTCCTGAATTTTGCTTGATCCTTTACGCCAACCTTTGCCGAGCTCTCAGCACCCCTGTATGCTAGAGTGGGCGAGGCAGCAAAAGGACCATTCATATTTTCATCAGACGATTACTCAAAATTGCAACAATTATGCCGAGAGGTACAAAAAGCCATCGACCTGGAACAGAGGGGCCGACAAGTTCCCCTCAATATTCATCTCATTATTCTATAATGAAAAGAGAATCGTGCCCATTCAGTTCCATTCTTATAACTCTTCCAATGTCGAAAGGAGGTACATTAAAAAAGAAATGGTCATGACTGTGGTAGTCCAATGCCTCATCAAGGCACGAACCCTTCAAGGGAAATACCCCATTACCATCTATACTGAGATTCCCGATTTAAGATCAGTATTGAGGATGGCCTCTGATGAGAAAACAGCCACCCAGATCCGATATGATAAATGGGCATCATTCTTGAATGATCCTAAACTCATTTTTAAATTCCTCTCCCTGGAAATGGACTTGGAGCATCTCCCCATCATGGAGGGTGATGATACGGAGGAAGGAATCAGACCAATACCTATGAGACCGCTGACAGAATACCATCCAGTTATTTACTGTGATGGATCGTCAATGACGATTAAAAAAGAGACACCCCAACAATCCTCAGCTGGGATGGGGATAGTAGTAGGGACTTTTCGAGGTTCCTATTCTTTTTATCCAGCAGATTTACTGTCCATACCCCTTGGCCATAAGACAGCGCAATATGCTGAAGCCGCTGCATTACAGTATGCTTTAGGAAGGGCAGACCCTATTAAACCCACACTAATCTGCACGGATAGTGACTACTGTAAGAGAGGATATAACTAAGTTTCATGGGAACAAACAAACTTTACCAATCATAAGGGTAAACCCATAAAACGTAAGGCATTGTGGGAAGACATTCTCCGTTCGAGAATGGAGAAGCAGAATTGTCAGGCGATTCATTTAAACGGGCATACCACTGGGACAGTACATTCAAAAGGAAACAGTCTTGCAGACGAACAAGCGAAACGTTCGGTCTGCATGACACCGCCTTGAGAGGGGCCTGCCAATATGGACAGAACGGGCAGCTAATCAGGAGGAGGAACTGATTCAGCTATTAGACCCAACAAAAGAGAATCCACCAGGATATCTACCAAAGTACTTTTACTGGGAAACCCCTACGGGTATTGTGCTAATTAAGTTGCCCAAGGGAAATCGAGAAGTACCCCCGAGACACAAACTAGAACAGCTTGTAAAAGAAGCTCACAAGGGCGTAAGTCAAGCACATTGTGGTGCCAGAACAACATTCTGCAAATTGTCCCCCTTATATTGGTGGCCAGGCATGCTTAAGGCCTGTAAAACATACGTGGAAAATTGTGAGCCATGCTATTCGACCAATATCTCATCACTAATTAAGCCACTACCATTGGCTCCTGTGAAAGCTGATGAACCAATGGGAGAATTCTTTTTTGACTTTATTGGACCACTTCCCCTGTCTTTGGGATACAGACATGTTCTCATTTGTGTAGATGGATGCACTTCCCTCAAAAACTGTTTTGGAAAACGCACTCGCCATAATTACTGTAGCTGGTGCACCCAAAATCTTACACTCCGATCAAGGCGGAGCCTTTGTCTCCAAGGTCTTCAAAGACTACTGCGAACAAAGGGGTATTGGGTTAGAGCACAGCACGCCACGTCATCCGCAATCAGCGGGGCTGGTGGAACGTAAAAACCAGGAAGTAAAAAAGCTATTGGTCAAACTGTTGAGAATCAGGGGAAATAATTGGACCACCGTCATTCCAGAGGTGCAGCTATCACTTAATAATGTGCCCGCATCTGCATCAGGGACAGTGTCCCCTAAAACGCCATATTATCTGATGTATGGGGTTGCGATGCATACACCACTTACCCATAGTTCTTTTATTGCCTCTACACTCTCTGAGTCCTTGACTCGACAGCGACAGTTAGATTTAAAAAAAGAAATAACAGAGGAGATTCATCAAATTGATCAGAGGATAAGGGAGGCAAATAGGCAGACAAAATTGACAAACAAAGCATGGCAACCCCTAGCAGGAGAACGGGTACAGGAAAAGAAGTTCGAGCAAAAACCTGGCTTAAGGCCAAAGTGGAAAAAACCTGTTCAAATACATTCTGTTATTAGCAAAAGAACAGTTAAAATACATATTAACCAGCCAAATGGCAAGCATATTCTTAACACTGTCTCCATAGACAATCTCAAAAGATGTCCTGTGGGATACCGAAGTGGAGGAACAATACAAGGTGCAGTCGCACACTGTCTTTCAAGACCCAGCTTGGAGCACGACACAGGAAATGGACGCGATCGAACTACTGACGACGGTCAGCCAGACGGTGTCGCCGACTCCTCCACAAGTTGCTTGGCAATGCCTCAGGAATTGGATTCGCGAAAAGCAAACAAACGAAACAAGGAAAGTTCAACGAGTTACTTCAACGAAGGAGGAAGACACCGCGGATGAAGACGGAAACAACTGAACGCCTGGCAAGGCCTTTACAAAAACAAGAAACTGTCTACACGCTGGATCGAAGGAACCAATTAAATACATATTTTGGTTCTGTCTTCACAAAGGAGGACACAAATAACCTCCCAGAGATGTCGGGGAACATAGGGTCTAATGAGAGGGAGGAACTGAAAGAAATCAGTATTTGTACGGAAATGGTGTTAGGGAAATTGACGGGATTGAAGGCCGATAAATCCCCAGGGCCTGATAATCTACATCCTAGGGTACTTAAGGAAGTGGCCCTAGAAATAGTAGATGCATTGCTGGTCATCTTCCAAAATTCTATAGACTCTGGAACAGTTCCCATGGATTGGAGGGTAGCTAATGTTACCCCACTATTCAAAAAAGGTGGTAGAGAGAAAACGGGGAATTACAGACCGGTAAGCCTGACATCGGTAGTGGGGAAAATGCTAGAGTCCATTTTAAAAGATGTAATAGCAGAGCACTTGGAAAACAGTGACAGGATCGGACAAAGTCAACATGGATTTACAAAAGGTAAATCGTGCTTGACTAATCTACTGGAATTTTTTGAGGATGTAACTGGTAGAATAGATAAGGGAGAACCAGTGGATGTGGTGTATTTGGACTTTCAGAAGGCTTTCGATAAGGTCCCGCATAAGAGATTGGCGTGTAAAGTTAAAGCACAAGGGATTGGGGGCAACGTACTGACTTGAATAGAGAACTGGTTGGCAGACAGGAAGCAAAGAGTTGGAATAAACGGGTCTTTTTCCGAGTAGCAGGCAGTGACTAGTGGGGTACCGCAGGGATCGGTGCTAGGACCCCAGCTATTCACAATATATATTAATAATCTAGACGAGGGAACTAGATGTAATATTTCCAAGTTTGCAGATGACACAAAGCTGGGTGGACGTGTGTGCTGTGAAGAGGATGCCGAGAAACTCCAGTAGGATTTTGACAGGTTGGGTGATTGGGCAGATGCATGGCAGATGCAGTAAAATGTGGATAAATGTGAGGTTATCCACTTTGGTGGCAAAAACAGGAAGGCAGATTATTATCTGAACGGCAATAGATTGGGAGAAGGGGAAGTGCAATGAGACCTGGGTGTCCTTGTGCACCAGTCGCTGAAGGTAAGCATGCAGGTGCAGCAGGCGGTTAAGAAGGTAAATGGTATGTTGGCCTTCGTAGCGAGGGGATTCGAGTACAGGAACAAGGATGTCTTGCTACAGTTGTACAGGGCCTTGGTGAGACCACGGCTTGAGTATTGTGTGCAGTTTTGGTCGCCTTATCTAAGGAAGGATGTTCTTGCCATGAAGGGAGTGCAGCGAAGATTCTCCAGACTGATACCTGGGATGGCAGGAATGACGTATGAGGAGAGATTGGGTCGATTGGGCTTATACTCGCTGGAGTTTAGAAGAATGAGAGGGGATCTCATTGAAACTTATAAAATTCTAACAGGACTAGACAGACTAGATGACAAGGATGTTCCCGATGGCGGGGCAGTCCAGAACCAGGGGTCACAGTCTAAAGATAAGGGGTAAGCCATTTAGGACAGAGATGAGGAGGAATTTCTTCACCCAGAGAGTGGGGAACCTGTGGAATTCTCTACCACAGAAGGCAATTGAGGCCAATTCATGAAATATATTCAAGAAGGAGTTAGATATATTTCTTAAGGCTAAAGGGATCAAGGGATATGGGGAGAAGGCCAGGACAGGGTACTGAATTTGGATGATCAGCCATGATCTCATTAAATGGCGGAACAGGCTCGAGGGGCCGAATGGCCTACTCCTGCTCCTATCTTCTATGTTTCTATGAACAGCGTGTCAAGCTTCAGCTAGTTCCAAATGATGTCTCCTTGACTCGTATGAATACCTCACCTCTACGGAACATACATCTGCCGATTGGACATTCTAAGTACATGTTGTTTCGCTAACTGCATGACAATGTACCTAGCATCCTTTTAAATTGTGTTCAATTTAAAATAAGGCAACACATTTTCCTAGGATGACTGAAAAGGAATTTTCGTGTAGCACATGATTGTGAATCTCATGAAATTAATGTGCTATTGTAACCTTATTAGTAACATTGACCAAACTCTGTCTTGATGCTCCAGTTCATCCTTTGGTCAAGAGGGGGGGATGCAGGAATAAGCAATATACCTATTCAGAAAAATACACCATTCTATAAAAGAATTCTGACTTTATTAAAACATGACAAACTGGGCTTGAAAATCTAAAAACCTAACAATGGAGAAGCTGTAAACAGCATACAGGCTATTGAGATAAGATAAGTTGTTGACACTGAATCAATAACCTTATTGAAACAGGAGGTTGGAGGTTCCTGATAGTCTGAAGCCTTGGAAAGAACACAATGGTATACCCTGTTAAGGTGTCTTAAATTACACTTTGGAAAGAAACACAGAAAGTTAAAGAAATATATGCCTTTGTAAAAATAACATCAAATGAAACACGAGAGACATGATTCTGTGTTGCAACCAGCTGAGGTGACTTAAGAATTGCGTGGAAAACTTTGGTAAGAATGACATCAAATAGATGCATCTGCTCCACACCGTTTTTTATGATAAGCTTCGAACACCTAAAGGTAGAGACATATTTCTTAATGCTACCAGCTGATCTAACTGTAAAAATAGCAGGGGCCAGCAGAAAAATGACTAGAGATAATTAGCTTACATCAGCAGAAAACTGCAAAGGAAATACCACTGCAAAAGGGTATAAGTATTGAACTTTCAAATGGGATGATAGATTCGCTGTAAAGGGGCAAAGCAGTTTTCAACTTAAGAGGCAAGTCTTCAACTCTTTGTATCTCGGGGATCAAGGTATTGTATTTGATTTTGGTGGATATCCTGGAATAAACGAATAACTGTAAAACTAGCGAAGTTAAGATTTGAGAATAATGATCTCTGATAATAGAATTGTAAGCTTTTTATATTTGGAACTGTTAATGTTGCGATTGAAACACCAACTGTAAATTACATGTCGGTTCTTTAATAAATCAATATTTTTTTTAGAATTGTCTCACATAATACTTCTGTATCAAACTCGCAAACTCAATCTCTGCACACTGTATGGTGAGGAGTTGCAGAATTCTGGGGGAGTTTTCCAGACCCTCATAATATCCGGAACGTTACAGTCTAGCTAAACGTATTAAAAGTGCTATCTGGAGGACGGTAACATTCTCGGGTTGTTCCTTTCCTTTAGGGAGAGATAGTCCGGACCTTTAGACCCAATTAAGCATCGTTAGGATTCGGCTACCTCAAACTTTAATTGAAAGTTAACACCTGAGGAATATGCCTGATCTGGGGTAGCCCTAAAGGGGCTAGGACTAGTAATTATCCTTTCAGTGGGTGCTTGCTGTGTGCAAATTGGCTGCCACATTTCCTACATTACAGCAGTGACTACACTCCAAAAAGTACTTCATTGGTTGTAAAGTGCTTTGGGACGTCCTGAGGTGGTGAAAGGCGCTATAGGAATGCAAGTGTTTCTTTTGTTTTTTGCTCCATACTTAATTGCCGTACCACCCCGCCGACCCCCTCAAATGGGGTCGCGTGTCCTTTCTGATGATGATGTTGGAATGTTTATGAGGGCTGGTCCCAATGTGCAGGAAACTCTTCCAGGTGAAAGGGTTTGTCGAAGGTCCCAGTGACGCTCCTCTCCATCACCAGGACAAGCCGCGTCTCACTTTTGTCACGATGGAGACACGGTCACTGTTTCTTTCAGAGTTCCTTGAACTCACTGCCGACGGAAGTGGTGGAAGCGGAAACACTCAATGTTTTCCAGGGGAGACTGGATAGGCACTTGAGGGAAATAAACTTGCAGGGCTACGGGGATAGAGCAGAGGAATGGGACTGACTGGATTGCTCTACAGAGAGCCGGCACGGACTCGATGGGCAGTTATGACTCTATGGGCAGGATTTTCATTGGGCTGTGGAGGCGTGTGGGGGGTTAAAATCTCAAAATCGGAGGGCATGAACCCATCCCGCCCCCAACCCACCTCCATGCCAGTTTCAAAGGAAGCGAGTACCCGACCCGCACTGGGACCCGCCTCCCCGAGGTGGGAAGGGGATTAGTGCCAATTAACTGCCTGCTAACAGGTAGTTAACAAGCAGTTTTTAGCCTAATCCCTATTTTTATTCCTGAAGTGTGGGATTCCCGACGGCTCCAAACCACGCCAAGTTAGCGAGGCGGACCGTCGGGCTGAAGGACTTGGAGGGGTCGAGATGTCCAGTGTTCAGGTGAGTGATGGGTGCATGAGTGAAGAGGTAAGTGTGTTTGGTGTGTGTAAAGTATTTAAAGAAGTTTCACTTACCTTTACAGCCTTCTTTCCTTCAGGTCTCGGGAGTCCCTCATCTCACCGGCACAGAAAGCAGAATGGCCGCGAACTGTCAAAAGTTGCAGCCTCTGCTTTCTGTTCTGGAGAGATCTCTAAATCAGCCTGAGAGGAAGGAATTAACTTAGTGTACAGACTGTCAGTGTTTGACAGCTTCAAAGAGCTGTCAAACACTGATATTTCATCTGTCAAAAGGTCTTGACAGATGAAATGTCAATCTGTGACGTCACCTGTTGCCGGGTGGCCCTTATTTGGCCTGCTGAGCTCGCTGGGCGGGCTCAACAAGGTCAATCAAGTCAAAATCGCGTGGATTGGCCACAACTCAATGGAGGCGGGACTACAACCCCGAAAGTTGTAGTCCCGCCTCCTACACGCCTCCAGAATAACAATCCAGCCCTTTGACTCTATGGGGCTCTTGGAGCCGGCGTACATCATCCGACTGTGTGTTTGTCAAGCGTGTCCTGTAAGAATCCAACTCCAATTCCCGTCCCTAGAAAGGAATACTTTGGCCTAGAAATTCGGTGGGCTGCGCCACCAGTTAGCGCCCAAAGAGGGCACTTAGTGGGTTTAGCGCCACTGGCCATGCCTCCCGCGAAATTTAGCGGAGCGCTAATGGCGGCATTAGCCTGTAGCGCTGCGCCACCACCGATGACGTCATCGGTGTGCGCAGCACCCCACTACCGCCCCAATTGCGATATTTGGTCGCGCCCCCCGCTGTAACGCCGGTCGCAATTTGCGACTGGTTCAGGGGGGCCTACCTGCGGCGGTAGTGGCGCTAATTAAAGGGGAGGTGCGGGGCGGCCATTTTTTTCACTGGCCGCCTGCCAGCAACCTCCTCGGTGCCGGGCTCTTTTGCCGGCATTCGCGATCTCCGATCGCGCTGGTGCAGGCCCCTCCCCTTTAAGAAGGGGAGGAAGGCCTGCAGTACCACAGCGCACCGTGCCGCAGCATGTGGCGCTGCAGCATGTTGCGCTGCGATATTCAGTTGCAGCGCCCCAAGAGGGAAGCGGGGTGCCTCGAGCAGCGCCCCGCTTCCATTTGGGGCGCTGAAACTGAAATTCCGGCTGGCGCAAGCGGCTCCATCCGGAGCGGTAATTCCGGCGCCCAGGCAAGCTTGGCGCCCCAAACAGGGCGCCACCGAATTTCTAGGCCTTTGTTAGAGTTTGAGACAGGAGCATCCCAAAATGCTTCACCCACAACGGCTGACTTGGAAGTGAGGTCACTGCTCTTATTGCCGTGGTCGTTTTGTGCACAGCAGGATACCACAAACAGCAGGTGAGGTGGATGAGCAGTCATTCTGTGTTTGGTTGAGTAAGGAATGTTGGCCAGGGCACTGGGAAAACCTTGCTCGTCAATCAGTACAGTGGGATCATTGACGCCCACCTGAACAGGTAGACGGGGTGAGGGCAGTGGGAGCCTTGGTTTAACGTCTCATCTAAAGGGCTGTGAGACAGTGGGGGGGGGGGGGGGAGTGGGAGGGTGGTCAGACACTCCCTGGTTGATTTTCCCTCGCCTGTGCCTTTTCCATGTCCCACCATGTCTCCCGCCATCCTTGTGGCCTCTCCATGAGGGAAGCTGTTTCATGAACCCTGGTGGAGTAAATAAAGTGTGGGGGGGAAATCAAAAAGGAAATTAGGAAAGCAAAGATTCAGATTCAGATTCAGATTCAGATTAGATTTATTTGCCATATGTAACAAGTACAATGGAATGCTTGTTCCCCGTCGGGACGCGTCAGCTATACATACAGCACCGCGTTCAGAGTCAATACAATGGCTTCCCGTGGCAGTGGGAGCACGATGTCCCTCAGCCGCTCCGTCCTCCTCTTCACCGCGGCCTCCTCCTCACTGTTGCCGGCTCCACGTGCGGTGGCCTGCTTCTCCCGCTCTGGCCACCATGCCCGGCTCCCCTCCTCCCATCCGGACTGCGAGTTACCCGAAATGGAGCTGCCGGCCGACGTGTTGCAGCGTGTCGTGAGTCTGCTGCTGCTGCTCGTTGCGCTGCGCTCCTCCGCCCGACTCGCCGAACACATCGTCGGGATGTCAATGCTCCAATTCGGCCTCCTCTTCACTGTCGCCGGCTCCACGCTCCACGGCCCGGGGCCTACTTCTCCCTCTCACGGGTCGGCCTTTGGCCGCCATGCTCGGCTCCCCTCCTCCCAGAAGAGAGGGCATGAAAAAATATTGGCAAGTAAAATCAAGGAAAACCCAAAGATGTTTTATAAATACATTAAGAGCAAGAGGATAACTAAAGAAAGAGTAGGGCCTATTAGGGACCATAAAGGTAACCTGTGTGTGGAGGCGGAAGACATGGGTTTGGTTCTTAATGAATACTTTGCGTCTGTTTTCACAAAAGAGGGGACAATGCAGACATTGCTATCAGGGAGGAGGTGTGTGAAATATTAGCTGATATAAACATAGTGAAAGAGGAAGTGTAGTGTATGTGCTTTAAGTCAGAACTACTTTTTACAGCTCCTGTATACTGTAGTACCGGCAGTAACCACACCGGTATATAAGCTGTGCGCATGCCTCTGTACTCCAGTCTAGAGATGACCCTCCTCCAGTAAAGACCTGTTGTTTCTTTATGTACAGCATCCGTGTAATTCTTTATCCACTGAACCACGGATCTAACAGTGGCGACGAGTGTTGATGCGAATCTACCTGCAACATTAAACAAAAACAAAAACAAAAAAAAATAGTCGAGTCCAGGAACACGGGCGTCGACCGCGAGCAACCGCCCAGCAGTCAGGCATGTAAAGTCTGTGGGTTGTGCAGTAAATAAATACACAGACTTTCGAAGTACAAACAAACAGGTCTTTACTATTCAGAGGTCAGGGCGAATCTGCCCCAGCAATCCTGCCACAACACTTATATACTGGTGTGGTCACTATCGGTATTACAGTATACAGAAGCCAAACAAATAGTGCCACACCTAAAGTAGTTCTCTTAAAGGTGAACGGTTACATTCAATAGTTCCCTTAAAGGTAGACGGGTACATACACTACAAGGCAGAGATCCAACTTCGCTGGGGAGGCTGTGGAGAGCCGGGCTTGGTTCCCCAGCCACAACGAGCAGTAAGAGACCGACGACAGGTCCTGAGCAGACCCTTCCCGAGCAGCGGCGGCTGGAGCCGACCGACGGCAGAGAGAGAGAGCCGGGCAGCGTCGACGGGGTAAGAATAAGGGTGAAGAGAGCAGGGCGCAGCCGGGGGTTGATCACCGAGCGGCATCGTGGAAAAATACTGCAAAACCGGAGAGAGAGAGGGTAAGAAACAGCCGGGTTCTAGACTGAGCGGCGTCGACAAATATCAAGAGAAGAACACGCAGAGCACAGCCAGGGATCACGGGCTGATCAGGGTCCGCGGGGCGAAGCAAGGGGAGACGCCATTGAGCCGCGGAGAAGCAGGGAGAGCGCGGGAGACGCCATTTATAGAAGCCACAGCGGAGAAGACGGGCGAGCGCGGGAAGGAAGGAAAGCGCGGGAGACGCCATTTTGTGCCAGCGGAGAAGAAGGGGAAGCGCGGGAGGCGCCATTGGTGATAGTTAACACACAACCAAGGATGCCGAAGAGTGGCAGTATCTCTACGTTCGACAATGAAGTCGAAGATTGGGCGACATATGTGAAACGTATTGAGGTGTACTGCAGGGCGAATGAAGGGCCAGATGCTAATAAAGCACTGGTTCTGTTAAATTCCATGGGTGCAAAAACTTATGGGTTACTGCGAAATCTAATAACCCCTGAGAAGCCGGTAAACAAGAATTTTGAAAGCATAGTAGAAATTCTACAGGACCACTTAAACCACACACCGCTGCTAATAGCAAAACGATTTAAGTTCCATAAAAGGAACCAACACAAAGACAAAAGCAATGCTGAGTACCTAACGGAACTGCGCAAGCTATCGAAATACTGCCAGTTTGGAGCGGGACTAGCAGACACGTTAAGGGACAAGTTTGTGTGTGGGCTACAAAGTGAAGGAACCCAGAAACAGCTTCTATCAGACAGCACCGCTCCAATGCCGTAAGGTGACGCATCACATGCCAACCGAATCGGTAGTGTTGGGTTGTAGTGGGCCAATACATCTTTTGAAGTGATTTGGCATTTACATTCCTGAAAGGCACGCTTACACTCATCACTCCATTTCCATGTTACACCAGTTTGAAGGAGGGCGTTCAGTGGGTGCAGAATTGTAGATAAATTCGGCAAGAACTTATGGTAGTAATTCACCAACCCGAGGAACGACCTCAGTTGCGACACATTTTCTGGTGCTGGAGCCTTGACTACAGCCTCAATCTTGTCCGGTGACTTATGCAACACTCTCCTCATTAATCATGTGGCCACAATACGAGATTTGTCTCCTGAAGAACTCGCATTTGGGGCGGTTGGCTCGTAGCCCATATTCCAGCAATCTCATGAGCACCTGTTCCAGGTTGGCAAGGTGTTCATTGTCATTTTCGCCCGTAACCAGATGTCGTCCAAATAACACTGGGTCCCCGGGATCCCTTGCAGGACTTGTTCCATTGCCCTCTGCCACATAGCCGGGGCCGATGCTACCCCAAATACCAGTCGATTGTACTGGTAAAGGCCTTTGTGAGTGTTTATCGTGAGGTATTTCCTAGATGCTTCTTCCACCTCCATTTGTAGATACGCTTGAGCCAGGTCAATCTTTGTAAAACGTTTCACTCCAGATAGTGAGGCGAAAATATCTTCTATCCGCGGAAGCGGATACTGTACTGTGTGCAGGACTGGGTTCACAGTCACCTTGAAGTCCCCACAGATGCGAACCTTCCTTGGCTCCCCAGGCGTGCTGCTCAATGCTTTCTTCATTACAGGAACGATGGGTGTGGCCCACTCGCTCCAGTCCACCTTAGACAGCACCCCCGAACGCTCCAGACTCTCCAGTTCAGCTTCCACAGCTGGGCGTATCGCGTATGGCACCGGTCTGGCCTTGAAAAATTTTGGGGTTGCGTTATCCTCAATCTTTATGGTTGCCTTTACTCCTTTTAGAGTCCCAAGTCCTTGTTGGAACACCTCTTCCGCGTCAGATAGAATTTGTGACAGACGTCCAGGTGCGACGTCATCATCTTTTTTGTCAGTCACAGTTAGTGCCAGAATGGAATGCCAATCCAATTGTAGTCTTCGGATCCATTCACATCCCAATAATGGTGGTCCTCCATCTCGTAGTATATACATGTATAGTTTCTGTGTTTCCTTACCGTTATATTCAACTGGCACCCTTATTTTTCCTCTGGGGTAGACCTTTTGCCCCGTGTATGTCTTCAATACAATGGACGTGTCCTTTAAGGGTATGTGTGAGAATAGCCGCTCATAGTCTCGTTGATTCATGACAGTTAGGGCTGATCCTGTGTCCAATTCCACCTTCACTGGGGACCCTGCTATCATGAGGGTGACCCAAATGGTTCGGTGATCTTCTTTTGCGATCATGTTGTGTAACTTTAAACAACTTAGTCACCTGCTCCAGGAGTCCTTATCACTCTCCTGATCTTCTGAACTACTATCTGTCAGTTTCTTTACTTTCCTGTACTGTTCCTTAGTAGTTCTTGTCGTGTTGGTCTTCTTTCCCGACCTGCAGACTCTTGCTATATGTCCCATTTTCCCGCATTGACTGCATATTTTGTCTTTAAACCAGCAGTCCTTCTGCTCATGGGTTGTTCTGCCGCAGCGATAGCACTTTTCGGCTCCATATGCCATTTCGTTAGCGCTGTATTCTTGTGGTTTCTGTTGTATTTCCGCAGCTCCCCATGCTGCTGCTTCATAGGATACTGCCACGCTGAAAGCCTGTTCTAGCGTCAGGTCCTTTTTTGAAAGTAGTCGTTTCTGGGTTCCTTCACTCTGGAGCCCGCAGACAAACTTATCCCATAAGGTGTCTGCCAGTCCTGCTCCGAACTGGCAGTGCTTCGATAACTTGCGTAGTTCCGTAAGATAGTCAGCATTGCTCTCATCTTTGTGCTGGTTTCTTTTATGGAACTTGAATCTTTCTGCTATCAGCAGTGGTGTAGGGCTTAGGTGTTCCTGTAAGATATGAACAATCTCCTCAAAACGTTTCTCCATTGGTTTAGCTGGGGTAATTAAATTCCGCAATAGGCCGTACGTACTCGCACCCATCAGATTTAATAATACCGACGCCCTCTTTCCATCAGCCACCTCATTTGCCTTGCAGTACACTTCGATTCTTTCTACATATGTGGTCCAGTCTTCTACCTCGTTGTCGAAAGCAGTGATACTGCCACTTTTCGGCATCTTGGCCGATTTAAAATGGTGCCTCCCACGCTTTTGCTTCTTCCCCTTACTGCCACGCTGCTCCTAGCGTTCTACGGGGTAATGGCGGCGACCCGCAGCTTCGGCGCATCTCGCTTTCCTTCCCCCCCCATTTGGTTTCTCTCCGCTGTCCTGTTCTCGAGCACCGACCGCGCCCTGTGCGCTCCACCCTCTCTCTCATGTTTTCTTTTCCCGGCGATGCTGCGCGGCCCAATTTGTAGAGCCGCTCGATCGAGCTTGAGCCCGCCGCTGTCTGGAAGGGTCAGCGTGCTACCTGCTACCAGCATGATTCGCTGGAACCACAGTCTCTCCCGCAATTCTCCAAACACCGATGGATTCTTTGGGCGGTTGCCCTCGGTCGACGCCCGTTGCTCAGACTACGACCTTCCAGGACCTTCCTTTCAGGCGAGATCCCCATGAGATGATGCCACACTGCAGGTGAGTTCGAACTTACTCGTCGCCACTGTAAAGTCCGCGCCTCAATCATACACGGACTTCGGGAGAACATTTTAACAGGTACTTTACTGAACAAGAGGCAGCTTGAAACTGAAACTACAGAAGCCTGCTAGGGCCTTTTATACAGGGGTGGTCACTGCCGGTACTGCAGTCTAAGACCAGTTATTCCCTTAAAGGGACATACACAACACATTACACTGTGACTAACCTTCTCCCTGTGAGTGAAGAGACTCTGTACATTACACTGTGACTAACCTTCTCCCTGCTGAGTGACCAGAGACTCTGTACATTACACTGTGACTAACGTTCTCCCTCTGAGTGACCAGAGACTCTGTACATTACACTGTGACTAACCTTCTCCCTGCTGAGTGACCAGAGACTCTGTACATTACACTGTGACTAACCTTCTCCCTGCTGAGTGAAGAGACTCTGTATATTACACTGTGACTAACCTTCTCCCTGCTGAGTGACCAGAGACTCTGTACATTACACTGTGACTAACGTTCTCCCTGTGAGTGACCAGAGACTCTGTACATTACACTGTGACTAACCTTCTCCCTGTGAGTGACCAGAGACTCTGTACATTACACTGTGACTAACCTTCTCCCTGAGTGACCAGAGACTCTGTACATTACACTGTGACTAACCTTCTCCCTCTGAGTGACCAGAGACTCTGTACATTACACTGTGACTAACCTTCTCCCTGTGAGTGACCAGAGACTCTGTACATTACACTGTGACTAACCTTCTCCCTCTGAGTGACCAGAGACTCTGTACATTACACTGTGACTAACCTTCTCCCTGTGAGTGACCAGAGACTCTGTACATTACACTGTGACTAACCTTCTCCCTGCTGAGTGACCAGAGACTCTGTACATTACACTGTGACTAACCTTCTCCCTCTGAGTGACCAGAGACTCTGTACATTACACTGTGACTAACCTTCTCCCTGCTGAGTGACCAGAGACTCTGTACATTACACTGTGACTAACGTTCTCCCTGTGAGTGACCAGAGACTCTGTACATTACACTGTGACTAACCTTCTCCCTGAGTGAAGAGACTCTGTACATTACACCGTGATTAACCTTCTCCCTGCTGAGTGACCAGAGACTCTGTACATTACACTGTGACTAACCTTCTCCCTGTGAGTGACCAGAGACTCTGTACATTACACTGTGACTAACCTTCTCCCTGTGAGTGACCAGAGACTCTGTACATTACACCGTGATTAACCTTCTCCCTGTGAGTGACCAAAGACTCTGTACATTACACTGTGACTAACCTTCTCCCTGTGAGTGACCAGAGACTCTGTACATTACACTGTGACTAACCTTCTCCCTGTGAGTGACCAGAGACTCTGTACATTACACTGTGACTAACCTTCTCCCTGTGAGTGACCAGAGACTCTGTACATTACACTGTGACTAACCTTCTCCCTGTGAGTGACCAGAGACTCTGTACATTACACCGTGATTAACCTTCTCCCTGTGAGTGACCAGAGACTCTGTACATTACACTGTGACTAACCTTCTCCCTGTGAGTGACCAGAGACTCTGTACATTACACTGTGATTAACCTTCTCCCTGTGAGTGAAGAGACTCTGTACATTACACTGTGACTAACCTTCTCCCTGTGAGTGACCAGAGACTCTGTACATTACACCGTGATTAACCTTCTCCCTGTGAGTGACCAGAGACTCTGTACATTACACTGTGACTAACCTTCTCCCTGTGAGTGACCAGAGACTCTGTACATTACACCGTGATTAACCTTCTCCCTGTGAGTGACCAGAGACTCTGTACATTACACTGTGAGTAACCTTCTCCCTGTGAGTGACCAGAGACTCTGTACATTACACTGTGACTAAACTTCTCCCTGTGAGTGAAGAGACTCTGTACATTACACTGTGACTAACCTTCTCCCTGCTGAGTGACCAGAGACTCTGTACATTACACTGTGACTAACCTTCTCCCTGTGAGTGAAGAGACTCTGTACATTACACTGTGACTAACCTTCTCCCTGTGAGTGACCAGAGACTCTGTACATTACACTGTGACTAACCTTCTCCCTGTGAGTGAAGAGACTCTGTACATTACACTGTGACTAACCTTCTCCCTGCTGAGTGACCAAAGACTCTGTACATTACACTGTGACTAACCTTCTCCCTGTGAGTGAAGAGACTCTGTACATTACACTGTGACTAACCTTCTCCCTGTGAGTGACCAGAGACTCTGTACATTACACTGTGACTAACGTTCTCCCTGTGAGTGACCAGAGACTCGGTACATTACACTGTGACTAACCTTCTCCCTGTGAGTGAAGAGACTCTGTACATTACACTGTGACTAACCTTCTCCCTGTGAGTGAAGAGACTCTGTACATTACACTGTGATTAACCTTCTCCCTCTGAGTGACCAGAGACTCTGTACATTACACTGTGAGTAACCTTCTCCCTGTGAGTGAAGAGTCTCTGTATATTACACTGTGACTAAACTTCTCCCTGTGAGTGACCAGAGACTCTGTACATTACACCGTGACTAACCTTCTCCCTGCTGAGTGAAGAGACTCTGTACGGCTCTGTTGCTAACTGGTAAGAAGCAGTGGGTCCTCAGTTGCGTTGGTCGGAAGTGGAATTGGCCTGGGTGTCTTTTCGTCATCCAGGGCCCCTGCCTGAAACTGGAGTTAGGCTCCTTAAAGATGCAAATTGAGGTCCTATAGCAAAAACAACAACAACTTGCATTTATATAGCGCCTTTAATATGGTAAAACATCCCAAGGTGCTTCACAGGAGCGATTATCAAACAAAATTTGACACCGAGCCACATAAGGTGATATTAGGACAGATGACCAAAAGCTTGGTCAAAGAGGTAGGTTTTAAGGAGCGTCTTAAAGGAGTAGAGAGAGGTATCGAGGCGGAGAGGTTTAGGGAGGGAATTCCCAAGCTTAGGGCCCAGGCAGCTGAAGGCACGGCCACCAATGGCGGAGCGATTGAAAACACGGGAGGCCAGAATTGGAGGAGCGCAGAAATATTGGAGGGTTGTAGGGCTGGAGGTGGTTATAGGGATAGGGAGGGGTGCGAGGCCATGGAGTGATTTGAAAAACAAGGACGAGAATTTTAAAATCGAGGTGATGTCGGGCCGAGAGCCGCTTGTGGGACCAGGTTGGATACAAATGGGTGGAGCTTGCTCCATACAATCTCCGCCTCGGTCCACCTGGCTTCAAGTGGCCTAACCACCAGTTCTTAAAGGGACAACCTTCAAAAAGAAAAGGCCTAAGAAATTGTCAATGTTTATTTCAGTGAGCCCGGGAGCAGGAGTGGGTGGTCCTCCTGGGCTCATAAACAAGGGGGTCGTCTTCCACCCACTTCCCTCCCCTCCCCTCCCCACCACCCACCACCCCGCTGGCTAGCTCCGCTTGAGACCTGACATGAATCTTGTCATTTATGTGGAAATGACTTATGAAACAATACTGGGCAGCCTGCTGGTGGCGCTGTCCAGGGAGAGTATAAATACTCAGGCATGGGCCCAGCTTGCTCAGGACATTCTTTAACAGGAACTAGTGAAGGACACAACTAGATCTCCATGTTGAAAAACAGTTGATTAAAGCCTTGTTCACTGCTTAGACCAAGTGCCTAGTAGTTTTCTTACATCAAGAACCAGCCCATTTCCCGCCTTCCCTGACTCTTTGGCACCCGCAGCCATTTAAACAAGGCCAAATCTGGCTCAGTCCTTAGGGCCACCACAGACCAACGCACAGGGCAGTCGCTCCACCAACTTGGTGCCCGATATTGCCACAAACAGAATCCCCCCTCCCCCTCCCCTTACTGTCTTTAACCCTAATAGCCGTACTATCCATGGAACTGAAGCAACACCAACACTCAGGGAAACAAACAGCTAATAGATGAAAAATTCATAAAGAGCAGATGTTTCTCCATTATAAATTCCAAATCCGTCTTTTGTAACCAACTGCTGGGATACTCGACCATTAGTGCGCGGAAATAGCAAGATGAACGTTGACTTTGAACTTCCACAATGAAAATGTTGAATTATTTATCACTGTATAGGGCAACATGGTGGAATTCGACCCATGTTTACTGCAGATAAATAAACCTAATGCAAACAGTGTAAGGATGCTGGGTTTCGGTTACTAATATCTGCCAAGGGTCCAGAGTCACCAGACGAATACTTAACCCCCCAACCCCTCGCCTAACTCCTCACTAGCAACCTGCCCAGCGTAGGTCTAGGAGTAAATGATGGCTAAATGTGGCTGCTTACAGGTAGCCCAGTCAGATCGAATTGGGGTCCATTGACCTTCGATTAGGATACCTACCAGTTACCGAGGGAACGAATTAACCCTTTCTCACTGAATCACCCAGGAGGAGGTCAGACAACAAGCCGTGCACTAACAACTCTTTATTGACACCACAAAGTCTCAATTTCCCTGTTCCATTATTTGAAGGGGCTGCTCCTCGATTTTTGGTTGCACTTCAGTCCCACGCTCCTGATCTTCGGTCACCCGGTGCAGAGGGGAGCGGACGGGTCAGGGGACCTCCTCGTAGGACTGCTCCTGGGCCTGGCCAAAGTGGCCATTAACAGGCCCAGGCAGCGGGCAGTCGAGGGGGTTGTCCGGCCCGATTGCCTGCCTCTCTTCTGCGGCCATGTTCGCGCCCGAGTGGCCCTGGAGATGGAGCACGCGATGTCCGCCGGCACACTTGAGGCCTTCCGAGACCGGTGGGCGCCGCGGGGACTGGAGTGCATCGTCACCCCAGCAAACCAAATTTTAGTTTAATTTGTTAAGTTTTAGTTAAAGTTTTATTAAGTTACAGTTAATTCACAGTTAATTTGGTTCAACAAAAGAGGACAAAGTCTCACTTTAAAGTTAAACATTGAGTATACGAGCAATTAATAGATATAACGAGATGTCTTCGGAGTTACCCAGAAACTTGACTAGCAACAATTAATGGACAGAGTACCAAATGAGTAGCAGGGGTTGCACAGGCAATTCAGTGCAACACTGTCAATTAGCATTAATGGGATGCTGAGTATTAATGATAGCAATGATCAGAGTTTGAGGTTATTGAGACAACTGATTATTTGAGGTGAAATCCCTAGCTAGCTGACAAGTTAACAGCATTAGATAGCCAGTATATCGAATAGCTCATAATCTATGTGCGTGATTAGCAATGTTTTCAGAGCTTATATGACCTTGTTCTTATATGGTTGAGTCAATCTCCTTCTTTCTCTGGGATGCAGGTGTTGGCTTGTGGAGCTTTGAGTCAATGACCCCATCGGCAGCGGGATTACCTGTTTCATTTGGATCTTTGGTTCACACATGTGATGATATCTGAGATAACTGGCTTTACTCTCAGTTAAATACATTGTACAGTTAAGTGACACTTCTCTCCCCGGCTGCATTTGTCTGGTATAAATGTTTAATTTGATTTTGATAACCTCACTATTGGTCCTGAGCACTTACACTTGTAAAGGTACCTTCTGCGTCTGCTCGGTAATGTTTACTACAGAAGACTAGCAGGAGAGAACCTCCTAACTACAAAGAGAAACTACATTTAACAAATTGCAAGTTGTTGCAGTGCATCTTGTAGATGGTGCACACTGCTGCCACGGTGCGCCGGTGGTGGAGGGCGTGAATATTTAAGGTGGTGGGTGGGCTGCTGATCAAGTGGGGCTGCCATGTCCTGGATGGTGTCGAGCTTCATGAGTGTTGTTGGAGCTGCACACATCCAGGCTAGTGGAGAGTATTCCATCACACTCCTGACTCGTGCCTTGTAGATGGTGGAAAGGCTTTGGGGAGTCAGGAGGTGAGACACTCAGAGTCATAGAGTCATAGATTTATACAGCACAGAAAGAGGCCCTTCGGCCCATCGCGTCCACGCCGGCCATCAAGCCCTATCTAATCTAATCCCATTTTCCAGCATTTGGTCCGTAGCCTTGTATTCTATGGCATTTCAAGTGCTCATCCAAATGCTTCTTGAATGTTGTGAGGGTTCCTGCCTCTACCACCCTTTCAGGCAGTGAGTTCCAGATTCCGACCACCCTCTGGGTGAAAAAGTTTTTCCTCAAATCCCCTCTAAACCTCCTGCCCCTTACCTTGAAACTATGCCCCCTGGTTATTGACCCCTCTACTAAGGGGAAAAGTTCCTTTCTATCCACCCTATCTATGCCCCTCATAATTTTGTACACCTCAATCAGGTCCCCCCTCAGCCTTCTCTACTCCAAGGAAAACAACCCCAGCCTGTCCAGTCTTTCTTCATAGCTGAAGCGCTCCAGCCCAGGTAACATCCTGGTAAATCTCCTCTGCACCCTCTCCAAAGCAATCACATCCTTCCTATAGTGTGGCGACCAGAACTGCACACAGTACTCCAGCTGTGGCCTTACCAGCGTTTTGTACAGCTCCATCATAACCTCCCTGCTCTTATATTCTATGCCTCGGCTAATGAAGGCAAGTATCCCATATGCCTTTTTAACCATCTTATCCACCTGTTGTGCTGCCTTCAGGGATCTATGTACATGCACACCAAGGTCCCTCTGATCCTCTGTCTTTCCTAGGGTCCTACCATTCATTGTGTATTCCCTTGCCTTGTTAGTCCGTCCAAAATGCATCACCTCACACTTTTCAGGGTTAAATTCCATTTGCCACTGTTCCGCCCATCTGACCAACCCATCTATATCGTCCTGTAGCCTGAGGCTTCCCGCCTCGCTATTTACCACCCCACCAATTTTCGTGTCATCTGTGAACTTACTGATCATACCTTTTACATTCACATCCAAATCATTAATGTAGACCACAAACAGCAAGGGACCCAGCACCGATCCCTGCGGTACCCCACTGGACACAGGCCACAGAATAGCCAGCCTCTTGTTGCCATGGCATTTATGAGGCTGGTCCAGTTGAGGACTAATAAAGGAGGCTTTGTTTGTATAAACAAGCCTTCACGGAGTATTTAACTTAGAGGATTTCGCGCTGGATTAGCTTAAAGCCTTTTATGGTCCGTGTTTGAGCAGCTGAGACCATTGTTTTCCAGCCACTTCCCAACATGCAGTTCAACAGTTGAATTCCAGTCAGACATGATGGGCCGAATGGTCTCCTCCTGTGCCGTAAATGTCTATGATTCAATGATTTGATATGGAGTGGGCAAATTACAAGCTATTTACAGGGCATTGCCCCAATCACTCTCGAACGCTTCCTTTGGCCAGTTTACAGGGCACTTGTCTTACAATAGAGAATTCTAATAGACCAAACCTCTTCCCATTCGCTCCCACTAAGAATCCTAATATGTGAAACCCCTCCTTGTTAAGTCTCATGTGTAGAATTTAAATGGAGCAAATCCCTTTCTATTTACTCCCATTGTATAGAATCCCAATGGACTGCACCGCTATCTGTTTAGTCCCATGTATTGAAATCAACACCCTTCCCCTTCGCATCCATTATCTAAAATTCCCATGGACCAATTCTCTTCCCATTGTACAGAATTCCAATGGACTGACTCCCTTCCCTACTCACTCCCATTCTTTAGAATACCAATGGATCTTTCCATCAGGTTCTATTAAGCAAAACTCCAGGTGCGAACCTGGTATTTAAGCAATAATTGGTTTGGAAGCTCTGATTAACTTCATCCGATCTGCTTCTCAACGTCACCTTGAAGCAAGGGGACATTTTTTTGTCTAATCATGCTTGAGTGAGATGTGTGTGATGCGTCTTCACCATCTGTTCTTCCTGCCTGCATTGAATTATCAAATGAATTATTAATGAACTGCGGGATAACATTTTGCAAATTGGCAACGGTTATCTGAGGATTCTCAAAATCTTGATCTGACCATAATCCTGATCCGAGGTTAGTGTTTGTTTGAGAAGTGGCCTGGAGTATTATCACAATTCATTTTGCGCAGTGTGATCTAAACTCTGATAGTCACCCACCCCCCGTAGTACTGAATCAATATCGCAATCACGAGAATCCATTGTCGCTGACATCCTGACAGGAAATATTTTGATCGACACTATCCCTTAGAGGCTCAACAGATCCAGGGGAATTCCAATCTTTTTTATGTTTATATTCATCTCACACATGGGGACCCTGAAACAGATATTATTATTAGTGATAAATCTACAAATATCAGGGACAGATTCATTACTGGGATATTAACCCTAAACAAAAGCAAATATTACAGTAATAAACCTACTCAAGCATCAGGGATAGATTCATTACTGGGATAGTAACACTAAACAAACACTAATATTACAGTAATAAATCTATTCCAACATCAGTAGGAAGCTGTACCTGCCCTGGGAGTGTTTGACGGGACGGTGTAGAGGGAGCTTTACTCTGTATCTAACCCGTGCTGTACCTGCCCTGGGAGTGTTTGATGGGACAGTGTAGAGGGAGCTTTACTCTGTATCTAACCCGTGCCGTACCTGCCCTGGGAGTGTTTGATGGGACAGTGTAGAGGGAGCTTTACTCTGTATCTAACCCGTGCCGTACCTGCCCTGGGAGTGTTTGATGGGACAGTGTAGAGGGAGCTTTACTCTGTATCTAACCCGTGCCGTACCTGCCCTGGGAGTGTTTGATGGGACAGTGTAGAGGGAGCTTTACTCTGTATCTAACCCGTGCCGTACCTGCCCTGGGTGTGTTTGATGGGACAGTGTAAAGGGAGCTTTACTCTGTATCTAACCCGTGCTGTACCTGCCCTGGGAGTGTTTGATGGGACAGTGTAGAGGGAGCTTTACTCTGTATCTAACCCGTGCTGTACCTGCCCTGGGAGTGTTTGATGGGACAGTGTAGAGGGAGCTTTACTCTGTATCTAACCCATGCTGTACCTGCCCTGGGAGTGTTTGATGGGACAATGTAGAGGGAGCTTTACTCTGTACCTAACCCGTGCTGTACCTGCCCTGGGAGTGTTTGATGGGACAGTGTAGAGGGAGCTTTACTCTGTACCTAACCCGTGCTGTACCTGCCCTGGGAGTGTTTGATGGGACAGTGTAGAGGGAGCTTTACTCTGTACCTAACCCATGCTGTACCTGCCCTGGGAGTGTTTGATGGGACAGTGTAGAGGGAGCTTTACTCTGTACCTAACCCATGCTGTACCTGCCCTGGGAGTGTTTGATGGGACAGTGTAGAGGGAGCTTTACTCTGTACCTAACCCGTGCTGTACCTGCCCTGGGAGTGTTTGATGGGACAGTGTAGAGGGAGCTTTACTCTGTATCTAACCCGTGCTGTACCTGCCCTGGGAGTGTTTGATGGGACAGTGTAGAGGGAGCTTTACTCTGTATCTAACCCGTGCTGTACCTGCCCTGGGAGTGTTTGATGGGACAGTGTAGAGGGAGCTTTACTCTGTATCTAACCCGTGCTGTACCTGCCCTGGGAGTGTTTGATGGGACAATGTAGAGGGAGCTTTACTCTGTACCTAACCCGTGCTGTACCTGCCCTGGGAGTGTTTGATGGGACAGTGTAGAGGGAGCTTTACTCTGTATCTAACCAGTGCTGTACCTGCCCTGGGAGTGTTTGATGGGACAGTGTAGAGGGAGCTTTACTCTGTATCTAACCCGTGCTTTACCTGCCCTGGGAGTGTTTGATGGGACAGTGCAGAGGCAGCTTTACTCTGTATCTAACCCGTGCTGTACGTGCACCTGGAGTGTTTGACGGGACAGTGTAGAGGGCAATTTATTTTGCATCTAATCCATGCTGTACCTGAACCGTGAGCGATTGATGGACAGTCTGGAGGGAGATTGACTGCATCAAACCTATTGGTAATTGATGCTGAAACTGAGTTCTGAAAATGTACGTCGTGCTTCACTTCAGAACCTTGACATCTCTAATCTTGAAAAGCTGCCAGCAATGAAAGGGAACTGAAGATACATTTAATAAGTGGGCTGTGTTGAGATATTCAGTCTCGATGAAATATGCAGATGCACATTGAATCACATGTGCAGGATCGCTCACTCTGTCACTAAGGGCTACATATGAGCCACCAGACGATACTTATTACACCGTTACCTGTAAACATGTGTCAGCTTCCCCTGCTCTTTATCCTTGAATCAATAGCTCGTAGACACAGAATTGTATCAAGGAAGGAAGACTTACATTTATATAGCACCTTTCATGACCACTGGATGTCCCAAAGCGCTTTACAGCCAATGAAGTAATTTTGAAGTGTAGTCACCGTTGCAATCTGTTTTAGTGATGTTGTTTGAGGGATAAATATTGGCCGGGTCACCGGGGAGAACTCCCCTGCTCTTCTTCGAAATAGTGCCATGGGTTCTTTTACATCCACCTTAGAGAGGGCCGATGGGGCCTTTGTTTAAGATCTCATCTGAAAGACGGCACCTCCGACAGTACAGCGCTCCCTCAGTACTGCACTGGGAGTGTCAGCCTAGATTTTGTGCTCAAGTCTCTGGAGTGGGACTTGAACCCACAACCTTCTGACTCAGAGGCGAGGGTGCTGCCCACTGAGCCACGGGCTGACAGACAATACAAGATTATGGCTCTGTGCACTGTTAATGTTAATAAACTTGCAGAATAAGAACATAAGAAATAGAAGCAGGAGTCGGCCATTTGGCCCCTCGAGCCTGCTCCGCCATTTAATGGCTGTTCTTCTACCTCATCTCCACTTTCCTGCACTATCCCCATATTCCTTGATTCCCTTAATATTCAGAAATCTATCGATCTCTGTTTTGAATATACCCAATGACTGAGCATCCACAGCTCTCTGGGGTAGAGAATTCCAAAGATTCACAACCCTCTGAGTGAAGAAATTTCTCCTCATCTCAGTCCTAAATGGCCGACCCTTTATTCTGAGACTGTGACCCCTGGTTCTAGACTCCCCAGCCAGGGGAAACATCCCTGCATCTACCCTGTCAAGCCCTGTAAGAATTGTATATGTTTCAATGAGATCACCTCTCATTCTTCTAAACTTTAGAGAATATAGGCCTCGCCTACTCAATCTCTGCTCATAGGACAATCTCCCCCATCCCAGGAACCAGTTTGGTGAACCTTCATTGAACTCCCTCTTGTAAGGTTTCGCAAGAATTTCAAAAATTTCCACAGCCCCGAAGATTATTTTTTTGATTAAAGAAAACCTGGGGGAATATACCTTAAAATCCAGGGCATCAAAAAATGGCTGTCAGACCTTGTGGCAGGAGACAAAAGACAGCCTGCTTGTGTATCTACAAAGGATTTGAAAAAAACGCCAGCCTGTGTGAATGCATGAAGTACTTGAAACTGTCAATCAACTGCAGTTTAGGAAGTTTCACTGCAGGACAATGGATGTTTGTTTACAGAACTCTCTACAATGTTGACACAAAAGCTTAAGTACTTAAAGCTGTCAATCAATTGCGGTTGGACTGACCACAGGACAATGGGTTTGTTTACAAACCACTTGAGTTGATGTTGACTGAAACACTTAAGGATGTCTGAGACATTTTGTATTAAGCACAAACCAGTTAAGGAAATGGGTAATACATCCAAACCCATTACAGACAATGGGGACAGTTTGGATCCCTTTTCTATAGCCCAGATACATCTGGATTTGGGCGCGAAGATTATGGCTCCAAATGGGGTATAAAGATAACCTCTCAGGAAGCCATCTCTCTCGCTCTGCCGCCTTTCCTCCATGCTCTGCCTGCAAGAAGAACAACTCAATAGCCTGCCCAAAGAAGTGGAATACCAGCAGTTACTTTTAAATACTGGAGTATCTCTACTTCGGGGCGGTGAAGAATAAGACTGCAGGAGCACGGAGCAGGCGTTCACTGGTGAACATAGATTTTTCTGGCCCATTACAAGGCAACCTAGATAGGTATTAGGGGTGGGAGTTAAGGGGGATTTTTGTTAAATTGTAATTTTAGTCAGATTTTCCCTCGATGTGTCCATTTTCTCCTCCCCTATTAAGTAAAAGTCTGCTGCATTAAGCAATAGAGTGCTGTACTAAGCAAAGGTGTGCTGTAGTAAGCAAAGGTGTGCTGCATTAAGTAAATATGTGCTGCTTTAAGTAAAAGTCTGCTGTATTAAGCAAAAGAGTGCTGTACTAAGCAAAGGTGTGCTGTAGTAAGCAAAAAGTGCTGTATTAAGCATAGGTGTGCTGTCTTGATTATTTTCAATTTATTTCTTTTTATCTCAATAAATACTGGTCTTCTTTGCACCCAACCACGAGTCTCGTTTTGTCTACATCGCTACTGAATAAGTCCGGCGGTCAGAACAAAGAAAAGGGGAGTGATTTTAAACCGCCCGGGGCTCTGGAGCAGCTCAGATACTTCTGACTGGCCAGAGACAATAACCCCAGTTATAACCCCAATACCCCCCCTTAATTTGTACAAAATGGCGACGGCGGCAGGACCATCGGCAATGGTATGCGATGTAGCAGACGGTGGTTTGGGTCTGGAGAGAGCAGCAGTTATTGAGTTTCTTTTTATTCCACTGGTCTGTTTGTGGTTAGGTGCCCGCAAGCTTGGGGAAGTTACCCGCAGGCTTAGGGAATCTAGAGCAGAGAGTTGGGATAGGGAAAGGGAGGTTGAAGAATACCAGGCCAAGATAGAGCGCCTGGTGGTCCAGTTCAGTGAGGGCAAAAGCCACATGAGGTATGATTCAGAGTACCTGAAGCGCCTAGCTGCAGAGGCCAAGAGCAATGAGATGAGGGTGCAGGAGGAGAATGCCCACCTCATACAAGAAGTAAAAGAGCAGGAGGAAAAGGTTAGGGAGGTAAAGGCAGCATATAAGCTGGCCTGCGAGCAAGGGTTTGAGGAAGCAGGTCATGGTCCCTGTAGGGAAGAGATAGAAAGCTTGAATATGGCTTAAAGAGGGCAAAGGGGATGATATGTCTTATCAGCCTGAAAACAGGTCTGTTGGATTTTACCGGCAACCCAAATAAAACTGTCCCACAGGCAACACCCAGGAAAAGGCTGGTCAGGGAATCAGAGGTCCCACGACCGCCACCCACGGCTCCGAGCTTTCAGGAGCTCTGGCAGCAAAGGGGGGTGGAGGATGAGGTGGTAGAGGAAGCACAGCAGGCCCCGCTAGATAGGCCGGGACCAGGACCAGTGTACCCCCTCTGACAACGGACGTACGGTCCGCCCGTCGATGAAGATGACCCAGGGGCCATCCAGAATCAGTTTGTGGTGCCGTATGGCACCCACCAGCTCAGGGACATGGTTAACCACATCCCCAAGCTCACTAAAAAGGGAGACCCCTCTCTACACTTCAGGGAGATAGAACAGGCAGCTTGTGTCAATGACTGCGATGACGCAGAGCAAGCAAAAATGCTGCTGTTTTCCCTGGCAGGTGATCTCCTCCAGGCCCGATCTGGCAAGTGCAAAAGGGGGCAGAAGGATTATGAGGGTCTCAAGAATGAGATATTGGAGGCCTTGGGACTCAATGATGGCAGTCCGTTCGCCCGGGTAGAAAGAACGGTGCAGCTCCCAGGGGAGTCCCCGCAGGCATTCGCAGACAGGCTGTGGCCAGGGCGGGCAGCACTGGACCCAGTCCAATTGACTCACTGGCTCCGTTGTCTTATGACAAACAGCCTACCCCAGATCCAAGCCCAGGTCATAGATACATAGAGATAGGAACAGGAGTAGGCCATTCGGCCCTTCGAGCCTGCTCCGCCATTCAATGAGATCATGGCTGATCTTCGTCTGAGATCATAGCTGATCTTACCAGTTCAGTACCCCGTCCCCGCCTTTTCTCCGTAACCCTTAATCCCCTTAGCCTTCAGAAATATATCCAATTCTCTCTTGAAAATATTTATTGAATTAGCCTTCACAGCCCTCTGTGGCAGGGAATTCCACAGGCTCACCACTCTTTGAGTGAAGAAATTCTTCCTCATCTCTGTTTTAAATGATTTGCCCGCTATTTTTAGACTGTGGCCCCTGGTTCTGTGCTCCCCGGCCATTGGAAACATTCTCTCTGAATTCAGCCTGTCCAGGCCTGCCATAATTTTATATGTTTCGATGAGATCCCCTCTCAATCTTCTAAACTCCAGTGAGTACAAGCCCAAACTATTCAATCTCTCCTCGTAGGTCATTCCCGCCATTCCAGGTATCAGCCTGGTGAATCGCCGTTGCACTCTTTCCATGGCAAGAACATCCTTCCGCAGATGGGGCGACCAAAACTGTACACAATACTCCAGATGCGGTCTCACCAGCACCTTGTACAGCTGTAGTAAGGTATCCCTATTCCTATACTCGAACCCCCTTGATATGAAGGCCAACATACCATTTGCCTTCTTAATCGCCTGTTGCACCTGCATGCTCTCCTTCAGTGACTGGTGCACAAGAACACCCAGGTCCCTCTGCACTTCCCCATCTCCCAATCTATTGCCATTTAGATAATAATCTACCCTCCTGTTTTTACCCCCAAAGTGGATAACCTCGCATTTATCCACATTATAGTGCATCTGCCACGTATCCGCCCATTCCCCCAACCTGTCCAAATCACACTGTAGCCTCCTGACATCCTCATCAGAGCCCACCCCTCCTCCTAGTTTAGTGTCGTCAGCGAATTTGGAAATATTGCATCCAATTCCCTGATCCAGATCATTTATATATATTGTGAACAGCTGGGGTCCCAGGACAGATCCTTGCGGCACCCCGCTGGTCACTGCCTGCCACTCCGAAAACGAGCCGTTTATTCCAACTCTCTGTTTTCTATCCGCCAGCCAGTTCTCTATCCACGTTAATACTTTGCCCCCAATTCCATGAGCCTTAATTTTGCATGATAATCTTTTGTGTGGAACCTTATCGAAGGCTTTCTGGAAGTCAAGGTACACCACATCCACTGGCTCTCCCCCATCTATTTTTCCAGTTACTTCCTCAAAAAATTCCAGCAGATTAGTCAAACACGATTTACCCTTTGTAAATCCATGTTGACTCTGTCCGATCCTTTCCCCATTTGTCAAGTGCTCCGCTATTTTATCCTTAATAATGGACTCTAGCATTTTGCCCACAACCGATGTAAGGCTTACTGGTCTATAATTCCCTGCTTTCTCTCTACCCCCCTTTTTAAATATTGGGGTAACATTAGCTACCCTCCAATCCACGGGTACTGTTCCCGAGTCAATGGAGTTCCGGAAGATGATCCTTAGAGCATCTGCTATCTCCAGGGCCACCTCCTTAAGTACCCTAGGATGTAGTTTATCAGGCCCCGGGGATTTGTCGGCCTTCAGTCCCCTCAACTTACCCAACACCATCTCCCTAGAGATACTAATTTCTGTCAGCTCCTCCCTCTCATTAGTCCCCATGTTTGCCGATATTCCTGGGAGGTTATTTGTGTCCTCCTTTGTGAATACAGAACCAAAGTATGAGTTTAATTGGTCTGCCATTTCCTTATTCTCCATTATATATTCTCCCGAATCGGACTGCAAGGGACCGACTTGGGATTTTACCAGTCTTTTCCTCCTGATATACCGATAAAAGCTTTTGCAGTCTGTCTTTATGTTTGCTGCAAGTTTACTTTCGTATTCTATTTTCCCCTTCCTGATTAATCCCTTTGTCCTCTTTTGCTGTATCCTGTACTGCCCCCAATCTTCCGGTCTGGTGCTTTTTTTTGCCAGTTGATATGCCCTTTTTTTTGATTTTATGCTGTCCCTAATTTCCCTCGTTATCCACGGTTGAGTCACCCTTTTAGGTTTATTTTTATGCCAAACCGGTATAAACATGTTCTGGAATTCTTCCATTCTATCTTTGAATGCTTGCCATTGTCTCTCTACTGTCAATCCCCCCAGAAACACCACCCAATCAATCTTACCCAATTCCCGTCTCAGACCCTCGTAATTCCCTTTATTTAAGTTCTGGACCTTAGTCTCTGATTCAATTTCCTCACTCTCCATCTCGACTGAGAGCTCGATCATATTATGATCGCTCTGACCCAAGGGGCCTCGTACAAGAAGATTGCTGATAAGTCCCTTCTCATTGCACAATACCCAGTCTAAAATGGCCTGATCTCGAGTCGGCTCCTCGACATATTGGTCCAGATAACCGTCCCGAAAACATTCCAGGAATTCCTCCTCCTCAGAATTTTTACTAATTTGGGTAGTCCAATCAATATGTAAATTAAAGTCACCCATGATGACAGCTGTGCTCTTATCGCACGCTTCTCTAATTTCCTTTTTTATGCCTTCCCTCACCTCCATATTACTATTTGGAGGCCTATATATCACACCCACTAACGTTTTCCTCCCCTTGCTATTTCTCATTTCTACCCATACAGATTCCGTTTCATCCGAGTTAATATCCTTCCTTTCCATTGCATTAATCCCCTCCTTTACCAGCAATGCTACCCCACCTCCCCTACCTTTTTGCCGATCCTTCCTAAATATTGTATATCCCTGGATGTTAAGTTCCCAGCCTTGCCCACCCTGCAGCCACGTTTCTGTAATCCCAATCAAATCATACTTGTTTACCTCTATTTCCACAACTAATTCATCCACCTTGTTCCTAATGCTTCTAGCATTAAGAAACAAAGCCTTCAGGCTTGCTTTTTTCACACTCTCATTATGAATTAGTTTGGCCCTTTGTGTTTCTCTCCTTTGCTTATTGCTTCTCACCTTTCTACCATCTATTTCTGACTTCATATGACTTCCCTCTTTTCCACTACCTAGGTTCCCATCCCCCTGCCAAATTAATTTAAATCCTCCCGAACCGCCCTAGAAAATATTACCCCGAGGACATCGGCTCCCTCACAGTTCAGGTGTAGACCGTCCCCTTGGTACAGGTCCCTCCTCCCCAAGAACTGGTTCCAATGCCTCAAGAATTTAAATCCCTCTCCCTTGCACCACTGCTCAAGCCACGTATTTAGCTTATCTATCTTACTCTCTCTAAACTTATTAGCTCGTGGCACTGGTAGCAATCCAGAGATTACTACCTTTGAGGTCCTACTTTTCAATTTAGCTCCTAACTCCCTAAATTCAGCTTGTAGGACCTCCTCCCTCTTTTTACCTACATCGTTGGTACCTACATGTACCACGACAACTGGCTGATCCCCCTCCCCCTTCAGAATGCTCTGCACCCGCTCTGAGACATCCTTGACCCTTGCACCAGGGAGGCAACATACCATCTTGGAGTCTCGGTCTCGGCCACAGAAACTCCTGTCTATCCCCCTTACAATTGAATCCCCTATCACTATAGCCCTATCCCTCTTTTTCCCGCCCTTCTGTGCAGCAGAGCCAGTCATGGTGCCCTGAACCTGGCTGCTGGTGCCTTCCCCTGATAAGTCATCTCCCCCAACAGTACCCAAAACGGTAAACCTGTTTTGGAGGGAGATGACCGCAGGTGACTCCTGCACTACCTTCCTGCCTTTACCCTGCCTTTTGGTCACCCATTTACTGTCTGAGCTAGCCTTTACCTGCGGTGTGACCAACTCACTGAATGTGCTATCCACAAGATCCTCAGCATCGCGTATGCTCCAGAGTGAGTCCATTCGCAGCTCCAGCGCCGCCATGCGGTCCGCTAGGAGCTGCAGCTGGACACACTTCCTGCACACATAGTTGTCAGGGACAGTGTCCCTGATTTCCCACATGGCACAGGAGGAGCATGACACGGGTCTGAGCTGCCCTTCCATGACTTAACCCTTACAAGACCCTTTTATTTACTACGATTTAGCTTAATTATTGAATTCTACTTAGAATAAGTTTGTGAAAGTACTCACCAACCAGTCACCTACCTGTTTTCTGGTGTTGTATTTTCACTGCCGCCTCCTGTCCTGGAACCTTTTCCACTTAGGTTAGGCTCCTGAAATAAAATAAATTGAACCTACCTTTTCAACTTCCCCTAACCCCTAAAAGGTTAGAGGAGGTGGAAGGGTGGGAGACACTACACTGTAGTGTTTCGGGTTTAGCAACAGCTCCACCTATATAAGAGTTACTGGCCTCCTGCTCTCCCGACTGCACCAGCTGCTCCCTGGTGACGTCACACACTGATTACAATTTACCCCTCTCCTCTGCTGTTGATTTGGTACGCCTCGCAACTGCCGCCGGTTTTTAAGCCGGGCTCCTCCTCGCTGCTCTCTGCTGCTCCAAGTGCTCTCGGGCCTCGCTGGTCGTGGGTTTTTATACCCGACTGCTCCTCCTCTGCTCCCGCTGCTCCGAGTGCTCTCGGGCCTCGCTGGTCGTGGGTTTTTATACCCGACTGCTCCTCCTCTGCTCCCGCTGCTCCGAGTGCTCTCGGGCCTCGCTGGTCGTGGGTTTTTATACCCGACTGCTCCTCCTCTGCTCCCGCTGCTCCGAGTGCTCTCGGGCCTCGCTGGTCGTGGGTTTTTATACCCGACTGCTCCTCCTCTGCTCCCGCTGCTCCGAGTGCTCTCGGGCCTCGCTGGTCGTGGGTTTTTATACCCGACTGCTCCTCCTCTGCTCCCGCTGCTCCGAGTGCTCTCGGGCCTCGCTGGTCGTGGGTTTTTATACCCGACTGCTCCTCCTCTGCTCCCGCTGCTCCGAGTGCTCTCGGGCCTCGCTGGTCGTGGGTTTTTATACCCGACTGCTCCTCCTCTGCTCCCGCTGCTCCGAGTGCTCTCGGGCCTCGCTGGTCGTGGGTTTTTATACCCGACTGCTCCTCCTCTGCTCCCGCTGCTCCGAGGTCGCGGCTTGGTTTGACCCCCGAAACCCCCAGACCACCGAAGAAGCAGTGATCCGCCAGCTCACAGTAGCCTTCAGAAACCTAAGGTGTATCAAGATGCCCCAACCCAAGGGATAGGTCCATGAGGTTAAACCTGGGAGCCAGAGTAAGAGAGAGTGGCACCAGGAGGGGAACTGTCCCTCCCAGGCTAGGTTAAATTGTTATGGGTGCGGGAAAGACGGTCACTGGAGAAAAGACTGTAAGAATCCCTGGAAGGAGAACAAGGGAAAGGATCCCACAGCCCCAGCCCAAAAGGCAGGGCCAGATATCCCTCCCACTGTGATTTAGTCATTTTTACAGTCCCTACGGTCTCTTCTGACTGGCCAGGGGAGAGTAGCAGTCACCACCGGTGCTTTGACCCCGTCTGCCCCACCCCACTCCCAGCAATGACTAGAGCCAGCGCAACCTGTTGACCTGTGTCCCCATGAAAATGCTGAGGGGAGCAGGCCCTATGTTAAGATGGGGGTGAAGACGGGGCAGGGGAGACATTCGGTGGACACTGGAGCCTCCAGCACGGTGGTCCACTCGGAAGACCTGACCAATTCATCCCGGTCTAACAAGGTCCCATTTAGCTTAATGGGAGCCACAGGGAAGCGGGCAGCTGGCAGTGAACCTGAGGTCAGAAATCCTCAGCCCGCAGCGAGTACAAGCTCACAGGCTGCACAGGCAGGCGCTGTGGCTTGTGTTGGGGGAGGAGCCATTCATGACCAGTGTAAGTTGTTTAAGCAGGGGGACAGGGAAGGAGAGTTCTGGGACCCCTGTAGAGCAGGCCCGGTAGCAGCAATCCGGGACAAGGGAAGCAAATAGGGGATAGTTTTGGCCCCGGACCAAAAGCAGGTCCAGGCCCAAGATTCCGCCTTTAAGGCCGCCCTGGTAAGGGAAAAGGATTTAGAACAGGATTACTGGCAGGCTGCCAGTTATATTAAACAATGCAGGTTGTTTGAGCCGGGGGCAGGGAAACAGGCAGCTGGGATTGTACCCGAGATTAGAAATCCTCAGCCTGCAGCGTGTACACACACACAGACTGCACACGCAGGCGCAGTCGCGTGCGTGAGAGGTGAAGTTCCCCAGCACTTGGCCTGAGCGAGTGTGGGACTCCAGGGTGGAGCCTGAACCAGGTTTTAGACCTGAAGGGGAAGGCTCTCAGCCACCGGCAGCCAGTGGCAAGGGATTGCCTGTCCCCAGCCCAGGTTTGTGTAGAGAGGGACCTGAAGGAGGAGGTCCCCAGCCAGCAAGAAGTGTGACCCGAGCTAAGGGTCCGCTCGCCGGGGTAGCCCGACCAGCGACACTCCCTAGGAGGTCTCTTCAGGTACCCCAGCCCAAGAAAGTATGGTCACCAGCCTTCCAGTGGAATAGGGCGGACTCCCGAGCCAGGGAGAAGCCAAATGACAGAAGTCCCCAACCAGCAGCCATAAGCTGTGAGGGACCAGAAGTTGGAATCAGTCCAGCCACGCCACAGGGAGCAGCCTGTGGCAGCCCAAACAGGGATTAGGCTGGCTGCCCGGAGACGGGCAGTGCTTGTATATAGCTTTGTTCAAGTAATGTGTATAAAGGATTAAGTTAGAACGTGTTAATTTTAAATTTTATGTTACAATTCGGTAGTATTAATTATTAGAGTATAAGTTTAAGTATGGTACCGTTCCAGAGTTGTATTATGCGAGCCAAGGTCGCAGGAACTGATCATACTCCCCCGAGCCAGGGGACCTGGCTAGATGTTTTTTTAAAGTCTTTTTCAGAGTTCCGGAAGGTACAGAGGACCATCATGTCTTTGGATGCTCGAGGAAAGGAGCACCCCTAGCCCACAAAAAGAGGGGTCTGCAGGAGGCAGATGCCCACAGCGTTAAAACTGTTATTGGAAACCCAGATTAAGATTAAGAGTTTACAAAAGTTTGTTAATTATTTTATATTTTGTATTATGTACTGGTCCCAACTCCAAAGGAAATAATGTGTGAATTTAGTTCCTAACTGTGAGATTGTACTACTTGTTTAGAGTTAATTGAACAAATGCCATATGCCTTTGAATGTTGTGTTTGCAGATTGTGGAAATTTGAAATACATTTATGGCTGGAGAATGGTGCCATTTATTAAAGTGTCAGGCTATTGCATTATAAAAAAAACAGAAAAAGGAAGCTCATTTTCTTCCATTTGTATTTTAACAGATGTGTTTTGGCTTGGTGGTAATCCCATTAAAGATGTTGTATCATGTTAAAACTATGTCACAAGTGGTGCAGGGGCATTGGACCCCCATGCTTGAATTATTGTTAATACTCAGTGGTGCAGGGGCATTGGACCCCCTCTGTGTTTGAATTATTGTAACTAATCTTGTTTTTCTGTTGCTAGATGCCTACTGTGTACTGCGATTCTCTCTGAGTAGGGGAGATGGAGGTGTCGGGGGATCAAAGATAGATATAGATAAGTGAGAAGTCACACAACACCAGGTTATATAGTCCAACAGCTTTATTTGAAATCACAAGCTTTCGGAGCGCTGCTCCTTCATCAGATGAAGTGAAGAGATGCATACAGAAACAGCATATATAGTCAGAGAACACTGCCAGATGATTACAGGTAATCTTTCTAACTGCCGTTTGTCACACCTCGGCAGAGAGATAATCACAGCAATCAAAGGTGTGAATGGTGTCCAAACAGGTAAGTCAGGAAAACATGACATCAAAGAACAATGAGGTGGGGTCACAAGGGGTCAAATGTTGTGGATGCTGGGGTCTGTATGAAAAACAAAAAACAAACAAAAAACAATTAAAAAAAAGGAAATTTTTTTTTTGTGCTGGAAATCACAGCGGGTCCGGCCGCATCCGTGTAGACAGAACAAGCCAATGACAACTTGAGTCTGGGTGACTCTACGTCAGGTGGGGTTACATGTAGCGTGACATGAACCCAAGATACCAGTTGAGGCGGAACTTGGCTATCAGTTTCTGCTCAACGATTTCGCGTTGCCGTGTGTCTCGAAGGCAGCCTTGGAGAATGCTTACCCGAAGATCGGAGGCTGAATGTCCTTGACTGCTGACGTGTTCCCCGACTGGGAGGGAACACTCCTGCCTGGCAATTGTTGTGCAGTGTCCGTTCATCCGTTGTCGCAGTGTCTGCATGGTCTTGCCGATGTACCATGCTCCGGGGCATCCTTTCCTGCAACGTATGAGGTAGACAACGTTGGCCGAGTCATATGAGTATGTACCATGTACCTGGTGGGTGGTGTCCTCACGTGTGATGATGGTATCTGTGTTGATGATCTGGCATGTCTTGCAGCGGTTGCCGTGGCAGGGTTGTGTGGTGTCGTGGTCGCTGTTCGCCTGAAAGCTGGGTAATTTGCTGTGAACGATGGTCTGTTTGAGGTTAGGCAGCTGTTTGAAGGCGAGCAGTGGAGGCGTGGGGATGGCCTTAGCAAGGTGTTCGTCGTCATCGATGACATGTTGAAGGCTGCGAAGAACATGGCGTAGTTTCTCCGCTCCGGGGAAGTACTGGATGACGAAGGGTACTCTGTTGGTTGTGTCCCATGTTCGTCTTCTGAGGAGGTCTATGCGATTTTTCACTGTGGCCCATTGGAACTGTCGATCGACGAGTTGAGCGTCATATCCCGTTCTTACGAGGGCGTCTTTCAGCGTCTGTAGGTGTCCATCGCGTTCCTCCTCGTCTGAGCAGATCCTGTGTATTCGCAGGGCTTGTCCATAGAGGATGGCTTCTTTAATGTGGTTAGGGTGAAAGCTGGAGAAGTGGAGCATCGTGAGGTTGTCTGTGGGCTTGCGGTAGAGTGAAGTGCTGAGGTGTCCGTCTTTGATGGAGAATCGTGTGTCCAAGAATGAAACCGTTTCTGAGGAGTAGTCCATGGTGAGTTTGATGGTGGGATGGAACTTGTTGATGTTATCATGTAGTCTTTTCAGTGATTCTTCACCGTGGGTCCATAGGAAGAAAATGTCGTTGATGTATCTGGTGTATAGCGTTGGTTGGAGGTCCTGTGCAGCGAAGAAGTCTTGCTCAAACTTGTGCATGAAGATGTTGGTGTATTGGGGTGCGAATTTGGTCCCCATGGTTGTTCCGTGTGTTTGGGTAAAGAACTGGTTGTCGAAGGTGAAGACATTGTGGTCAAGGATGAAGCAGATGAGTTATAGGATGGCGTCTGGAGATTGGCTGTTGTTGGTGTTGAGTACTGAGGCTGTTGCAGCGATGCCGTCATCGTGGGGGATACTGGTGTAGAGTGCCGAGACGTCCATCGTGGCGAGGAGTGTTCCTGGTTCAACTGGTCCGTGGGTGTTGAGTTTCTGTAAGAAGTCTGTAGTTTCGCGACAGAAGCTGGGGGTTCCCTGTACGATGGGTTTCAGGATGCCCTCGACGTATCCAGAGAGGTTCTCACACAGGGTTCTGTTGCCTGATACGATAGGACGTCCGGGTGTGTTGGCTTTGTGTATCTTTGGGAGGCAGTAGAAGTCTCCCACGTGGGGAGTACTTGGGATGAGAGCATGTAGGATGCTTTTAAGGTCTGGATCGAAGATCTTGGGTTCATGTCAGGCTACATGTAACCCCACCTGATAGAACATAAAACATAAAAATAGGAGCAGGAGTAAGCCATACTGTCCCTCGGGCCTGCTCCGCCATTCAATAGGATCATGGCTGATCTGAATCTAGGCTCACGTCCACTTCCCTGCCCTCTCCCCGTAACCCTAATTCCCTTATCTGCGAGGACAATTTCTAAATCCATTTTACATTTATTTAATGTTGCAGCTTCCACAGCTCTCTGGGGTAGCAAATTCCATAGATTTACTACCCTCTGAGTGAAGAAGTTTCTCCTCATCTCAGTTTTGAAAGGGCAGCCCCTTATTCTAAGATTATGCCCCCTAGTTCTAGTCTCACCCATCAGTGGAAACATCCTCACCGCATCCACCCGATCAAGCCCCCTCACAATCTTATATGTTTCGATAAGATCGCCTCTCATTCTTCTGAACTCCAATGAGTAGAGTCCCAACCTATTCAACCTTTCCTCATACGTCAACCCCCTCATCTCTGGAATCAACCGAGTGAACCTTCTCTGAACCGCCTCGAGAGCAAGTATATCTTTTCTTAAATATGGAAACCAAAACTCCATTGGCTTTCCTGATCACCTGCTGCACCTGCATACTAACTTTTTGTGTTTCATGTACCAGGACCCCCAGATCCCTTTTTGTACTGTAGCACTTTGCAGTTTCTCTCCATTTAGATAATAACTTGCTCTTTGATTTTTTCTGCCAAAGTGCATAACCTCACACTTTCCAACATTATATTGTATCTGCCAAATCTCTGCCCACTCACTTAGCTTGTCTATGTCCTTTTGCAGGTTTTTTATGTCCTCCTCACTCACTGCTTTCGCTCCCATCTTTGTATCATCGGCAAACTTGGATATGTTGCACTCGGTCCCTTCCTCCAAATCGTTAATATAGATTGTAGAGAGTTGGGGTCCCAGCACTGATCCCTGTGGGACACCACTAGTTACTGATTGCCAGCCCGAGAATGAACCATTTATCCCAACTCTTTGTTTTCTGTTAGATAGCCAATCTTCCACCCATGCCAGTATATTACCCCCAATCCCGTGATTTTTTATCTTGATCAGTAATCTTTTGTGTGGAACCTTGTCAAATGCCTTTTGGAAGTCCAAATACACTACATCCACTGGTTCCCCTTTATCCACCCTGTATGTTACATCCTCAAAGAGTTCGAGCAAATTTGCCAAACCTGACTTCCCCTTCGTAAAACCATGCTGACTCTGTCCTATTAAATTATGTTTATCCAAATGCTCTGATACTGTTTCCTTAATAATGGACTCCAACATTTTGCCAACCACAGATGTTAGGCTAACTGGTCTATAGTTTCCAGCTTTTTGTCTACTTCCCTTCTTAAATAAGGGTGTTACATTAGCAGTTTTCCAATCTGCCGGGACCTTTCCTGAGTCCAGGGAGTTCTGGAAAATAATCACCAATGCATCCACAATCCCTACCGCCACTTCTCTCAAGACCCTAGGATGTAGGCCATCAGGTCCGGGGGATTTATCCGCCTTAAGTCCCAATATTTTACTGAGTACCATCTCCTTAGTGATTTTAATTGTGTTTAGCTCCTCCCCCCCCCAATTGCCCCCTGTTTGTCCAGTGTTGGGATATTTTTAGTGTCCTCTACTGTAAAGACTGATACAAAATATTTGTTCAGCGTCTTTGCCATCTCCATGTTCCCCACCACTAGTTTCCCGGTCCCATCCTCTAAGGGACCAACATTCACTTTAGCCACCCTTTTTCTTTTTATATAGCTGTAGAAACTCTTGCTATTTGTTTTTATATTTTTTGCTAGTTTACTTTCATAATCTATCTTCCCTTTCTTAATTAATCTTTTAGTTATTGTTTGTTGGCTTTTAAATGCTTCCCAATCTTCTATCCTCCCACTAGATTTGGCTAATTTATATGCCCTTGTTTTCAGTCGAATACTATCCTTTATTACTTTACTAAGCCATGGATGGCTGTCTTTTCTTTTACTCCCCTTTTTCCTCAGTGGAATATATTTATCTTGAAAGATGTGAAATATCTCCTTGAATGTAGACCGCTGCTCTTGTACCGTCTTACACTTTAATCTGTTTTCCCAGTCCACTTTAGTCAATTCTACTCTCATACCTTCATAGTTTCCTTTATTTAAGCTTAGTACGCTGGTTTGAGATCCAACTCTCTCACCCTCAAAGTGAATTTGGAATTCAACCATATTATGGTCAATCATTCCAAGGGGATCCTTTACTAGGATATTTTTTATTAATCCTGTCTCATTACACAGGACCAGATCTAAGATTGCCTGCCCCCTGGTTGGTTCAGTTACATACTGCTCAAGGAACCCGTCCCTAATACACTCTATGAACTCTTCCTCAATGCTGCCATGCCCAATTTGATTAGTCCAGTCAATATGAAAGTTAAAATCCCCCATGATTATAGCTGTTCCCTTATTACAAGCCCCAACTATTTCCTGATTTATACTCCGACCAACAGAGTTGCAACTGTTAGGAGGCCTATAGACTACGCCCACTAGTGACTTTTTCCCCTTATTATTCCTTATCTCCACCCAAACTGTTTCACTATCCTGATCCTTTGACCCAATATCATTTCTGACTATTGCAGTGATTCCATCCATGATTAACATAGCAACCCCACCTCCCTTTCCTTCCTGTCTGTCCTTCCTAATTGTCAAATACCCTTGTATGTTTAGTTCCCAGCCATGATTATCTTGCAGCCATGTTTCCGTAATGGCCACCAGATCACTCCCATGTGTAGTTATTTGCACCGTCAACTTGTCAATTTTGTTACGAATGCTGCGTGCATTCAGATAAAGAACTTTCAAATATGTTTTCTGATAATTTATTCCTGCTTTTACCCCTTTTACTACTTTACTTTTATCATTATACATTCTGTCCCTTCCTGACACGCTCTGGTTTTTAATTCCCCCACTGCTACCTTGCTCTATTGCCTTCTCCGCTGTCATTTTTATTTTTCGCTCTCTTAAAACCTCCCCCCCACTAATTAGTTTAAAGCCCTCTCTACAGCCCTAGTTATTTGATTCACCAGGATTCTAGTCCCAGCACTGGCCAAGTGAAGTCCGTCCCAACGGAACAGCCCTCTCCTGTCCCAGTACTGATGCCAGTGTCCCAGGAAGCAAAACCCATTTCCCCCACACCAGTCTTTGAGCCACGCATTTAACTCTCTAATTTTATTTACCCTAGCCAAATTTGCACGTGGCTCAGGTAGTAATCCAGAGATTATTACCCTTGTGGTTCTGCTTTTTAATTTGGCCCCTAGCTGCTCAAACTCCCTCAGCAGAACCTCCTTCCTTGTCCTATCTATGTCGTTGGTACCAACATGGACCACGACAACTGGATCCTCCCCCTCCCACTCCAAGTTTCTCTCCAGCCCAGAGGAGATGTCCTTAACCCTGGCACCGGGCAGGCAACACATCCTTCGGGACTCTCGCTCTCGGCTGCAAAGAACTCTATCTATCTCCTACCACTACAACATTTCTTTTAACTCCCCCCACTTGAATGGCCCCCTGCTCCACGGTGCTGTTGCCAGGTTGCTCATCCTCCCCGCAGTCCCTGTTCCCATCCTCACAGGGAGTAAGAGCCTCAAACCTGTTGGACAAGAGCAAGGGCTGCGGCTCCTCCAACACTACCTCCTGGATCCCCGTACCTGCCTCACTTCTAGTCGCACCATCCTGACCCTGGCCACGGACTACATCTGAATTAATTAATCTAATTGGTGTGACTACCTCATGATACACAGAGTCCAGGTAACTCTCCCCCTCCCTGATGTGTCTCAGTGTTTGAAGCTCGGACTCCAGCTCTTCAACACGGAGCCGGAATTCCTCGAGCAGCCAACACTTACTGCAAATGTGATCACCGTGAGCATCAATGGTGTCCACCAGCTCCCACATATTGCAGCAGCAACACATCACCTGATCTCCCATTCTGTGTAATTAATTAAATTTATTGATATTATTTTTAAATACCCTCTGCCCCGATTCTAGATGATGAATATCGCACCTTAGAAACTATAAACCAAAGAGTTTAAGCTTAAAAAAGAGAGAAATACTTACCAACCAATCACTTACCCGCTTTCTGGTGACGTCACACTTGGATTACTTTTTAACTCTCTCCTTCCCTCCGAGTTCGGAGATTAGTAATCCTTACCTGGTCTCTGGGACTTTTATGGCCCCGCTGCTGCCGCTCGAGATTCCCGCCGACGCACTGAGGCCTTACCTGGTCTCTGGGACTTTTATAGCCCCGCTGCTGCCGCTGAATTTCCCGCCGACGCTGTGAGGCCTTACCTGGTCTCTGGGACTTTTATAGCCCCGCTGCTGCCGCTGTAATTCCCGCCGACGCTGTGAGGCCTTACCTGGTCTCTGGGACTTTTATAGCCCCGCTGCTGCCGCTGAAATTCCCGCCGACGCTGTGAGGCCTTACCTGGTCTTTGGGACTTTTATAGCCCCGCTGCTGCCGCTGAAATTTCCGCCAACGCTGTGAGGCCTTACCTGGTCTCTGGGACTTTTATAGCCCTGCTGCTGCCACTGAAATTCCCGCCGATGCTGTGAGGCCTTACCTGGCCTCTGGGACTTTTATGAGTCTCTGGGATGTAGAGTCATCCAGACTCGAGTCGTCATTGGCTTGTTCTCTCTACACGGATGCGGCCGGACCTGCTGTGATTTCCAACACGAAAAATAAATTTCCTTTTTTTTAATTGTTTTTTGTTTGTTTTTTGCTTTTCATACAGACCCCAGCATCCGCAACATTTGACCCCTTGTGACCCCACCTCATTGTTCTTTGATGTAATGTTTTCCTGACTGACCTGTTTGGACACCATTCACACCTTTGATTGCTGTGATTATCCCTCTGCCGAGGTGTGACAAAGGGCAGTTAGAAGGATTACCTGTAATCATCTGGCAGTGTTCTCTGACTATATATGCTGTGTCTGTATGCATCTCTTTACTTCACCTGATGAAGGAGCAGCGCTCGAAAGCTTGTGATTTCAATAAAGCTGTTGGACTATAACCTGGTGTTGTGTGACTTCTCACATTTGTCCACCCCAGTCCAACACTGGCATCTCCACATTATAGATAAGTATAAGGGAAGGTTGTTTGTGGGGGGTCAGAAATTATTGCTCACCTTTGGACAGGATACTACAAGCAAGTTTTAGTATCCGATGGGGGACTGTAAGGTTTCGCAAGAATTTCAAAAATTTCCACAGCCCCGAAGATTATTTTTTTGATTAAAGAAAACCTGGGGGAATATACCTTAAAATCTAGGGCATCAAAAAATGGCTGTCAGACCTCATGGCAGGAGAAAAAAGACAGCCTGCTTGTGTATCTACAAAGGATTTGAAAAAAACGCCAGCCTGTGTGAATGCATGAAGTACTTGAAACTGTCAATCAACTGCAGTTTAGGAAGTTTCACCGCAGGACAATGGATGTTTGTTTACAGAACTCTCTACAATGTTGACACAAAAGCTTAAGTACTTAAAGCTGTCAATCAATTGCGGTTGGACTGACCACAGGACAATGGGTTTGTTTACAAACCACTTGAGTTGATGTTGACTGAAACACTTAAGGATGTCTGAGACATTTTGTATTAAGCACAAACCAGTTAAGGAAATGGGTAATACATCCAAACCCATTACAGACAATGGGGACAGTTTGGATCCCATGGCCTAGAAATTCAGTTGGGGCGCCAAAGTGGCGCAAATGCTGCCTGAGCGTAGGATTTAGCGCAGCGATCGGAGTAATTCCGATCGCCAGAAATTCAGTTTCAGTGCCGCTCAAGGGACACAGGGCGAGGCTCAAGGCGCTCCACGTCCCTCTTAGGGCGCTGAAACTGATTATCGCAGCACAACGTGCCGCAGCGCCACACGCTGCGGCACGGCACGCTGTGGTAGTGCAGGCCTTCCTCCCACTGTTAAGGGGGAGGTGCCTGCAACAGCGCGATCCCCGATCGCGAGTGTCGGCAAATGAGCCCGGCACCAAGGAGAAGTGCCGGGCACTCGGGAAACAGCCGGCAATGCCGCGGGGGGGTGGTTAGGAGGCCGGGGACGGAGGTGCTGGCAGGTGGCCGCCGAAAAAGCGGTGCCCCGCACCTCCACCTTAACATGCGCCGCTGCCGGCACAGTAAGGCCCCGTGAACCGGGCGCGGGTAGCGAGCGGCGCAACTGTGGCGTTCGCTACCAAATATCGCGAACGGGGCATGAATGGGGTGCTGCGCACACTGATGACGTCATCGGTGGCGGCGCAGCGCAAAAGCCTAATGCCACCATTAGCGCCCCTACTGAATATCGCGGGAGGCGCAGCCAGTGGCGCTACAGCCACTGACTGCCTCTTTAGGCGCTAACAGGTGGCGCTACTCACCCAATTTCTCCCCCCTTTTCTATAGCCGAGACACATCCGGATTTGGGCGCGAAGATTATGGCTCCAAATGGGGTATAAAGATAGCCTCTCAGGAAGCCATCTCTCTCTCTCTGCCGCCTCGCCTCCGTGCTCTGCCTGCAAGAAAAACAACTCAATAGCCCGCCCAAAGAAGTGGAATACCAGCAGTTACTTTAAATACTGGGGTATCTCTACTTCGGGGCGGTGAAGAATAAGACCGCAGGAGCATGGAGCAGGTGTTCACTGGTGAGCATAGATTTTTCTGGCCCTTTACAAGGCAACCTAGATAGGTATTAGGGGTGGGAATTAAAGGGGATTTTTGTTAAATTGTAACTTTAGTCAGATTTTCTCTCGATGTGTCCATTTTCTCCTCCCCTATTAAGTTAAAGTGTGCTGCATTAAGTAAAAGCCTGCTGCATTAAGCAATAGAGTGCTGTACTAAGCAAAGGTGTGCTGTAGTAAGCAAAGGTGTGCTGCATTAAGTAAATATGTGCTGCATTAAGTAAAAGTCTGCTGTATTAAGCAAAAGAGTGCTGTACTAAGCAAAGGTGTGCTGTAGTAAGCAAAAAGTGCTGTATTAAGCATAGGTGTGCTGTCTTGATTATTTTCAATTTATTTCTTTTTATCTCAATAAATACTGGTCTTCTTTGCACCCAACCACGAGTCTCGTTTTGTCTACATCGCTATTGAATAAGTCTGGCGGTCAGAACCAAGAAAAGGGGAGCGATTCAAAACTGCACGGGGCTCTGGAGCAGCTCAGATACGTCTGACTGGCTAGAGACAATAACCCCAGTTATAACCCCAATACCCCCCCTTAATTTCTACACTCTAGGGCAAGTATATCCTTCCTTGGGTAAGAAGACCAAAACTGTGCACAATACTCCAGGTGTGGCCTCACCAGGGCCCTATATAATTGCAGTAAGACGTCGTTACTCTTATACTCAAATCCTCTTGTAATAAAGGCCAACATACCATTTGCTTCCCTAATTGTTTGCTGTACCTGCATGTTAACTTTCAGTGATTCGTGTACAAGGACATCCAGGTCCCTCTGGACACCAACATTTCCCAATCTCTCACCATTTAAAAAATACTCTGCTTTTCTATTTTTCCTACTACGGTGGATAACTTCACATTTCTCCGCGTTATATTCCATTTGCCATGTTCTTGCCCACTCACTTAGCCTGTCTATATCCCCTTGAAGTCTCCTCTTCACAACTTACATTCCCACCCAGCTTTGAATGGGCATATAATTGGCAAATGAAATTCAACACAGATAAATGTGAGGTATTACATTTTGGTAGGAAGAATAGGGAGGTCACATCACTTGGAGGGTGCAGTCTAGGTGGGGTAGAAAAGCAAACGGATCTCGGAGTACAATTACACAAATCACTTAAAGTAGTGACACAGGTTAACAAGGCCATTAAAAAAAGCAAACCAAACACTAGGGTTTATTTCTAGAGGGATAGAATTGAAAAGTAGGGAAGTTATGCTAAGCTTGTATCGAACCTTGGTTAGGCCACACTTGGAGTACTGTGTACAATTCTGGTCGCCCTATTATAAGAAGGATATAGAGGCACTGGAGAGGGTGCAGGGAAGATTTACAAGGATGATACCAGAAATGCGAGGTTATAACTATCAGGAAAGGATGAACAGGCTGGGTCTCTATTCGCTTGTAAAAAGAAGGCTGAGGGGTGACCTAATAGAGGTCTTTAAAATTATGAAAGGTTTTGAAAGAGTGGATACAGAGAGAATGGTCTGGATTTTCATTGAGGAGGCATGTAGGAGGCGGGACTACAACTTTCGGGGTTGTAGTCCCGCCTCCATTGAGTTATGGCCACGCGATTTTCACTTGATTGACCTTGTTGATCCCGCCCGCCCAGTGGGCTCAGCAGGCCAATTAAGGGCCACCCGGCAACAGGTGACATCACAGATTGACATTTCATCTGTCAAAAGCTTTTGACAGATGAAATATCAGTGTTTGACAGCTCTTTGAAGCTGTCAAACACTGACAATCTGTACTCCAAGTTAATTCCTTCCTCTCAGGCTGATTTAGAGATCTCCCCAGAACAGAAAGCTGAATGCTGCAACTTTTGACAGCTCAGAGCCATTCTGCTTTCTGTGCCGGTGAGATGAGGGACTCCCGAGACCTGAAGGAAGGAAGGCTGTAAAGGTAAGTAAATGTAAGTAAAACTTCTTTAAGCACTTTACACACACCAAACACACTTACCTCTTCACTCATGCACCCATCACTCACCTGAACACCGGACATTTCGAACCCTCCAAGTCCTTTAGCCTGATGGCCCGCCTCGCTAACTTGGCGTGGTTTGGAGCTGTAAGGAATTAGCACACACGCTAGCGGGGCTGGGGTTATTTTTCTCTGGCCAGTCAGAAGCCTCTGAGCTGCTCCAGGGACCCCCTTGCGGTTTTGAAGCGCTACCCTATTCCTGAGTTTTGACCCCCGGACTTATTCGGTGGCGGTGTAGACAGAAAACAACGTGACTCATGGTTTGGGTGCAAAACAGACCAGTATTTATTGAAAACAAAAGAAAGAAAAATCGATATGGCTCTTATGCCTGGTACAGCACTTTTGCTTAAACGCAGTACACCTAGTGTCCACTAGAGGTCTCCCTGCTCAGTGCAACTCTCCTTTAAATTAAATTAATGCAGTACACTCAGTGTCCACTAGAGCGCTCCCTGCTCAGTGCAACACTCATTTTAAATCTGGCACCTTTTACTTAAAAACCCTTTGCGCACTACAGCACCTTAGCTTAGTGGCTTTTACTTAAAAAAAAGCACTTTAATACAATTACTTTAAAAACAGCTAACAGCGTTCACCACTGCACTTCAGCTTGATGCAACACTCCTTTAAATACAGTTTCAAATACAGTACTTTAAAATAGCTACTCCTTTTAATACAGTTTTAAATACCGAATTCAATGTTCACTATAGCACTTCTCTGCTCAGTGCAGCACCATCTTACTTAAATAGGGGAGGAGAAACGGACACAATGAGGAAATTGACTAAAATCACAATTCTAATGAAATTCCCACTTTACTCCCACCCCTATACCTATTCTAAGTTGCCTTGTGGAAGGCCAGAAAAATATATGCTCACCACTGGAAATGCCTGCTCCGTGTCCTGCAAACTTAGATCTTCACTGCCCCGAAGTGAAAAACACCCCAGTGTTTTAAAAGTAAACTGCTGGTGTTTCGCTTCTACAGGCAGACTCCCACGCTGTAGAGGGACACGGAGGCGAGGCCAGAGAAAGAGAGATGCTTCTGGGAAGCTATCTTTTATACCCCCTTTTGGGGCCTGCCCAGATCTGGATGTTTCTGGGCTAAAACAAAAGGGATCCAACTGCCCCATTGTCCAGTAATGGGTTTGAATGTGTTCTCCCATTCATTTAAACGGTTTCTCCTCTGTTTGGATGTGTCCACTTGATATACAAACAAATGCTAATAGCATTCAATTTCTTTGTAAACAAAGCATTGTCCTGTGGTCATCTGGAACCGCAATTGATTGACAGTCTTGAGTGCTTAGCAAACAAAGTTCCTTTGTTCATGCTGGCAGTTTCAAGCACTTGATCTTAGAGTCAACATTGTAGAACGTTCTGTAAACAGGCATCGATTGTCCTGCTACAGGGTGGGGGAAACTCCCCTTTGATTGACAGATTTGACTGCCATTGAACCTTTCTTCACAGCCACAGAAAGCTGTTTTCCAAGTCCTTTGTCTTCGGCCATGCGGTCTGACGGACATTTTTGATCCCTGAAATTTTTAAAGGTGTATCACCCAGGGATTCTTTAATCAAAGAAATTAATCTTCGGAGCTGTAAGTTATTGCGAATTCTTACAGAGCCATCGGGAATCCCACACTTCAGCAATAAAAATAGGGATTAGGCTAAAAGCTGCCTGTTAATTATCTGTTAACAGGCAGTTAATTGGCACTAATCCCCTTCCTGCCACGGCACAGTTCGGGTATCCGCCTCCTTTGAAACTGGCATGGAGGCGGGTTGGGGGCGGGATGGGTTCGTGCCCCCCGTATTCGAGATTTTAACCCCCCACACGCCTCCAATCCCGCCTCCACAGCCCAATGAAAATCCTGCCCAATGTTTCCACTTGTGGGAAACAACAAAACTAGAGGCCATCAATGTAAGATAGTCACCAAGAAATCAAACAGGGAATTCAGGAGAAACTTCTTTACCCAGAGAGTGGTGAGAATGTGGAACTTGCTACCACAGGGAGTGGTTGAAGCGAATAGTATAGATACATTTAAGGGGTGGTTAGATAAGCATATGAGGGAAAAGGGAATAGAGGGTTATGCTGATAACATTAGATGAGGAAAGACGGGAGGAGGCTTGAGGGGAGCATAAACGCCGGCATGGACTGGTTGGGCCGAATGGCTTGTTTCTGAGCTGTATATCCTATGTAATCCTATGTAATGCCATTTGCTGCTAGACTTGCTGATTGGTGGGTTTGACTTCCTATACCAGGGCCTGACCCCTCCAGAGTGCCATTCCATCGGAGGGGCTGTTGGATCGACCCCAGCTTTGGGCTGCAGTAATTAAAGGCTCCCATGACAACTCGCCAAGGCTTCTTCGGCAGCACCTCCCAAACCTGCGACCTCTACCACCTCGAAGGACAAAGGCAGCAGGTGCATGGGAACACCACCACCTCCAAGTTCCCCTCCAAGTCACACACCATCCTGACTTACAAATATATCGGCCGATCCTTCATCGTTGCTGGGTCAAAACCCTGGAACTCCCTCCCTAACAGCGCTGTGGGAGCACCTTCACCGCACGGACTGCAGCAGTTCAAGAAGGCGGCTCACCACCATCTTCTCAAGGGGCAACTAAGGATGGGCAATAAATGCTGGCCTTGCCAGTGATGCCCACATCCCATGATAGAATATAAAAAAGTCATTCATCCCTCAAAGAAAACGTAGGAACAGGAGGAGGCCATTCAGCCCCTCGAGCCTCTTCCGCCATTCAATTATATCATGGCTGATCTGTATCTTAACTCCATCTACTCGCCTTGGTTCCATAACCCTTAGTACCCTTACCCAACCAAAATCTATCTATCCGAAGTTTCGAAATTTTCAATTGACCCCCAACCATAACATCTTTTTGGAGAAGAGCAGGGAAATTGTCATGGGCAATACTTACCCCTCAACCAACATCACGGAAAAACACATGAGGTGGTCATTGTCATGTTGCTATTTGTGGGACCTTGCTGTGCGCAAATTGACTGCTGCATTTCCTACATTTCTGATGCTACACTTCAAAAAGTACTTCATTGGCTACGAAGCACTTTGGGATGTCCTGAGGTTGTGCAAGGTGCTATATAAATGAATATTCTTTCTTTCTTGGCCTACTATTACCTTGTCAGTATCTGGATCTGCGCCCAAAGGGGGGAGTTTTTCGGGGGGTCAGCAGGCGTGCCTGGTTGTAGGTCGGGTAGGAAAATAAGCATATGGAGAGTGTCACGGGAGAGCCTGGGTGCAAGTGACAGCACAAATGTCAAAATCATTTTGCGCAGGGTCCCTTTAAGGAAACTGGCTGATGATGCATCATCCAGTGACATCATCAGACCCACTTCCTTCAATTGGCCGGGAAATGCGCTGGGCGGGCATTAAGCCCAATCAGCGTAAGGTTACTTTGGACAGCGGGCTGGAGCCAGCAGTGGGGTCGCACTCCGCCACCGACCCCGGCCGCACCGGACCCGCCGAAGTCGGGGGAATCGCAGCCAAAGATTCTCATCTCAACCTCTACTCTCCACCTCTCTGCTTTAATGGCCGGAGGACTCTTTCTGTTCCTCCTGTCCTTAGTTTAATTGAGATATAGGTGACGGGTAAGACCATTATTTCTGGACACTATCAAGGTTGAAAATTGTAGGAGACAAGATAACGTGAGTCAAGCAGTAATGGTTTGGGTGACACCAGGGGAGGTGGACCATCCACAGCTATTTGTGGGGAGAGAGTTCCAGATTTCCACGACCCTTTGTGTGAAGAAGTGCTTCTTGACATCACCCCTGCACGGCCTACCTCTAATTTTAAGGTCATGCACCAATGTTTTGGACTCTTCCACCAGAGGAAACAGTTTCTCTCTATCTACCCTATCTTCATCATTTCAAAGATCTCAATCAGATCACCCCTCAATCTTCTAACCTCAAGGGAACACAAGACAAGTTGATGCGACCTGTCCTCGGAATTGAACTCTTTTAGATTTGGAGGATGTGGGCAGGAGGACGAGCATGTGGGGTGAGCGTCCCATCCTCTGTCATCGAATTACAGTATGCAGACGACGCTTCCATCTGCGCACACTCTGAGGTCGAACTCCAAACCATCGTCAGCACCTTCACCGAAGCGTACGAGAGCATGGGCCTTACCCTAAACATCCGTAAGACAAAGGTCCTCTTCCAGCCTGCCCCCGCCACACAATGCTGTCCCCCGATTATCAAATTCCACGACAAGGCCTTGGACAATGTGGACCATTTTCCATACCTCGGGAGCCTACTGTCAACAAGGGCAGACGTCGATGACGAAGTCCAACACCGCCTTCAGTGTGCCAGTGCAGCCTTCGGTCGCCTGAGGAAGAGAGTGTTTGAAGACCAGGACCTCAAACCCAGCACCAAGCTCATGTTCTACAGAGCAGTCGTAATACCTGCCCTCCTGTATGCTTTAGAGACATGGACCATGTACATCAGGCACCTCAAACCACTGGAGAGGTACCACCAACGCTGCCTCCGCAAGATCCTGCAAATCCATTGGCAGGATAGGCGTACTAACGTCAGTGTTCTCGTTCAGGCCAACATCCCCAGCATTGAAGTTTTGACCACGCTTGATCAGCTCCGATGGACGGGGCACATTGTCCGCATGCCCGATACGAGACTCCCAAAACAAGCGCTCTACTCGGAGCTCCGACACGGCAAGAGAGCCCCAGGTGGGCCGAGCAAACGCTTCAAGGACACCCTCAAAGCCTCCTTGAAAAAGTGTAACATCCCCACCGACACCTGGGAATCCCTGGCCCAAGACCACACAAAGTGGAGGAGAAGCATCCGGGAAGGCGCCAAACACCTCAAGTCTCTTCGCCGGGAGCAAGCGAAAGCCAAGCACAAACAGCGGAAGGAGCGCACGTCAACCCAAGCACCCCACCCACCCGCCCCTTCAACCACCGTCTGCCCCACCCGTGACAGAGACTGTAGGTCCCGCATTGGATTCATCAGTCACCTGAGAACTCATTTTTAGTGTGGAAGCAAGTCATCCTCGGTTCCGAGGGACTGCCTAAGAAGAGAAGAAGTGTGGGATGGTGAATTATTTCTGCATGGAAATAGAGAGGAGGATTCGATGAGGAGGTCTGGCAGGACATCGCCACAGTTCAGAGTAGGAGAGAAGATGATGTGACTGAAGAAGGAGTGAGTCGAAGACACCAAGCTCAGGGTTTAAAAGCCAGCTGACTCTAGGAAAACCTGGGGGAGGTGAGGCCCCCAGACCCTGAGTGGGAATAATTTAGTGTAGGGGTAGGAAAAGTATCCTTTACTTTACGACAGATCATTTACTTTCCTCGGAGAGGGGGGAGCTCAGTCTCTCTTCCCCTCTGTTTATTCCCTTTTTTTTTACAGCCCCATTTTACATACCAACAGGTTATAAACTCCTGTCAATCGCCTCCAACCATAAAACATCATATCCATGAGAGCAGAATAATTGCAGCTTGTTGCAGATAACCATTAGCTCCTATTAGTGCCCTTAACGCTCAAATTCTAAACATCATTAAAACCATTAAGACCTATTATCCCAGCTACAGCATTGGACTTATGGGAAAGCTGCCAATTCTCTTAAAGGGGCATTGTCTTGGTGAGAGTAAATTGGGACAGGATTTTTTTTTTCCGGAGGAGGGAGGTGAACCTGAAGATCTGCACTTCGGTTAACCAACAAAGACTCGACACGTCCCGTGTATGGAGCTATTTGGCAAAGCAATAGCTGTTGTTGTATCAGCAGCCATTTTGAACACGGGGTTATCTCACAAACAGCAATGAGATGAATGATGAGTTAAAGAGAGACTTGCATTTCTGCAGCGCATTTCACGTACTCAGGACATCCCAAAGCGCTTTACAGCCAATGAAGTACTTTCGAAACGTAGTCACTGTTGTAATGTGGGACACAGGGCAGCCGATTTGCGCACAGCCAGTGTACAGTAAGACTTCACAAAGTCAAGAAGGTTGCGAGTCCTAATTGAAGAGTCTAAGATGATTAAAGGATTAAAGGAGTTGATGTGGTCGATAGCGAGAAACTATTTTATCGGCTGAGTCCAGACCAAGGGGCCGTAATGTTAAATTTAGAGCCAGGCCGTTCAGGGGTGATGTCAGGAAGCACCTCTTCTCACAATGGGCGGTGGAAATCTGGAACTTCTGCCACGTCTTATGTTGAGGGGAGAACGTTGGTCGGGTAAACTCCCGGCTTGGCATCAAATGGTTATGGGATCTTTACCAGCCAGCTGAAGACAGGCATAGCCTTGTGATACTATCTTAGTCAAAGAACACCTCAAACAAAGTTGAAGAACTCTCTTAAGTACTGCACTAGCGTCTTAGCCTCAACGATGCGCTAGATTCTGGAGTGAGGTTTGGAACATAGGAACAGGAGGAGGCCATTCAGCCCCTCAAATCTGTTCCACCATTCAAAGAGATCATGGATGATCTGTATCTTAACTCCATTTCCCCGCCTTGGTCCCCTAACCCTTAATACCCCTACCGAACAAAAATCTATCAACCTCAGTTTTGAAATGTTCCAGTGACCCCGGCCTCAACAGCTTTTTGGGGGAGAGAGTTCCAGATTTCCACCACCCTTTTTGAGAAGAGGTGCTTCCTGACATCGCCCCTGAACGGCCTGGCTCTAATTTTAAGGTTATGCCCCCTTGTTCTGGATTCTCTCACCAGAGGGAATAGTTTCTCTCTATCTAACTTATCAAATCCTTTAATCCTATAATCATCTTAGACACCTCAATTAGGACTCACAACCTTCATGACTTTGTGAAGTCTTAGTACAATTATGTAGGGCCTTGGTGAGTTTAGAAGAATGAGAGGTGATTTCATTGAAACATATAAAATGTTTAAAGGGCTTGACAGGGTAGATGCAGGGAGGATGTTTCCCCGTGGCTGGGGGGTCTAGAACCAGGGGTCACAGTCTCAGAATAAGGGGTCGGCCATTTAGGACTGAGATGAGGAGAAATTTCTTCATTCAAAGGGTCATTGACTATATTCAAGGCAGAGATCGATAGATTTTTGGATAATTAGTGAATTTCTTCTTCTTCTTAGGCAGTCCCTCGGAACCGAGGATGACTTGCTTCCACACTAAAAATGAGTTCTCAGGTGACTGATGAGTCCAATGCGGGACCTACAGTCTCTGTCACAGGTGGGGCAGACGGTGGTTGAAGGGGCGGGTGGGTGGGGTGCTTGGGTTGACGTGCACTCCTTGCGCTGCCTGCGCTTGGCTTCCGCTTGCTCCCGGCGAAGAGACTCGAGGTGTTTGGCGCCTTCCCGGATGCTTCTCCTCCACTTTGTGCGGTCTTGGGCCAGGGATTCCCAGGTGTCGGTGGGGATGTTGCACTTTTTCAAGGAGGCTTTGAGGGTGTCCTTGAAGCGTTTCCTCTGCCCACCTGGGGCTCTCTTGCCATGTCAGAGCTCCGAGTAGAGCGCTTGTTTTGGAAATCTCGTATCGAGCATGTGGACGATGTGGCCCGTCCATCGGAGCTGATCGAGCGTGGCCAAAGCTTTGATGCTGAAGATGTTGGCCTGAATGAGAACACTGATGTTGTTGCGCCTATCCTGCCAATAGATTTGCAGGATCTTGCGGAGGCAGCGTTGGTGGTACCTTTCCAGTGGTTTGAGGTGCCTGATGTACATGGTCCATGTCTCTGAAGCATACAGGAGGACAGGTATCACTACTGCTCTGTAGACCATGAGCTTGGTGCTGGGTTTGAGGTCCTGGTCTTCAAACACTGTCTTCCTCAGGTGACCGAAGGCTGCACTGGCACACTGAAGGCGGTGTTGGACTTCATCATCGACGTCTGCCATTGTTGACAGTAGGCTCCCGAGGTATGGAAAGTGGTCCATGTTGTCCAAGGCCTCGTCATGGACTTTGATAATTGGGGAGTAGTACTGTGTGGCGGGGCAGGTTGGTAGAGGACCTTTGTCTTATGGATGTTTAGTGTAAGGCCCATGCTCTCATACATGAAGGTGTTGACGATAGTTTGGAGTTCGACCTCAGAGTGAGTGCAGATGCAAGCGTCGTCTGCATACTGTAATTCAACGACAGAGGATGGGACGACCTTGGATCTGGACTGGAGGCGACAGAGGTTGAACAGTTTCCCGTTTGTTCTGTAGATTAGCTCCACTCCAGCGGGGATCTTACTGAGGGTGAGATGAAGCATTGCTGCCAAGAAGATCGAGAAGAGCGTTGGTGCGATGACACCACCTTGCTTGGCCCTGGTCCATAAGTGAATTGGGTCTGGGGTGGATCCATTGGTCAGGATCACGGCTTGCATGCCATCGTGAAGCAGGCGGAGGATGGTGACAAACTTTTGAGGGCAGCCGAATTTGAGGAGAACACTCCATAATCCCTCACGGTTGACAGTGTCGAAGGCCTTTGTGAAGTCAAAGAAGGCCATGTACAGTGGTTGGTGCTGTTCCCTGCATTTCTCTTGTAGTTGACGCGCGGTGAAGATCATGTCCATTGTGCCCCTTATGTGGGTGGAATCCGCACTGCGACTCTGGGAGGAGCTCTTCAGCCACTGGGACAAGGCGATTGAGGAAGATTCTTGCGATGACTTTCCCTGCGGCAGACAGCAGGGAGACTCCTCTGTAATTATCGCAATCGGACTTGTCACCTTTCTTGAAAATGGTCACGATTACGGCGTCTCGGAGATCCCCTGGCATAGAAACATAGAAACATAGAAGATAGGAGCAGGAGTAGACCATTTGGCCCCTCAAGCCTGTTCTGCCATTTAATGAGATCATGGCTGATCATCCAAATTCAGTACCCTGTCCCTGCATTCTCCCCATATCCCTTGATCCCTTTAGCCTTAAGAAATATAGCTAACTCCTTCTTGAATATATTGAATGAATTGGCCTCTACTGCCATCTTTGGTAGAGAATTCCACAGGTTCACCACTCTCTGGGTGAAGAAATTCCTCCTCATCTCTGTCCTAAATGGCTTACCCCTTATCCTTAGACTGTGACCCCTGGTTCTGGACTCACTCGCCATTGGGAACATCCTTCGTGAATCTAGTCTGTCTAGTCCTGTTAGAATTTTATTAGTTTCAATGAGATCCCCTCTCATTCTTCTAAACTCTAGTGAATATAAGCCTAATCGACCCAATCTCTCCTCATACGTCATTCCTGCCATCCCAGGTATCAGTCTGGTGAATCTTCGCTGCACTCCCTCCATGGCAAGAACATCCTTCCTCAGATAAGGCGACCAAAACTGCACACAATACTCAAGGTGTGGTCTCACCAAGACCCTGTACAACTGCAGCAAGACATCCTTGTTCCTGTACTCAAAACCTCTCACTATGAAGGCTAACAGACCATTTGCCTTCTTAACCGTCTGCTGCACCTGCATGCTTACCTTCAGTGACTGGTGCACAAGGACACCCAGGTCTCGTTGCACTTCCCCTTTTCCCAATCTATTGCCATTCAGATAACAATCTGTCTTCCTGTTTTTGCCACCAAAGTGGATAACCTCACATTTATCCACATTATACTGCAGCTGCCATGCATCTGCCAAATCACCCAACCTGTCCAAATCATACTGGAGTTTCTCTGCATCCTCCTCACAGCACACACGCCCACCCAGCTTTGTGTCGTCTACAAACTTGGAGATATTACATCTAGTTCCCTCGTCTAGATCATCAATATATATTGTGAATAGCTGGGGTCTTAGCACCGATCCCTGCTCCTCCTTCCAAATAAGAGAAATGAGTTCATGAATTCGCACCAATAGTGCTTCTCCGCCATGTTTTAGCGCCTTGGTGGGGATTCCATCTGCTCCTGAGGACTTGTTCTTCAGTTGTCGGATGGCCTTTTCAACCTCATGCCGAGCTGGGATTGTGCTGATATGGTGGCGGGTAGCATGCTGCGGGATGGAGTTGAGGACACTTGCATCGAAGACAGAGTCTTGGTTAAGGATATCTTCGAAGTGCTCCTTCCAGCGGGCACTGACTGCCTCTCTGTCATTGATGAGTACCTTTCTGTTCTTGGCCTGCAGTGGGGTAGGGGCTTGGGTGCTTGGGCCATAGATGGTCTTGACTGCGCTAAAGAATCCACACACGTCATGGTTGTTGGCTAGCTGCTAGATCTCCTGCACTTTCTCCACCCACCATCTGTTCTTTAGGTTGCGAGTTTTTTGTTGGACCTCGGCCTTCAGGCATCTGTAGAGCTGCTTTCTTGCTCTCGAGTTCTGTTGCTGTTTCCAGATCAGGAATGCCTTGCGCTTGCGGCTTATTAGCTCCTGGGTCTCCTGGTCATTCTCGTCGAACCAGTCTTGGTGTTTCCTGGTCGAGTGACCGAGCGTCTCTTCACAGGTGCTGATTATGGAGGCCTTGAGTGCAGACCAGGCGCTGTGGACACTCTGTGTCTCTGCATCACTGGGAGTCGTCAGGTTGTTTGTGAGGCGCAGGCTGAATAGGGCTTTCTTAGCGGGGTCTTTGAGTGCTGCAGCGTTAATTTTCCTGCAGCATTGTTTCTGTTGCTGCCGCTGTTTTGGGGCTACATTGATGGAGATGACAGAGCGGCTTAGGCGGTGGTCTGTCCAGCAATCGTCAGCTCCTCTCATGGCGCGGGTGATGTGGATGTCCTTGTGGTCCCTCGCTCGGGCGATGACGTAGTCCAGCAGATGCCAGTGCTCGGAGCGAGGGTGCTGTCATGAAGCCTTGTACTTGTCTCTCTGACGGAACAAGGTGTTGGTTATGACAAGGCCATGTCCTAAGCATTTTGTCAAGAGGAGGGTACAGTTGGAGTTGGCTTTCCCTACCCCCTCTCTGCCGATCACACCTCCCCAGAGGTCTGTGTCCTTTCCCACTCTGGCGTTAAAGTCACCGAGGAGGATCAGCTTGTCGCCCATTGGGACTCAGGACAGGGATTGTTCGAGGCTGGAGTAGAATTCCTCTTTGGTCTCATCTGTGGCGTCCAGTGTTGGGGCGTACGCACTGATGACCGTAGCGCACTGGTTCCGGGCTAGGGTGAGCCGTAGAGTCATGAGGCGCTTGTTTATTCCACAAGGGGAGTCTCTGAGACGCCCAACTAGCTCATTTTTTATGGCGAAGCCGACCCCATGGAGGCGGCGTTCTTCTTCAGGTTTGCCTTTCCAGAAGAAGGTGTAACCACCGCCTTGCTCCTTGAGCTGGCCTTCCCCTGCCCGCTGGGTCTCGCTTAGAGCGGCGATGTCTATGTCGAAACATCTGAGCTCCCGGGCAACGATAGCAGTACGGCGTTCCAGTCTGTCGCTGTTGGGGTTGCCCATGAGGGTCCTGATGTTCCAGGTCCCGAACTTCATTTTAAAAGGATGGAAGATGCCTGTGCGTGAATTCTTTTAACGTGGGGTGGCCGTTGCACACCAGTTACCACACGGGCTTGACAGAGCAAGGTCTTGGTCCAATGGCAAGGGGATCCAAGACGGTTGGAGACCAGGCTCTGCTACATCGGCCTAGCACAACACACACAAACATACTCCTGCTAGTGAATCAAAGGATATGGGGATAATGCGGGAAAGTGGAGTTGAGGTAGAAGATCAGCCATGATCTCATTGAATGGCAGAGCAGGCTCGAGGGGCTAAATGGCCGACTCCTGCTCCTATTTCTTATGTTCTTATGATTCAGAGCCTAGGGTGCTACCAGTCTTGTGCTGCAATGGCATGACATTCGGGTGCTAATGGGAAAAACGTTGGCAGACATTATTCCATGAAAAGGGTTCATTTCTGAGGCCTGGCAAAAAATTCCCACAAATCCTGCCAACAGTGGGCTCGGCAATCAAATAATTTTCGGAATCTCCGTCCACCTCCCACCCCTCACCCCGTGATTCTGTGAGCACGCGCCTCTCTGACCCAGGCGTCCATTTTTGTGAGACTAAACAGTGAGGGTAGGGAACGGTAGCATTGTGGTTATTGATGAGTAAGCCAGAAGCCTGAGCTAATGATCTTTTAATTTTTTTAAAGTTTTTATTATTCATTTATTCATCTGTGGAGAAATGAGTTCAAATCCCACCTGAGCAGCTGGGGAATTTAAATTCAGTTAATTAAATAAATCGGGAATAAAAAAACTAGTGTCTGTAACGGTGACCATGAAACTACCAGATTGTTGTAAAAACCCTACCTGGTTCACTAATGCCCTTTCGGGAAGGAAATCTGCCGCCCTTACCCGGTCTGGCCGATATGTGACTCCAGACCCACAGCAACGTGGTTGACACTTAACAGCCCTCTGAAATGACCGAGCGAGCCACTCAAGGGGCAATTAACGATGGGCAATAAATGCCGGCCTTGCCAGCGGCGCCCACAACCCATGAATGAATGGAACAAAATGGATATCATACCCCTGGGTTCGGATGAAACGTTAAACCGAGGCCCTGTCTGCCCTCTCCAGTGAACATAAAAGACCCCAACGGTTTTGAAGAAGAGCAGGAGGGAGTTCTCCCCGGTGTCCTGGGCCAATATTTATCCCTCAATCAGCATCACAAAAAAAACAGATTGTCTGGTTAATTATCTGATTGCTGTTTGTGGGATCTTGCTGTGCGCAATTTGGCGACCGCGCTTCCTACTTCAAAAAGTACTTAATTGGCTGTAAAATGCTTTGGGACGGTCCTGAGGTGGTGAAAGGCGCTACAGAAATGCAAGTTCTTTCTTTTCTTTTATGGGGAGGTGGGAGGATTTAGGATTCTATTAGGGATGAGAAGTTATAGCTTCGCATTCTACAGAAAAACTAATTTCAGGCTGCGTGTAACTCCTTGGGAGCAATCAAGCTGGTTTTATTGGAAATGATTCTGCGTCATGATTTGCAGATCTCTCCCCAGTCATACCAGCAGACAGCCGGACGTCATTTTTGCTCTTTTGTTCCCCGATATCAGCAACAGCACTACCCGTCCCTGCGACAGCCGGCACTCTCCAGAGAACAAAGCCAAGGTATTGTATTTGTCTGGTCGCAGGTTAGTCATCGAGAAGCCAAGCAAACCTGTCAATAAAAAGCGACTCAGAGCTACTACGGTACGCGGGTGACAGTAATCATGGATAGAGCAGTCAAGGCTGCCACCTCTGTGTTAATTAGCATTGTTCTCAATTACATAATTGCTCTTTTATTCCACGTGCCTTAGCTGAGGTCCAAGGAGGAGACCGTACAAGTCAGCCTGAGTTCTAAGGACTGGCTGCACACTCCCTCAGACCTTTGTCATGCCCGACAACCCCTCACAAACTAATTCAGGGAGATTTCCCTGGGTCAGCGCCTGGAGGCATTCAATCAATCTAGAGGCAGCAAATATCAGCACGAGCAGGAAAGAACTTACATTCACAAAGTGCTTTTCACAACCTCCAAGCGCTTTACAGCCAAGGAAGTACTTTTGAGATAACAAAATACTGCGGATGCTGGAAATCCGAAATAACAACAGGAAACGCTGGAAAAGCTCAGCAGGTCAGGCGGCATCGGTGGAGGGAGAAACAGGGTTAACGTTTCAGGTCGATGACCTTTCGTCAGAACTGAGAAAAAAGCAGGAAATGGAAAGCAAATTTGAGGGCTGGGAAAAGGGGGAGGGGATGAAAGAAGTGGAAGGGGTGCTGCGGGTGGTAGAGGAGTGGACTAGGGTGTCTCGGAGGGAGCGGTCCCTACGCAATGCTGAAAGGGGAGGGGAAAGGGGAAGCGCAGGAGATGCAACACCTGCCCTTATACCTCCCCCCTTCCCACTGTCCAAGGCCCCAAACACCCCTTCCGGGTGAAACAGCGATTTACTTGTACTTCTTGCAATCTAGTATACTGTATTCGCTGCTCACGATGCGGTCTCCTCTACATTGGGGAGACCAAACGCAGATTGGGTGACCACTTTGCGGAACACCTCCATTCAGTCCGTAAGGGTGACCCCGAGCTTCCGGTTGCCTGTCATTTTAATTCTCCGCTCCATTCCCACTCGGACCTCACTGTCCTCGGCCTCTTGCACTGTTTCAGTGAAGCTCAGCGTAAGCTCGAGGAACAGCACCTCATCTTTCGATTAGGCACTTTACAGCCCTCTGGACTCAACATCGAGTTCAACAATTTCAGATCATAACCTCGGCCCCTATCACATATATACTGACGTAAGAAAACTACTGAGTGCTTGGTCTGAGTATAAAACAAGGCTTTAATCAACTGTTTCACAACCATGAGTTCTAGTCACATCACTAGTTCCTGTTTACAGAAACGTCCTGAGCAAGCTGGGCCCACGCCCGAGTATTTATACTCCTTGGATGGCACCACCAGCTGGCCGCCCAGTGTTATCTCATGAGTCATTTCTACATGAATGGTAAGATTCATGACATATATATATATTTTTTTTTATCCACACTTTTTGTTTTTTCTTCCCTCCCACATGGCAGCTGTCCTTCATTCTGCCAGCGCAATTCACACCCCATCTAGAGCCATCCTTTGTTCCTTTACCTGCCCCATTACCACCTCCACTCGCCTTGAATATCAATTCAATTCAATTCAATTCAATTCAAATCGCTTTATTGGCATGATAAGTTACATCTTATGTCGCCAAAGCATCAAAATACATTTATGGTTGAGCACATAAACGCAGTTCTATTCATACAGTGTATAAACAGATATATCCCTGAGTGTATAAATGTACATTCGCATGTTTATTGTTATGACTATCTCTCAATGTCTCTCAATGTCTCTTAATCGCTCCTGCTTTCTATCCTATCACTGACCTTCCCTTTTGTTCTTTCATCCCCTCCCCCTTTTCCCAGCCCCCCAACTTGCTTTCCATTTCTTGCTTTTTTTCCAGTTCTGACGAAAGGTCATCGACCTAAAGCGTTAACTCTGTTTCAAGATTCAAGATTCAAGATTCAAGATTCTTTATTTGCCATATGTAACTAGTACAATGGAATGCTTACTCCCCAATCACTCCCACAATAAAGCTGTGGGAGCTCACCGAGACACGTCAGCTATTTTTACAGCGCCGTGTTCAGAAAGTCAACTCTTTGGCATCCAGTGGCAGTGGGAGCACGATGTCCTCACTGTTGCTGGCTCGGCTCCACGTGCGGTGGCCTGCTTCTCCCGCTCGCCCTCTGGCCACCATTCCCAGCTCCCCTCCTCCCAGTCGGACTGCGAGTCGTCGAGTCTGCTGCTGCGTCCCGATGCGCTGCGCTCCTCCGCCCGACTCGCCCAACACATCCTCCGGTCGCCTCTCCACCGCTCTCCACTGATGCTGCCCTGGCCTGCTGAGTTTTTCCAGCGTTTCCTGAAGTACTTTTGAAGTGCGGTCACTGTTGTAATGTAGGAAACACGGCAGCCAATGTGCGCACAGCAAGCTCCCATATGCGGCAATGTGACAATGGCCAAAGAATCTGTTTTTGTGATGTTGATTGAGGGATAAATATTGGCCAGGACACCGGGGAGAACTCCCCTGCTCTTCTTCAAAATAGTGCTTTTACATCCACCTGAGAGAGCAGACGAGGCCTCGGTTTAACGTCTCATCTGAAAGACGGCACTTTCGACAGTGCAGCACTCCCTCAGCACTGCACTGGAGCATCAGCCTAGATTTCTGCCCTCAAGTCTCTGGAGTGGGACTTGAACCCATAACCTTCTGACTCAGAGGCGAGAGCGCTGCCCACAGAGCCACGGCTGATGTCAACATTACTTTCTTGGCAGGACTCGTGCCTCCTGAAGTGATTACAGTACATGGGATTACACAGGATATACGGCACAGAAACAGGCCATTCAGCCCAACCAGTCCATGCCGGTGTTTATGCTCCACTCGGGCCTCAACTATTTACAATCTACATTAATGACTTGGATGAAGGGACCGAGTGTAATGTAGCCAAGTTTGCTAATGATACAAAGATGGGTGGGAAAGCAAGTTGTGCAGAGGACTCAAAGAATCTGCAAAGGGATATAGACAGGCTAAGTGAGTGGGCAAACATTTGGCAGATGGAGTATAATGTGGGAAAGTGCAAGGTTATCCACTTTGACAGGAAAAATAAAAAAGCAAATTATTATTTAAATGGAGAGAGATTACAAAATGCTACAGTTCAGAGGGACCTGGGGGTCCTTGTGCATGAAACACAAAAAGTTAGCATGCAGGTGCAGCAAGTAATCAAAAAGGCAAATGGAATGTAGGCCTTTATTGCAAGGGGGTTTGGAGTATAAAAGCAGGGAAGTCCTGCTACAACTGTACAGGGTATTGGTGAGACCACACCTGGAGTACTGCGTACAGTTTTGGTCTCCTTATTTAAGGATATACTTGCATTGGAGGCAGTTCAGAGACGATTCACTCCATTGATTCCTGAGATGAGGGGTTGACTTATGAAGAAAGGTTGAGCAGGCTGGGCCTACAGTAATTGGAGTTTAGAAGAATGAGAGGGGATCTTATTGAAACATATAAGATACTGAGGGGGCTCGACAAGGTAGATGCAGAGAGGATGTTTCTCCTCGTGGGGAAATCTAGAACTTGGGGGCATAGTTTCAGAATAAAGGGTCGCCCTTTTAGAACTGAGATGAGGTTGAAGCATAACCTCCCTGCTCTTATATTCTATGACTCGACTAATAAAGGCAAGTATCCCATGTGCCTTCTTAACCACCTTATGTACCTGTCCTTCTATCTTCAGGGATCTGTGGACATGCACTCCAAGGTCCCTCTGATCTTCTGCACCTCTCAGTGTCCTACCATTTATAGTGTATTCCCTTTCCTTGTTAGCCCTCCCCAAATGCATTACCTCACACTTCTCCAGATTGAATTCCATTTGCCACTGTTCTGCCCACCTGACCATTGATATCTTCCTGCAGTCAGCAGCTTTCAACCACACGGCCAATTTTTGTACCATCTGCAAACTTCTTAATCATACCCCTATATTCAAGTCCAAATCATTGATATATACCACAAAAAGCAGAGGACCCAGTACTGAGCCCTGCGGAACCCCACTGGAAACAACCTTCCAGTCACAAAAACACCCTTCGACCGTTACCCTTTGTTTCCTGTCTCTGAGCCAATTTTGGATCCAACTTGACACTTTGCCCTGGATCCCATGGGCTTTTACTTTCGTGACCAGTCTGCCATGCGGGACCTCATCAAAAGCCTTGCTAAAATCCATATAGACTACATCAAATGCACTACCCTCATCGACACTCCTTGTTACCTCCTCAAAAAATTCAATCAAGTTAGTCAGACACGACCTTCCCTTAACAAATCCATGCTGACTGTCCCTGATCCGTGTCTTTCTACATGAAGATTTATCCTGTCCCTCACAATTTTTTCCAATAATTTTCCCACCACTGAAGGTAGTCTGACTGGCCTGTAATTACTTGGTCTATCCTTTTCTCCCTTTTTAAACAACGGTACCACGTTAGCAGTCCTCCAGTCCTCTGGCACCACACCTGTAGCAAGAGAGGATTGGAAAATGATGGTCAGAGCCTCTGCTATTTCCTCTCTTACTTCTCTTAACAGTCTGGGATACATTTCATCCGGGCCTGGGGATTTATCCACTTTCAAAGATGCTAAACCCCTTAATACTTCCTGTTAGATCCGTGGTTCAGTGGATAAAGAATTACACGGATGCTGTACATAAACAAACAACAGGTCTTTACTGGAGGAGGGTCATCTCTAGACTGGAGTACAGAGGCATGCGCACAGCTTATATATCGGTGTGGTTACTGCCGGTACTACAGTATACAGGAGCTGTAAAAAGTAGTTCTGACTTAAAGCACATACACTACAATTCCTTCCTTTTTAGATTAATCAAAGCCCCTTAATATTCAAATAACAATTACATTTTTACATGTACATTCAATAACAAAAAGTCCATTTATAGATTCAGTTTTTGGGGCGGCTTCCTGACCCTTTCGGGATAGCGCCTTTCCGGAGGTTCTTGTTCTTGGTGCAGAGGCGATTCTGACCCCTTTTCATCGGGTAGTTCATCGGGTTCCACTGCTACTGGGTCTGAAGTAGATGCTACCGGTATGTCGGGTTCATCCCCAGGTACTCGAGACATGGGGTTGACGCCTTCCTGTGACGCTAAGATCAGATCGACGTGGCGTCTCACAATGTTCTCCCCGACATCCACTGTGTACATTAATGGCCCCTGCCTTGTACATATCGTTCCGGGTTGCCACTTCTCTGTTCGATAGTCACGGGCCAAGACTGGTTGCCCTACATTGAAGCTCCTTGTCGGCTTCTCGTTGATGTGCTGGAATTGTTTGTCCTCAACATTTCTTCGCACATTTGGTCTGAGCAAATCCAGACGAGATCTCAACCTTCTGTTAAAGAACATCATGGCCGGGGTCTGGTTGGTAACTGCATGTGTCGCGTTTCGGTAGGCTAATAAGAAATTGACCATCTTATGCTGTAGCGGAATTTCCTTGTCGCACATGGCCTTTATCGCCTTCTTAAACGTTTGTACGAACCTCTCAGCCAATCCATTGGTGGCTGGATGATACGGGGCGGATGTGTAATGCCTTACCCCATTCCTTTTCATGAATTTTTGGAACTCGCCGGTCATAAACTGTGGTCCATTATCAGAGCAGATCTGCTCTGGCAAACCGTTTCTGGCAAATATGGTCCGTAGGACTGCAATCGTTTTCTCTGTAGTGGTTGAAGACATCTTTATCACCTCAGGCCACTTTGAATGAGCATCCACTGCTATTAAGAACATTGAGTCCATGAATGGACCAGCAAAATCAATGCGCACCCGTTGCCATGGAGAGGAGGGCCACTCCCATGGGTGTAGAGGGGCATGTAGTGGTGCATTTTGGACCTTCTGGCATCCTAAGCAGCTCTTAGTTAGGTCTTCGATTTGTTGATCGATTTCCGGCCACCACACATAAGCCCTAGCAAGGCTTTTCATTTTCACTCCCCCCAGATGACCTTCATGTAGCTCCTTTATCACTCTCTCCCTTAACTTGGGTGGAATCACCACTCTGGATCCACACATCACTGTCCCCTGGCATACTGACAGCTGTTCTCTTCTGGATGAGAATGCTGGCAACAGTGAGTCGCCATGTGTTGGCCATCCCCTCACCGTCAATTCATATACCTGTGACAGCGTCGGATCATTGCGGGTCTCCTTCTCAATATCCGCGTTTGTTATTGGCAACCGTTCAATTATCGACGAATAAAATATCTTGATAGGGTCCACTGCTGGTGCTTCCTCCACCGTAGGCAGTGGCAGGCGCGATAGCCCAAAAGCGTTCCCATGCTGTTTCGTGCCTTTATATTCTAGTTCATATTGATTCGCCCCTAGAAACAGGGACCATCTTTGTAACCGCTGTGCAGTCATTACTGGCACGCCCTTCTTAGGATTAAAGATGGAGACAAGTGGCTGGTGGTCAGTCAGCAAGCTGAACTTCTGCCCATGCAGATAATGGTTGAATTTTTTTACTCCCCATACTAGGCTGAGGGCCTCCCTGTCAAACTGGGCGTAATTGCGCTCGGCTGAGGTTAGTGACCGAGACGCAAAGGCCACTGGCCTCTCCAACCCGTCTGGGAATTTGTGCAACAGCACTGCTCCAATGCCGTAGGGTGATGCATCACATGCCAAACGAATTAGTAGTGCTGGGTTGAAATGGGCCAACACCTCTTTTGATGTGATCAATTCTTTACACTTCTGGAAAGCTCGTCTACGTTTGTCATCCCACTTCCATGGTACCCCTGTTTGCAGTAGGGTGTTCAGCGGGTGTAGTACCGTAGACAAATTTGGTAAGAACTTGTGGTAATAGTTTACCAACCCGAGGAACGACCTCAGTTGTGACACATTTTCCAGTGCTGGCGCCTTGACTACTGCCTCAATCTTGTCAGGGGACTTATGTAGCCCCTCTTCATCGATGACGTGGCCGCAATACGAGATCTGTTTCTGGAAAAACTCGCACTTGTGGCGATTAGCTCGTAGCCCATATTCCTTTAATCTGGCGAGCACCTTCTCCAAGTTAGCGAGGTGATCACCGTAATTTTCGCCCGTGACCAAGATGTCGTCCAAATAACACTGGGTCCCTGGAATCCCTTGCAGGACCTGATCCATCGCCCTTTGCCAGATAGCCGGAGCCGAGGCTACTCCAAACACCAGCCAGTTGTATTGATAGAGACCTTTATGGGTGTTGATCGTAAGGTAATGTTTCGAAGCTTCTTCTACCTCCATTTGCAAGTACGCCTGGCTAGATCAATTTTGGTGAAGCGTTTACCACCAGATAGCGAGGCGAAAATATCCTTAATTCGTGGAAGCGGATATTGCACCGTGTGAAGGACTGGGTTCACTGTCACCTTAAAATCCCCACAGATGCGGATCTTCTTTGGTTCCCCAGGCGTATTACTCAATGACCTCTTCATGACAGGGACTTCAACCGCTGGTCTGATCGCATAAGGCACTGGTCTAGCCTTCAGAAACTTTGGGCTTGCATTATCCTCTATTTTAATTGTTGCTGTTATTCCTTTTAGTGTTCCTAGTCCCTCCTGGATCACTTCTTTTGCGTTAGTTAGCATTTTTGACAGTCGTCCAGGTGTGACGTCGTCATCCTTTTTGGCCTCCACCTTCAGTGCCTGTATGGAATGCCAATCTAAATGTATCTTCCGGATCCACTCACGTCCTAGCAGTGGTGGTCCTCCATTTGGCAATACATATATATCCATTTTAGGTATTTCCTGACCTTTATATGTCACTTTCACCCTTATTTTTCCTTTGGGGTAGACCTTTTGCCCCGTATACGTCTTCAAGACAATCTCTGTAGCTTTCAAGGGTATGTGTGAAAATAGCCGCTTGTAGTCTCTTTGATTTATGACTGTTAGAGCTGACCCTGTGTCCAATTCCATTTCCACTTGGACTCCGTCTATCTTGAGTGTAACCCAGATAGTCTGGTGATCCTCTATTTCGGTTACCTTATGTAGTTTCAGACAACCCAGCTCCTTGCTTCCGGAGTCTGTGTCACTTTTCTGTTCGTCTGAACCACTGTCCATCACCTGGTGTACCTTTTTGTACTTCTCCTGTGGAGATTTCTTACTGTTGGTTTTCTTCCCAGACCTGCAGACTCTTGCTATGTGTCCTGCTTTCCCACACTGCCTGCACACTTGGTCCTTGAACCAACAATCTTTCTGGTCATGTGTTGTTCTGCCGCAGCGATAGCACTTCCCTGTTCCATAGGTCATTTCTTTGGTGCCGTATTCTTGCGGTCTCCGTTGTATCTCTGCAGCGCCCCTTGCGGCTGCTTCGTGTGATACTGCCATACTGAAAGTTTTGTCCAGATTTATGAGGATGTTGCCTGGGCTGGGGAATTTTAGCTATGAGGAAAGATTGGAAAGGGTGAAGTTGTTTTCTTTGGAACAGAGGAGGCTGAGGGGAGACCTAGCTGAAAGAAAGAAAGACTTGCATTTCTATAGCGCCTTTCACAACCACTGGACGTCTCAAAGCGCTTTACAGCCAATAAAGTACTTTTGAAGTGTTGTCACTGTTATAATGTGAGAAATGCAGCAGTCAATTTGCACACAGCAAGCTCCCACAAACAGCAATGTGATAATGACCGGATAATCTGTTTTTGTTATGTTGGTTGAGGGATAAATATTGGCCGCAGGACACCGGGGAGAACTGCCCTAATTGAGGTGTATAAAATTATGAGGGGCCTGGATAGAGTGGATAGGAAGGACCTATTTCCCTCAGCAGAGAGGTCAATAACCAGAGGGGCACTGATTTAAAGTAATTGGTCGGAGGATTAGAGGGGATTTGAGGAGAAGTTTTTTCACCCAGAGGGTGGTGGGGGTCTGGAACTCACTGCCTGAAAGGGTGGTCGAGGCAGAAACCCTCATCACATTTAAAAAGTACTTGGATATGCACCTGAAGTGCCGTAACCTGCAGGGCTACGGGCCAAGAGCTGGAAAGTGGGATTAGGCTGGAGAGCTCTTTGTCGGCCGGCACGGACACGATGGGCCGAATGGCCTCCTTCTGTGCTGTAACTTTCTATGATTCTCTGGCACATTCTGGGTCGAGATTGTCCAAACTGATTTCACAAAGGACCTTCCTGCGGTTCAGACAGTAGCTCCCTCAGGTTACCCGTCTCCGACCCAATGAGATGGAGGCCGGCACCTTGTGCTACTACCAACTGCTGCCCTTAGGGCCCGTTAACACCTCGCGTCCTGGGCGCTGTGGCATGGCCGGAATTTGCTGCCGGGATGGCAGTACTGAGCTATCACCGGTAATGGCAATGAAGGGAGGTAGAACTCCCGGTAGAGGGAGGAGGCTCTCTCTCAGCCCCAGTCTGAGCTCCTGAAAGATCATTGCTTTATCCTAGGGCCTCCTCCCAGGGTGATAGAGAGTGAGGCAGACGTTATCCTGGACCAGCGCTGCCAGCTAATGATTCACCAGCTGCTGCTGATACCAACCGTAGACTTTCTCCTCCCCATCTAATGGAAGTTGCAGCCTTCCTGTTTCAGCAACCATCCAAGCCCCAATATTTCCTATAGTTGCTCATCTGGTGCAATCTGCTTTGCCATCCCATAATTTGGGCCAACATTCTTTTTTTATTCATTCCTGGGATGTGGGCATCGCTGGCAAGGCCAGCATTTATTGCCCATCCCTAATTGCCCTTGAGAAGGTGGCACCTTCTTCAACTGCTGTAGTCTGTGTGGTGAAGGTCCTAGGTCAATGCCAGGTGGTCTGTCCGGTTTTGTTCTTATTATTGTTTGTCATAGCGGTTTGGTACAACTGAGTGTCTTGCTAGGCCAGAGGGCAGTTAAGAGTCAACCACATTGCTGTGGGTCTGGAGTCACATGTAGGTCAGACCAAGTAAGGACGGCAGATTTCCTTCCCTAAAGGGCAATAGTGAACCAGATGGTTTTTACAACAACCTGATAGTTTCATGGACACCTTCACTGACACTAGCTTTTTATTCCAGATTTATTTAATTAACCGAATTGAGCTGGTGTGGTGGGATTTGAATTCAGTCTACTGGATCATTAGTTACTAGCCCAGTGACATAACCACTATGCTACAGTTCCCTGTGTTAAGCAGTAAAGAAGAACTGGGATCCCTGTCACCAAAGGAGAGTGAGAGTTACAGAGATATTAGTAAATCTGTTAGGAAGACAGCGGAGATATGGGGGAGGGGGATCCATGATTGAGGTTGTCATGGATGGACTGTGGAAGGAGCCGGGCTGATGGGCTGAATGGCCTTTTCTCATTCCATATTTTCTTATGGAAGCCAATTACTGAACTACGTCATCCAGTAACTCCCCCCGCAATACTTCTTCATCTATTAGACTAAAAGACTCATGGTGGTAACTTGCTCCCTGTGGTGAAGAGTTCACATTCAGGGCAGACAAAAGAGTGAGAAGGGGAGTCAGGACAGAGATAGGTTTGAGGGATAGGGAGAGAAGGTGGGCAGGGAGGTGGCACTGAGCACATGAGGCTGAGGAGGTGGGGAGACGGGGTTGAGGAGGTGGGGAGACGAGGTTGAGGAGGTGGGGAGATGGGGTTGAGATCTACTGTTTAGCATGTCACAGTGGTCCTTTTCACAGCTCTCTCCCACTCTATACTATATATTTTTTTCAATGATGCCCTGGTGCAAGAGGGGATGTTATTCGCTGGGCTGTCTTCGTCCCGTGCTGTGTGTGTTGTAATGCAGATATTTTAGTGAAACAGCTTGCACAGGGAGGAAGGTCAACTGACAGGGGAAGCACCTGTTGAACGAGATAGGAAATATCTGTGAAAGAATTTCAGCATCGAGACAATATCCTCATGTGGTTTGATTCTGCTGCAACCACTAGAGTTCAAATACATCACTGAGGGTGATATTTTTGGAGCAGATTTTGGGGGTTCCCTATTTCTGGGGCGATAGCGAGTTCTGACGCAGGGCCACTCATGATGAGGTGACTTTCCCCGGCTCCAGGTAAAGATCCCGTCATCTGTTGGTGTACGGAGTCAGGGCCAGTCATCCTGTGTGAGTCTAGACAGCAAATCACAGCTCGCTATTTCACTACTGAGGAATCACAGCCAAGCCCTGTCCTGTCCTCGCTTGATATCCACACTCACGTGATTTACCCTCCACTAACCACCCACTGTAACACACCTACCCGATACCTACCTGATACCTACCCACACCAAACCACCCTACCCGACTCCTACCCCAACACTACCCACCCCTACCCACCCCTACCCACCCTACCCACCCTTACCCACCCCTACTCACCCCTAACCACTCCTACCCCATCCCTACTAACCCCTACCCACCCCTACCCACCCCTACCCAACCCTACCCCACCCCTACCCACCCTACCCACCCCTACCCACCCCTATCAACCCCTACCCATGCCTACCCACCCTACCCACCTCTACCCACCCCTATCCACCCCTACCCACCCCTACCCCACCCCTACCCATCGCTACCCACCCCTACCCACCCCTACCCCACCCCCTACCCACCCTACCCACTCCTGCCCATGCCTACTCACCCCTACCCACTCCTACCCCATCTCTAGCCATCCCTACCCACCCCTACCCACCCCTGCCCACCCTACCCACTCCTACCCATGCCTACTCACCCCCACCCACTCCTACACCATCCCTACCCATCCCTACCCACCCCTACCCACTCCTACCCACCCCTACCCACTCCTACCCCATCCCTACCCCATCCCTACCCATCCGTACCCACCGCTACCCACCCTTACCCCATCCCTACCCATCCCTATCCACATCTACCCCACCACTACCCACCCCTACCCCATCCCTACCCCACCCCTACCCACCCTACACACCCCTACCCACCCATACCATCCCTACCCATCTGTACCCACCACTACCCGACTCCTACACCATCCCTACCCCAACCCTACCAACCCCTACCCACCACTACCCACCCTACCCACCCCTACCCACCCCTACCCACCCTACCCACCCTTACCCACCCCTACTCACCCCTACCCACACCTACCCCGTCCCTACCCACCCCTACCCACTCCTACCCCACCCCTACCCGCCCCTACCCACCTCTACCAACACCTATACACCCCTACCCAACCCTACCCCAACCCTACCCCACCCCTACCCCACCCCCACCTACCCCTACCCACCCCTACCCACCCCATCCACCTCTACCCATTCCTACTCCACCCCTATCAACGCCTACCCATCCCTACCCATCCCTACCCATTCCTACCTCATCCCTACCCATCCGTACCCACCCCTAACCACCGGTACCCCACCCCTGCCCACCCCACCCCACCCCTACCCACCCCTACCCACCCCTACCCCAACCCTGCCCACCTCTACCCACCCCTACCCCATCCCTATCCACATCTACCCCACCACTACCCACCCCTACCCCAACCCTACCCACCCCTACCCACCACTACCCACCCCTACCCACGTCTGCCCACCCCTACCCCATCCCTACCCACCCCTATCCATGCCTACCCCACTCCTACCCACCCGTACCCCATCCCTACCCATCCCTACCCACCCCTAGCCACCCCTACCCACCCCTACCCAGCCCACCCAATAATACAATACAATACAAATCGCTTTATTGGCATGATAAGGTACATCTTATGTTGCCAAAGCATCAAAATACATTTATGGTTGAACACATAAACGCGGTTCCATTCATACAGTGTATAAACAGGTATATCCCTGAGTTTATAAATATATTTTCGCCTTGTTTATATATACTCTTGTCTTAGTTTACTGGTTGTCCCTCTGTTCATGGCAAGCTGTAACATAGTGTGCCGCCAGTGTTACACAGCTTCTCTCCTCCCCCAGTAGGAATGGGAGTTTTTGGTTGTCAGTCAGATTTCTGAATTCAGGGCATATTTGTGAGAATTTTTGATAGAAATTCTCTCTGATGCCCTGATATTTTCCACAGGCTGTGAGGAAGTGCATCCCTACACACCGCTACCCACACCACCCATCCCTACCTACCCCTACCCACCCCACACATCCCTACCCACCCCTACCCAACCCTACCCACCCCTACCCCATCTCTACCCACACCTACTCCATCCCTACCCATCCCTACCCACCCCACCCATCACTACCCCTTCCCTACCCCACCCTTAACCACCCCTACCCACCCCTACCCACCCCTACCCCATTCCTACCCACCCCATTCCTACCCACCCCACCCCATCCCTACCCACTCCTACCCCATCCCTACCCCATCCCTACCCACCCCTACCCACCCCTACCCATACCTACCCCATCCCTACCCACCCCTACCCCATCCCTAACCACCCCTACCCACCCCTACCCATCCCTACCCCATCCCTACCCACCCCTACCCACCCTACCAACTCCTACCCACCCCTACCCCATCCCTACCCACCCCTACCCACCCCTACCCCATCCCTACCTCATCCCTACACACCCCTACCCACCCCTACCCATCCCTACCCCATCACTACCCACATCTACCCACTCTACCCACTCCTGCCCACCCTTCCCCCATCCCTACCCCATCCCTACCCACCCTACCCATCGATACCCCATCCCTACCCACACCTACCCACCCCTACCCACCCTACCCACCCCTACCCACCCCACCTATCCCTACCCACCCCTACCCCATTCCTACCCACTCCTACCCACCCCTACCCCATCCCTACCCATCCCTACCCACCCCTTCCCACCACTACCCATCCCTACCCACCCTACCCACTCCTACCCATCCCTACATCATCCCTACCCACCACTACCCACCCCTACCCACCCCTAACCACCCCGACCCACCCTACCCACTCCTACCCACCCCTACCCCATCCCTACCCCATCCCTAACCACCCTACCCACCCCTACCCACCCCTACCCATCCCTACCCCATACCTACCCAACCCTACCCACCCCTACCCACCCCTACTCACCCTACCCACACCTACCCACCCCTACCCCATCCCTACCCACCTCTACCCACCCCTAACTACCCCTACCCACCCCTACCCACCCCTACCCACCCTTACCCATCCCTACACCACCCCTACCCCATCCCTACCCCATCCCTACCCACCCCTACCCATCCCTACCCCATCCCTACCCACTCCTACCCACCCCTAACCCATCCCTACCCACTCCTACCCATCCCTACCCCATCCCTACCCACCCCTAACCATCCCTATCCCATTCCTACCCCATCCCTACCCACCCCTACCCCAACACTACCCACCCCTACCCACCCCTACCCATCCCTACCCTACCCCACCCATCCCTACCCACCCCTACCCCATCCCTACTCACCCCTACCCACCCCTTCCCATCCCTACCCCATCCCTACCCACCGCTACCCCATCCCCACCCCATCCCTACCCACCCCTACCCACCCTACCCACTCCTACCCATGCCTACTCACCCCTACCCACTCCTACCCCATCCCTACCCATCCCTACCCACCCCTACCCACCCCTACCCCGTGCCTACCCACCCCTACCCACCCCTACCCACCCCTACCCAACCCTACCCACCCCTACCCATCCCTACCCACCCCTACCCACCCCTACCCATCCCTACCCCATCCCTACCCCATCCCTACCCCATCCCTACCCACCCCTACCCATCCCTACCCACCCCTACCCAACCCTACCCACCTGTACCCACCCCTACCCACCCTACCCACTCCTACCCATCCCTACCCACCCCTGCCCACCCTACCCACTCCTACCCATGCCTACTCACCCCTACCCACTCCTACCCCATCACTACCCACCCCTACCCACCCCTACCCACCCCTACCCCACCCCTACCCCACCCCTACCCACCCCTACCCATCCCTACCCACCCCTACCCCATCCCTACCCATCCCTACCCACCCCTACCCATCCCTACCCACCCCTACCCACCCCTACCCACCCCTACCCCACCCCCTGCATTACTCTAGCTGCTCAGAATTAAATCCAAAGGGGGTAATATTAAGGCACTAACATCGCCTGGACACTAACTTTAGCGCCCGGTGCTAATTAGCGACGGCAACCATGAATTTAAGTTTCAGCGCCCCAAGCGGGAGGCGGACCCCTAAATCAAGCGCTACACACTTCTCTTAGGGCACTGAAGTGCGTGAGAGGGGCAGTACGACAGGGCACTGAAGAATGTGCAGTGCTGCCGGCATCAGAGGCTCCATCCCTCGCTTAAAGGGAAGGGCCAATGATGGTTTGCAACATTCTTCTTCTTTGTTGTGTGGTGCCTGGGGACTTGCGCGACTTCCATTACAGTCCCAATCACTCTGGGAGAGCGGAGGGGCTTAGACATCACGCAGCAATGAGGCTTCAACACCTTTCGGCAGAAACCAGACTGGTGCGAGGAATAAAGTTTCCTTACCTGACCACCACTGCCTTTAATTATCGCTCCCCGAGCGGTGAGCCGAGGTGACCCCGTCTGCTCTTCCTGCCGTTGTTGGTGCCCAGCGATGAAGCAGGGGGCGGGGGCCAATTTCACATCCGGGGCGGTAACGGGCCGCTGCGCACTTAATGACGTCACGATCCACGGGGCGCTAGAGACCGAGGCGGTAAGTGTTAGCACCAGTGCAGAACCGCCAGGGAAGTTCGCGGGCGTCGCTGAATTCGCCGCGCTCGGTCGGTAACCCCTTAGCGCCCCGTTACCGCCCCTCCCCCCCCAGCGCTAACGAGAGGCGAAAAGCAGCTGAATTTCTAGCCCAAAGAATCAGAGGGGCGCCCCGTACAGCGTGGCATTTCACCCATCAGTCACCCTGTGACTTCTCAAGGTGCCCAGAATCAGGCTTTTGTTTTGCCCTGTGGGCCTGCACCTTACAGCTGGATCTGTGACTGGCCCCAAACCCCGCTTCATGTTCACAGGCAGCAGAGGGGGACCCTCTCATCCCATTGGTCTGATCTGGATTTCAATCTGGTTTCCGAGGTCAAAGTGCCACTCGCCAAGCCCACAGGACTTGGTTTGTATCACGCAGATCAAAAAATAAAAAGACTTGCATTTCTATAGCGCCTTTCACGACCACCAGACGTCCCAAAGCGCTTTACAGCCAATGAAGAACATTTGACGTGTGGTCACTGTTGTAAAGTAGGAAACGCGGCAGCCAATTTGTACACAGCAAGCTCCCACGAACAGCAATGTGATAATGACCAGATTCATCTGTGTTAGTGATGTTGGTTGGGGGATAAATATTGGCCCCAGGACACCGGGGAGAACTCTCCCCTGCTCTCCTTCGATATTGTGCCACGGGATCAACTTCTCTCCTGTGTATTTCAGGACATGGCTCTCAGTGCAGAACAACTTCACAAGTTGAGAAATTTCCAAACACCTTGTCCACATTCTTCCTGGTTGCACAACATAATGGGTTTCGCAGCTTGCTGCTTCTAAACTGAGCAGGAAAGTGCTTCCATGGGGTTACGGCTAGGACAAGGATTCCAGCTGCTGTGCCGATTCATCTCCCTGTACAAACGGTGCAAAGCTTACTGAGGGCAGGAGAATTCTTACAACAGAAAAATGTCAGTAAGACCAACCAGTCCCTCAACACCACTGACCCTCTCCCCATATCCCTCAACACCACCTACCCACCTTCTCCCCATATCCCTCAACACCACCTACCCACCTTCTCCCCGTATCCCTCAACACCACCTACCCACCTTCTCCCCGTATCCCTCAACACCACCTACCCACCTTCTCCCCATATCCCTCAACCCCACCTACCCACCTTCTCCCCATATCCCTCAACACCACCTACCCACCTTCTCCCCGTATCCCTCAACCCCACCTACCCACCTTCTCCCCGTATCCCTCAACACCACCTACCCACCCTCTCCCCATATCCCTCAACCCCACCTACCCACCTTCTCCCCGTATCCCTCAACACCACCTACCCACCTTCTCCCCGTATCCCTCAACACCACCTACCCACCTTCTCCCCGTATCCCTCAACACCACCTACCCACCTTCTCCCCATATCCCTCAACCCCACCTACCCACCTTCTCCCCATATCCCTCAACACCACCTACCCACCTTCTCCACATATCCCTCAACCCCACCTACCCACCTTCTCCCCGTATCCCTCAACACCACCTACCCACCTTCTTCACATATCCCTCAACCCCACCTACCCACCTTCTCCCCATATCCCTCAACCCCACCTACCCACCTTCTCCACATATCCCTCAACACCACCTACCCACCTTCTCCACATATCCCTCAACACCACCTACCCACCTTCTCCCCGTATCCCTTAACCCCACCTACCCACCTTCTCCCCATATCCCTCAACCCCACCTACCCACCTTCTCCCCGTATCCCTCAACACCACCTACCCACCTTCTCCCCATATCCCTCAACCCCACCTACCCACCTTCTCCCCGTATCCCTCAACCCCACCCACCCAACTTCTCCCCATATCCCCAACCCCACCTACCCACCTTCTCCCCATATCCCTCAACACCACCTACCCACCTTCTCCCCATATCCCTCAACCCCACCTACCCACCTTCTCCCCGTATCCCTCAACCCCACCTACCCACCTTCTCCCCATATCCCTCAACCCCACCTATCCACCTTCTCCCCATATCCCTCAACCCCACCTACCCACCTTCTCCCCATATCCCTCAACACCACCTACCCACCTTCTCCCCATATCCCTCAACCCCACCTACCCACCTTCTCCCCGTATCCCTCAACCCCACCTACCCACCTTCTCCCCATATCCCTCAACCCCACCTATCCACCTTCTCCCCATATCCCTCAACCCCACCTACCCACCTTCTCCCCATATCCCTCAACCCCACCTACCCACCTTCTCCCTGTATCCCTCAACCCCACCTATCCACCTTCTCCCCATATCCCTCAACCCCACCTACCCACCTTCTCCCCATATCCCTCAACCCCACCTACCCACCTTCTCCCCATATCGCCAACCCCACCCACCCAACTTCTCCCCATATCCCCAACCCCACCCGCCCACCTTCTCCCCATATCCCCAACCCCACCTACCCACCTACTGCCCATATCCCCAACCCCACCTACCCACCTTCTCCCCATATCCCCAACCCCACCTACCCACCTTCTCCCCATATCCCTCAACCCCACCTACCCACCTTCTCCCCATATCCCCAACCCCACCTACCCACCTACTGCCCATATCCCCAACCCCACCTACCCACCTTCTCCCCATATCCCCAATCCCACCCACCCGCATTCTCCCCATATCCTCAACCCCACCTACCCACCTTCTCTCTGTATCCCTCAACCCCTTCTCTTTGTCTCCTGACTCCGTTTACACTCTCTGCTTCAGTGTCCTCCCTGGTAACTTATTCCTCATTTCGATTATCCTTTGGGTGAAGGAGTTCCCCCGACTCCCTGCCTCACTCCTAACTTCCTAATGTTTAACCCGTATCCCCTGGGATTCGAATCCTTCACCACGAGGTCATTTTGCCTGGATCGAGCCTGTCAATTCCCTTCGGAACCTTGAAAACTCCAACAGGTCACCCTGGAGTCTCCTCTATCCAAAGAAAACCAACCGAAACTCCTTAACCTTGTCCTCATGAGTGAAATTCCCGATACTCAGAGCTTTTCTTGTGCCCATGGGCCACCAATAATTCCTGAGGGTGTTCCCGCACCATCAGTGTTGCAGTGCCGGTTTCAGCAGGAAACAGTGAGGTGCGATCACCTTACCGCACATGGCCTTGGGGAGAAGGTGAGCTTTAACCTCAGTCTCTGCTGATGGGGGTGTTTTCCCCCCTCAGAGCTGCCACTCCTTATCTGTTTTGGTCCAAAGTGCTTCACGTACAATTAATTACTACAAAGTGCAGTTGGTGTTGTTTTGTAGGCAAAAGCAGCAGCCATTTTGTGCACAGCAAGATCCCACAAATAGCGCTAATGATCAGTTAATCACTTTGTGGTTGTGTTGGTTGAGTGAAGAGCGTTGATCGGGATACCGGGTAAACTTCCTGCTCTTTAAGTACTGTCATGGGATCTTTGCCATCCACCTGAACAGGCAGACATCTCACCCAGCAGACAGCATCATCGACAACGCAGCACTCCCTTGGGACTGCACTGCATATCTCGAATGTTGTCCCTGCTAACCTCCTTTCCTCCACCTTCCTTCACTGGCTCCACATCCCCCAGAACATTAAACTAAACCCCTCGCCTTCATCTTCAGTCTCTGCCCCATCCTACATCTGCAACGGGAGCGGTGGTGATGTCACTGGGCGAGTAATCCAGAGGCCTGGACTAATGACCCAGACACCAGGGTTCAAAATCCCGCCACGGCAGCTGGGGAATGTAAATTCAGTTAATTAAATAAATCTGGAATAAAAAGCTAGAATCAGGAATGGAGACCATGATTGTCGTAAAAACCCATCTGGTTCACTGATGTCATTCAGGGAAGGAAAACAGCTGTCCTTACTCGGTCTGGTCTACATGTGACTCCAGTCCCACAGCAATGTGGTTGAATCTTAACTGCCCCTCTGAAATGGCCCAGCGAGACACTCAGTTGCAACTAACCGCTATGAAACACGATAATAAGAATAAAACCGGACGGACCACGCGGCATTGACCTCGGCACCGGCTACTGTTAGATCCGTGATTCTGAGAGTATGATGTTTTTCAATAACCACACGGATGCTGTAACTTAACAATCAACAGGTGTTTACTGGAGTAGGGTAGTCTCAAGACTGGGGTACAGAGGCATGCTCAAGGCTTATATACAGATGTGGTCACTGCCGGTACTACAGTATACAGGAGCTGTAAAAGTAGTTCTCTCTTAAAGGTACATACACTACAATTCCTCTCCTTTTAGATTAGTAGTACCCATAATATTCAAATAACAATTAACACTTTAACATGCACATTAAACAACAATAGTCCATTTATAGATTCAGTCTTTGGGCGGCTTCCTGATCCTTTCGGGATAGCGCCTTTCCTGAGGTTCTTGTTCTTGGTGCGGAGGCGATTCTGGTGCCTTTTCATCGGTTAGTTCATCGGGTTCCACTGCTATTGGTTCGGAGGGAGAAGCTACCGGTATGTCGGGTTCATCCCCAGGTACTCGAGACATGGGGTTGACTCGTTCCTGTGACGCTAAGATCTGATCAACGTGGCACCTCACAATGTTCTCCCCGACATCCACTGTGTACATTAATGGCCCCTGCCGTGTGCATATCATTCCGGGTTGCCATTTCTCTGTTCGGTAGTCACGGGCCAAGACTGGTTGTCCTACATTGAAGCTCCTTGTCGGCTTCTCATTGATGTGCTGGAATTGTTTATCCTCAACATTTCTTCGCACATTTGGTCTAAGCAAGTCCAGACGAAATCGCAACCTTCGGTTAAAGAACATCATGGCCGGGGTCTGGTTGGTAACTGCATGTGTCGTGTTTCGGTAGGCTAATAAGAAATTGTCCACCTTATGCTGTAGTGGAATTTCATCATCGCACATGGCCTTTATCGCCTTCTTAAAGGTTTGTACGAACCTCTCAGCCAATCCATTGGTGGCTGGATGATACGGGGCGGATGTGTAATGCCTTACCCCATTCCTTCTCATAAATTTTCGAAACTCTTCGGACACAAACTGTGGTCCATTATCAGAGCAAATCTGCTCTGGCAAGCCGTTTCTGGCAAATATGGTCCGTAGGACTGCAATTGTTTTCTCTGTAGTGGTTGAGGACATTTTTATCACTTCAGGCCACTTCGAATGAGCATCCACTGCTATTAAGAACATTGAGTCCATGAATGGACCAGCAAAATCAATATGCACCCGTTGCCATGGAGAGGAGGGCCACTCCCATGGGTGTAGAGGGGCATGTGGTGGTGCATTTTGGACCTTCTGGCATCCTGAGCAGCTCTTGGTTAGGTCTTCGATTTGTTGATCGATTCCCGGCCACCACACATAAGCCCTAGCAAGGCTTTTCATTTTCACTCCCCCCAGATGACCTTCATGTAACTCATTTAGCACTCTCTCCCTTAACTTGGGTGGAATCACCACTCTGGATCCACACATCACTGTCCCCTGGCATACTGACAGCTATTCTCTTCTGGATGAGAATGCTGGCAACAGTGAGTTGCCATGTGTTGGCCATCCCCTCACCGTCAAATCATATACCCGAGACAGCGTCAGATCATTGCGGGTCTCCTTCTCTATATCCGCGTTCGTTACTGGCAATCATTCAATTATTGACGAATAAAATATCTCGATAGGGTCCACTGCTGGTGCTTCCTCCACAGTAGGCAGTGGCAGGCGCGATAGCCCATCAGCGTTTCCATGCTGTTTCGCGCCTTTATATTCTATTTCATATTGATTCGCCCCTAGAAACAGGGACCATCTTTGTAACCGTTGTGCCGTCATCACTGGAACGCCCTTCTTAGGATTAAAGATGGAGACAAGTGGTTGGCGGTCAGTCAGCAAGGTGAACTTCTGCCCATGCAGATAGTGGTTGAATTTTTTACTCCCCATACTAGGCTGAGGGCCTCCCTGTCAATCTGGGCATAGTTGCGCTCCGCTGAGGTTAGTGACCGAGACGCAAAGGCTACTGGCCTCTCCAACCCGTCTGGGAATTTGTGTGACAGCACCGCTCCAATACCATAGGGTGATGCATCACATGCCAAACGAATTGGTAGTGCTGGGTTGAAATGGGCTGATGGGCCTTCAATAACCACAAAACTAGAAGTTATAGACTTAAACAAGTTGGCTTTTAATCACTAAGATCAGAGCTAACATCTCAACACGCCGACTGGTTCACAGGAATGAGTCATACAGATCCTGGGATCTTTATGTAAGAGAAGTCAGGGGCGGAGCCAAGAGCCAAGACCTGGAACCTCCCAGGTTAGTCGGGAAAGAGGAAGTGAAACTATACACAGTGGGGGAGGGTAATATACATGAGTGCAAAACGAATACAGGATCAAGACAAACAGATTTCATTACATTCACCCCTTCTATAGATTTAGTCCATCGGGGTGATGTTTCTTAAAAGTTGGTATAAGTGAGTCTGTCAGGAGCTTTTGCAGTTCTCAGTGATCGGCGCAAAGCCGGTTGGGGTGCCTCTAGGGGAGTGGATTCTGGTTCCTCCGCTGTCCGGGCCTCCGCAGTGTCTTCCAGGTTATCTGCAGTGTCCTCCAGGTTAAAGTTGGGTATTGATACCTCTGGGCGTCCTGTCTCTTTGTAGTGTAGGTCTTCATCGGGTAGTCTCCCATCATTCTCTCCGCTCCCCGAGGGAGCGAGGTCTTTTATGGAAACAGTGTCATCTCGCCCGTCAGAGTATTCGATATAGGCGTACTGAGGGTTTGCATGGAGGAGCTGTACCTTTTCCACAAGGGGGTCTGTTTTATGGCCTCTCACGTGCTTCCGCAATAGTACTGTCCCCGGAGACGTCAGCCACGCGGGTAGAGATATGCCCGAGGTGGATTTCCGGGGGAAAACGAACATCTTTTCGTGAGGGGTAGCGTTAGTGGCAGTACATAACAGAGACCTTATGGAGTGGAGCACGTCTGGGAGGACTTCCTGCCAGCGGGAGGTCGGAAGGCCTTTTGACTTTAAGGCTAACGTGACAGCCTTCCAAACAGTAGCATTCTCCCTTTCCACTTGACCATTACCCCGGGGGTTGTAGCTAGTGGTTCTGCTAGTGGCTATCCCCTTCGAGAGCAAGAACTGGCGCAGCTCGTCACTCATGAATGACGTCCCCCTATCGCTGTGTATGTAGTTCGGCATGCCAAACATGCAGAATAGATTACAGAGACACTTGATGACCGTGGCACTGGTCATGTCTGGGCAGGGAATGGCGAAGGGGAAGCGGGAATATTCATCAATGATATTGAGGAAGTATACGTTACGGTCGGCAGAGGGAAGGGGTCCCTTGAAGTCCAGACTTAGGCGCTCGAATGGCCGTGTGGCTTTGATAAGGTGTGCACGGTCAGGCCTGTAGAAACGAGGCTTGCATTCCGCACAGATGCGGCAGGCTCTGGTCATTGCCCTGACCTCCTCGATGGAGTGGGGCAGATTGCGGGACTTTATAAAATGGTATAGTCGGGTGACCCCTGGGTGACAGAGGTCGTTGTGGAGACCCTGTAATTTGTCCGTATGAATGCTGGCACACATTCCCCGCGATAGGGCGTCTGGGGGTTCATTAAGGGCTCCCGGCCTGTACATAATATCATAGTCGAACGTGGATAGTTCGATCCTCCACCTGAGTATTTTGTCATTCTTGATTTTCCCCCTTTGTTTGTTATTAAACAGGAAAGCCACCGACCGCTGGTCGGTGAGCAGGGTGAAACATTTGCCGGCTAGGTAGTGTCTCCAGTGCCGCACTGCCTCCACTATAGCCTGTGCCTCCTTCTCGACAGAAGAGTGCCTGATTTCAGGTCCCTGAAGGGTTCAGGAGAAGAAGGCCACAGGTCTCCCAGCCTGATTGAGGGTTGCAGCTAATGCAAAGTCTGACGCATCGCTTTCGACTTGAAAGGGAATGCATTCGTCCACTGCACACACTGCAGCCCTTTCAATGTCCTGTTTAATACTGGTGAAAGCCTCCCGAGCTTCAGCTGATAGTGGGAAGGACGTCAATTTAATGAGGGGTCGGGCCTTATCAGAGTAATTGGGCACCCATTGGGCATAATACGAAAAAAATCCCAGGCACCTTTTTAAAGCTTTGGGATTGTGTGGCAGGGGCAGTTCCTTTAGGGGGCGTAATCGGTCAGGGTCCGGTCCAATTACCCCATCTTCCACCACACAGCCGAGGATACAGAGACGGGTTGTGTTGAAGACACATTTGTCTTCGTTGTAGGTTAGATTCAGCTTTAGGGCAGTTTTTAAAAATCTCGCAAGATTTAGATCGTGGTCTTGCTGGTTGTGCCCGCAGATAGTGACATTGTCCAGATAGGGGTAGGTAGCTTGTAGTTTATTCTCGTCAACCATGCGGTCCATCTCACGTTGGAAGACCGAGACCCCATTTGTTACCCCGAAGGGCACTCTGAGAAAATGGTAGAGGTGCCCGTTCGCCTCGAAGGCGGTGTATGGGCGGTCCTCCGTTCTAATGGGGAGCTGGTGATACGCGGATTTGAGGTCGATAGTCGAGAAGACTCGGTATTGCGCAATCTGGTTGACCATTTCTGATATGCAGGGTAAAGGGTAGGCGTCCAGCTGGATATAAATATTAACAGTCTGGCTGTAGTCAATTACCATCCATTTCTTTTCGCTATTTTTGACTATGGCTACTTGGGCACGCCACGGGCTGGTACTGCATTCAATAACGCCTTCCCACAGGAGTCTGTCCACTTCCGCCTTGATAAAGTGTCTGTCTTCCAGACTGTACCGTCTACTTTTGGTCGCTATGGGCCTACAGTTCGGAGCGAGATTAGCGAATAAAGAGGGCGGGCTGATTTTTAAGGTTGATAGGCCACAGACTGTGAGTGGCGGCTGGCACCCGCCATATGCTAGCGTGACACTTTCGTGGTGGCACTGGAAGTCCAGGCCCAAGGTTACATTAACACAGAGTTCTGGCATCACGAGGAGTTTAAAATCCTTGTAGTCCGTGCCTTTTACAGTCAGTGTTACCACACAGTAGCCCAAAATGTCCGAAGTGTGGGGCTTAGCAGCCATAGCAATTCTGCTCCGTGTAGGGTTTACCGTTAATGAGTGCCGCCGTACCAGGCTAGGGTGGATAAAACTCTCGGTACTCCCACAGTCAATTAAACATTTCGTTAAATTCCCGTTTACCTGTATGTCCATCATGGATTTTGTCAACGGGTGTGGCCTGGATTGGTCCACCGTGATCGAAGCCACTGTTGGGCCCTGGGCGCCCATTGAGTCGGGAAAAGATGGCGGATCCCAAGATGGCGGCCTGCACAGCACGCACGAGGCGGTGACGGAGTTGGAAATCGGATTCCCCCTGCAGACTTTGCTAAAATGTCCCTTTTTCTTACATTTGAAGCATGTAGCGTCCTTCGCTGGGCATCGTTGTCTGGGGTGCTTGGCCTGGCCGCAGAAGTAGCATTTCGGGCCTCGAGACATTGCCGCTGTAGTAGGACTCCTAGGTGAACTTCTGTGTGGGGACTCCGGCGGCGTAGAGCTGGTCTGAGACCTGGATGGGGAAGATGGCTGATTCCAAGATGGCAGCCCCCTCGGTGCGCACGAGGCGGTGAGGGCCGCATGGCCGGAAGAATAAGAGTCAAAGTTTCTCTGGGCCACGTCCAGCGATCGCGCAGTGGCCACTGCCTTTTTTAAGTCCAGGACCTCCTTCTCCAGCAGTCTCTGCCGGATATAATTTGATTTGAGGCCCGTGATGAAGGAATCACGGACCAATTCGTCAGAGTACGCGTTGGCCGTCACGGCCTTGCAGTTACAGTCCCGGACCAGGTCCTTTAGGCCCTGTAAGAAATCGTCCATTGATTCCTCTGGTCGCTGCCTGCGTGTAGCCAGCAGATGTCTGGTGTACACTTCGTTTACCGGCCTCTGGTATTGGGCCATCAGGATAGTGATGGCCTCCGTGTAAGAGGTGGCGTCCCGGATGAACGAATAAATCCGATGACTTACGCGAGTGGTCAGTAGACTCAGTTTATCTACCTCGCTAGCGGATGAGGCCCCCGTGAAGAGTTCGAAGCATTTGAGCCAGTGTCCAAATTGATTTGATGCTTCAGCAGAATTTGGATCCAAGTCCAGACACTCTGGTTTTAGGAGTCGATCCATCCTAGTATTCTTTAGTGATTAAAATTGATGGGCCTTCAATAACCACAAAACTAGAAGTTATAGACTTAAACAAGTTGGCTTTTAATCACTAAGATCAGAGCTAACATCTCAACACGCCGACTGGTTCACAGGAATGAGTCATACAGATCCTGGGATCTTTATGTAAGAGAAGTCGGGGCGGAGCCAAGAGCCAAGACCTGGAACCTCCCAGGTTAGTCGGGAAAGAGGAAGTGAAACTATACACAGTGGGGGAGGGTAATATACATGAGTGCAAAACGAATACAGGATCAAGACAAACAGATTTCATTACATGGGCCAACACCTCTTTTGATGTGATCAATTCTTTACACTTCTGGAAAGCTCGTCTACGTTCGTCATTCCACTTCCATGGTACCCCTGTTTGCAGTAGGGTGTTCAGTGGGTGTAATACCGTGGACAAATTTGGTAAGAACTTATGGTAGTAGTTTACCAGCCCGAGGAACGACCTCAGTTGTGACACGTTTTCCGCAAATGGAGCCTTGACTACTGCCTCAATCTTTTCAGGGGACTTATGTAACCCCTCTTCATCGATGACGTGGCCACAATACGAGATCTGCTTCTGGAAAAACTCGCACTTGTGGCGATTAGCTCGTAGCCCATATTCCTTTAATCTGGTGAGCACCTTCTCCAAGTTGGCGAGGTGATCACTGTCATTTTCGCCCGTGACCAGGATGTCGTCCAAATAACACTGGGTCCCTGGAATCCCTTGCAGGACTTGATCCATCACCCTTTTCCAAATAGCTGGAGCCGATGCTACCCCGAACACCAGCTGGTTGTATTGATAAAGACCTTTATGAGTGTTAATCGTAAGGTATTGTTTCGAGGCTTCTTCTACCTCCATTTGCAAGTATGCCTGGGCTAGATCAATTTTGGTGAAGCGTTTACCTCCAGATAGCGAGGCGAAAATATCCTCAATTCGTGGAAGCGGATATTGTACCGTGTGAAGGACTGGGTTCACTGTCACCTTAAAATCCCCACAGATGCGGACCTTCTTTGGTTCCCCAGACGTATTACTCAACGAATTCTTCATTACAGGAACGATGGGTGTAGCCCACTCGCTCCAGTCTACTTTGGACAGTACTCCTGAACGTTCCAACCCTTCCAGCTCTGCTTCGACAGCTGGTCTGATCGCATAAGGCACTGGTCTGGCCTTAAGAAACTTTGGGCTTGCATTTTCCTCTATTTTAATCGTTGCTGTTATGCCTTTTAGTGTTCCGAGTCCCTCCTGGAACACTTCTTTTGCGTCAGTTAGCATTTTTGACAGTCGTCCAGGTGTGACGTCGTCATCCTTTTTGGCCTCAACCTTCAGTGCCTGTATGGAATGCCAATCTAATTGTATCTTCTGGATCCATTCACGTCCTAGCAGTGGTGGTCCTCCATCTGGCAATACATTTATATCCATTTTAGGTATTTCCTGGCCTTTATATATCACTTTCACCCTTATTTTTCCTTTGGGGTAGACTTTTTGCCCCGTGTACGCCTTCAAGACAATCTCTGTAGCTTTCAAGGGTGTATGTGAAAATAGCCGCTTGTAGTCCCTTTGGTTTATGACTGTTAGGGCTGATCCTGTGTCCAATTCCATTTTCACTTGGACTCCGTCTATCTTGAGTGTAACCCAGATAGTCTGGTGATCCTCCATTTTGGTTACCTTATGTAGTTTCAGACAACCCAGCTCCTTGCTTCCGGAGTCTGTGTCATTTTCTGTTCGTCTGAACTACTGTCCATCACCTGGTGTACCTTTTTGTACTTCTCCTGTGGAGACTTCTTACTGTCGGCTTTCTTCCCAGACCTGCAGACTCTTGCTATGTGTCCTGCTTTTCCACACTGTCTGCACACTTGGTCCTTGAACCAACAATCCTTCTGGTCATGTGTTGTTCTGCCGCAGCGATAGCACTTCCCTGTTCCATAGGGCATTTCATTGGTGCCATATTCTTGCGGTCTCCGTTGTATCTCTGCAGCGCCCCTTGCGGCTGCTTCGTGTGATACTGCCATACTGAAAGCCTTGTCCAGCGTAAGATCCTTTTCTGATAGAAGCCGTTTCTGGGTTCCTTCACTTTGCAGCCCACACACAAACTTGTCCCTTAACGTATCTGCTAGTCCCGCTCCAAACTGGCAGTGTTTCGATAGCTTGCGCAGTTCCGTTAGGTACTCAGCATTGCTTTCATCTTTGTGTTGGTTCCTTTTATGGAACTTAAATCGTTCTGCTATCAGCAGCGGTGTGGGGTTTAAGTGGTCCTGTAGGATTTCTACTATGCTTTCGAAATTCTTGTTCACAGTCTTCTCTGGGGTTATTAGGTTTTGCAGTAACCCATGAGTTTTTGCACCCATGGAATTTAACAGAACCAGTGCTTTATTAGCATCTGGCACTTCATTCGCCCTGCAGTACACCTCAATACGTTCCACATATGTCGCCCAATCTTCGACTTCATTGTCGAACGTAGAGATACTGCCACTCTTCGGCATCCCTGGGTGTGATTTAACTGTCAAAAATGGCGTCTCCCGCGCTTCCCCTTCTTCTCGGCTGGCACCGTTCCTTCCCGCGCTCGCCCTTCTTCTCCGCTGCGGCTTCTAAAAATGGTGTCTCCCGCGCTCTTCCTTCTTCTCCGCGGCTCAATGGCGTCTCCCGCGCTCTCCCTTCTTCTCCCCGTGGACACTGTTCAGCCCTTGAGACCTGGCTGTGGTCTGCGCGTTCTTTTTTTTTGTGCGCCTTTCCCGTTTCCGCCGCTCGGTCCTGAACCCGGCTGTTGTTTTACCCTCTCTCTCTCCGTTTTGTTTTTCCTCGACGCTGCTCGGTTTTCAACCCCCGGCTGCGCCCTGTGCGCTTCACCCTCTGTCTTACCCCATCAACGCTGCTCGGCTTTCTCTCCGCCGTCGGTCGGCTCCAGCCGCCGCTGTCCAGAAAGGGTCTGCGCTGTACCTGTCGTCAGTCTATTGCTGATCGTCGTGGCTGGGGAACCAAGCCCGGCTCTCACAGCCTCCCCTGCGATGTTCACTCTCTGCCGGATGACTGGGCGGTTGCTCGTGGTCGACGCCCGTGTTTCTGGCCTCGACTTTCTTCCACCGCCCTCCCGGAGCGAATCCTCGAAGGGAAATACAGAGTTACAGGTAGATTCGAATCGACACTCGTCGCCACTGTTAGATCCGTGATTCTGAGAGTATGATGTTTTTCAATAACCACACGGATGCTGTAACTTAACAATCAACAGGTATTTACTGGAGTAGGGTAATCTCAAGACTGGGGTACAGAGGCATGCTCAAGGCTTATATACAGGTGTGGTCACTGCCGGTACTACAGTATACAGGAGCTGTAAAAGTAGTTCTCTCTTAAAGGTACATACACTACAGCTACGGACACGACAACGGCATTCCCAGCCCAGTCAACTGTGCAAAGTCCTTCTCACCAACATCTGGGGACTTGGGCCAAAATTGGGAGAGCTGTCCCACAGACTAATCAAGCAACAGCCTGACAGTCACACCTTTCAGCCAATGTCCCAAACTCCTCCATCACCATCCCTGGGTATGTCCTGTCCCACCGGCAGGACAGACCCACCAGGGGTGGCGGCACAGTGCTATACAGTTGGGAAGGAGTGGCCCTGGGAGTCCTCAACATTGACTCCGGACCCCATGAAGTCTCCTGGCTTCAGGTCAAGCATGGGCAAGGAAACCTCCTGCTGATTACCACCTACCGCCCTTCCTCAGCTGATGAATCAGTACTCCGCCATAATAACAACAGAAAATGTTGGAAAAACTCAGGCAACATCCGTGGAGAGAAATTTGAGTTGACGTTTCGGGTCGAAACCCTTTTTCAAAACTGGAAATAAAATAAAATAGATCGAAGGCAGGGCTGCGATCGAACAAAAGAAGTAAAAGAGACAATAAAAGGTATTCGAAACCAGACGAGATGGTAATGGGCCCGTGGAGACAAAAGACAGCTGAGATTAGGTGTGAAGTGTACTGGCAGGATAGGAGACAGCTGCCAGGTGGGGGAGAGAAACAAAAGGAAAGGGGCGGGGGGGGGAAAGGAAGACCCAAAACAAAGGGGTGGAAAAAAATATAAGTAAAAATGTAATGGGGGCCGAGGTTATGATCTGAAATTGTTGAACTCGATATTGAGTCCGGAAGGCAGCAAAGTGCCTAATCGGAAGATGAGGTGCTGTTCCTCGAGTTTATGTTGAGCTTCCGTGGAACAATGCAAGAGGCGAAGGATGGTGAGGTCCGAGTGGGAATGGAGCGGTGAATTAAAATGACAGGCGACCGGAAGCTCGGGGTCACCCTGACAGACTGAACGGAGGTGTTCCACAAAGCGGTCACCCAATCTGCGTTTGGTCTCCCCAATGTAGAGGAGACCGCATCGTTCGATCGCAGCCCTGCCTTCGATCTATTTTATTTCCTTTCCAGTTTTAAAAAAGGGTTTCAACCCGAAACATCAACTCAAATTTCTCTCCACGGATGTTGCCTGACCTGCTGAGTTTTTCCAGCATTTTCTGTTGTTATTTCGGATTTCCAGCATCTGCAGTATTTTGCTATAGTACTCCTCCATGTTGAACACCACTTGGAAGAAGCACTGAGAGTAGCAAGGGCACTCTGGGTGGGGAACTTCAATGTCCATCACCAAGAGTGGCTCGGTAGCACCACTACTAACTGAGCTGGCTGAGTCCTGAAGGATATAGCTGCCAGTCTGGGCCTGCGACAGGTGGTGAGAGAACCAACACGAGGGAAAAACCTACTTGACCTCATTCTCACCAATCTACCGGTCGCAAATGCATCTGTCCATGACAGTATTGGTGGCAGTGTCCACCGCACAGTCATTGTGGGGACAAAGTCCCGTCTTCACACTGAGGACACCCTCCATCGTGTTGTGCGGCACTACAACTACACTACAACTACAACAACTTGTATTTATATAGCGCCTTTAACGTAGTAAATCGTCCCAGGAGTATTTTAAGACAAAAAATTTGACACCGATCCACATAAGGATAAAATAGGGCAGGTGACCAAAAGCTTGGTCAAAGAGGTAGGTTTTAAGGAGCATCTTAAAGGAGGAAAGAGAGGTAGAGAGGCGGAGAGGTTTAGGCAGGGAATTCCAGAGCTTAGGGCCCAGGCAACAGAAGGCACGGCCACCAAAGGTTGAGCGATTATAATCAGGGATGCTCAAGAGGGCAGAATTAGAGGAGCGCAGGTATCTCAGGGGGTTGTGGGGCTGGAGGAGATTACAGAGATAGGGAGAGGGCGAGGCCACGGAGGGATTTGAAAACAAGGATGAGAATTTTGAAATCAAGGCTACAGTAAATAATAATTCTAAAAGGACTAAGAGTGTTAAAAAAACAAGCCTGAAGGCTTTGTGTCTTAATGCGAGGAGCATTCGTAATAAGGTGGATGAATTAGCTGCACAAATAGATGTAAACAGATATGATGTAATTGGAATTATGGAGACAGGGTGATCAAAGCTGGGATTTCAACATCCAGGGGTATTCAATATTCAGGAAGGACAGGCAAAAAGGAAAAGGAGGTTAGGTAGCATTGCTAGTTAAAGAGGAGATTAACACATGTAGGGGGTTTTGGTTTGGGGTTTGTGTCTGGCCAGTCAGGCGTATCTGAGCTGCTCCAGCCCCGTGGGGTTCGAATCGCTTCCCCTCTGGTTCTGAACACCGGACTTATTACGAGCAGCGATATAAACAGAACGAGACCAATGGTTTGGTGCAAAGAAAACCAATGTTTATTAAAAATAGGGAAAAATAAACACTATACAGAGAAAATCACTATGTATGTATCACAATTACACTTAGCGGGGGAGGAGAAACGGACACATCGAGGGAAAATGACTAAAATGACAATTTTAGCAATCCCCTTAACTCCCACCCTTTACACCTATCTAAGTTGTCTTGCGATGGGCCAGAAAGTTTATGCTCACCAGTCTCGGATGTTAGAACACCTGCTCCGTGCCCCGTTGCCTGCCGATGTCTTTAGGGTTTTCACCGCCCAGAGCAGAGATACCCCAGTGATTCAAAGGTAACTGTCGGTATCCTGCTTCCCTGGACGGGCTCTTCATCGTCGATCTTCTTGATGGTAAGGCAGGGCACCGGAGTCCAGGCGAGAGAGAGAGAGAGATGGCTTCCCGAGGGACTACTTATACCACTTTCTGGGAGCCCTTATCACCTGCCCGATCAGCTTGTTTCTTTGTCTGACCTGGACGTGTTGAAGATGATACAAAGGAAAACGATCTGGGCCCATCGACCTGGATGGCTGGTTAATCGGTTTTTAAACGTCTCATAAGTGTTTCCCTTTGTCTAACTGGTCTTGTGATAGGGCCATTCCAGTTTGAATGCCCCGTTGATCATTTTCAAACAGTGTTGATGTCAGCTAACGAAGGTCTGAATGCAGCTATTACACATTGATTGTCTGTGCAAATGGCCTTGATGGGTTTTAATCAGAGGCCCGAATGCCACTGTTTGCTTCTCATACATAAATGCAGAAGGCCTGTCTGCCTTCTAATTTCTGGAACATTCCTTCTTTGTCAGCCCAAACCTAAACTTTGCAGGCCTTGGCCATGAGGTTGACCGTAGCCATCTTGTTGGGCCCTGGAGCCCTGGATTTTAAACTCAGTCTAGCCAGGGTTTCTCCAATAAGCCAGAAGTAAATCTTCAGGGGAGACATGAAATTTGCGAATCCTTTCACACAATAGTAAAGAAGGATATTAGCTCTGATGATGTGGAATCTGTATGGGCAGAGCTGAGAAATGCCAAGGGGCAGAAAACGTTAGTGGGAGTTGTATACAGACCCCCAAACAATAATGCTGAGGTTGGGGATGGCATTAAATGGGAAATTAGAGACTCGTGCAATAAGGGCACAGCAGTTCTCATGGGTGACTTTAATCGACATATAGATTGGGCTAACCAAATTAGTAACAATATTGTGGAGGAGGAATTCCTAGAGTGTATACGGGATAAGTCGAGGAACCAACTAGAGATCAGGTCATCTTAGACTGGTTATTATGTAATGAGAAAGGATTAATTTACAATGTTGTTGTGCGAGGCCCCTTGGGGAAGAGCGATCATAATATGATAGAATTCTTCATTAAGATGGAGAGTGAAGTAGTTGACTCAGAGACTAGGGTCCTGAATTTAAATAAAGGAAACTACAATGGTATGAGGCATGGGTTACCTAGGATGGATTGGGGAATGTTATTTAAAGGGTTGACGGTGGATAGGCAATGGCAAACATTTAAAGATCGCATGGATGAACTACAGAATTTGTTCATCCCTGTTTGGCATAAAAATAAAACAAAAATAGTGACTCAACCGTGGCTAACAAGGGAAATTAGGGATAGCATAAGATCCAAGGAGAGGACATATAATTTGGCCAGAAAAAGCAGCAAACCAGAGGATTGGGAGCAGTTTAGGATTCAGCAAAGGAGGACAAAGGGATTAATTACGAGGGGGCAAATAGAATATGAGAGTAAGCTTGCAGGGAACATAAAAACTGGCTGTAAAAGCTTCTATAGATATGTGAAGAGAAAAAGATTGGTGAAGTCAAGCGTAGGTCCCTTGCAGTCAGAATCAGGGGGATTTATAATGGGGAACAAAGAAATGGCTGACCAATTAAATACATACTTTGGTTCTGTCTTCACAAAGGAGGACACAAATAACCTCCCAGAGATTTCGGGGAATGTAGGGTCTAATGAGGGGGAGGAACTGAAAGAAATCAGTATTTGTAGGGAAATGGTGTTGGGGAAGTTGACGGGATTGAAGGCCGATAAATCCCCAGGGCCTGATAATCTACATCCTAGGGTACTTAAGGAAGTGGCCCTAGAAATAGTAGATGCATTGCTGGTCATCTTCCAAAATTCTATAGACTCTGGAATAGTTCCCATGGATTGGAGGGTAGCTAATGTAACCCCACTATTTAAAAAAGGTGGTAGAGAGAAAACGGGGAATTATTGGCTTGTAAGCCTGACATCGGTAGTGGGGAAAATGCTAGAGTCCATTATAAAAGATGTAATAGCAGAGCACTTGGAAAACATTGACAGGATCAGACAATGTCAACATGGATTTACAAAAGGTAAATCGTGCTTGACTAATCTACTGGAATTTTTTGAGGATGTAACTGGTAGAATAAATAAGGGAGAACCAGTGGATGTGGTGTATTTGGACTTTCAGAAGGCTTTCGATAAGGTCCCGCATAAGAGATTAGCGTGTAAAGTTAAAGCACATGGGATTGGGGGTAAGGTACTGACTTGGATAGAGAACTGGTTGGCAGACAGGAAGCAAAGAGTTGGAATAAACGGGTCTTTTTCCGAGTGGCAGGCAGTGACTAGTGGGGTACCGCAAGGATCGGTGCTAGGACCCCAGCTATTCACAATATATATTAATGATCTAGGCAAGGGAACTAGATGTAATATATCCAAGTTTGCAGATGACACAAAGCTGGGTGGGCGTGTGTGCTGTGAGGAGGATGCAGAGAAACTCCAGTATGATTTGGACAGGTTGGACAGATGCATGGCAGATGCAGTATAATGTGGATAAATGCGAGGTTATCCACTTTGGTGGCAAAAACAGGAAGGCAGATTATTATCTGAATGGCAATAGATTGGGAGAAGGGGAAGTGCAATGAGACCTGGGTGTCCTTGTGCACCAGTCGCTGAAGGTAAGCATGCAGGTGCAGCAGGCGGTTAAGAAGGGAAATAGTATGTTGGCCTTCGTAGCGAGAGGATGAAGGCCAACATACCACACCTTGAGTATTGTGTGCAGTTTTGGTCACCTTGTCTGAGGAAGGATGTTTTTGCCATGGAGAGAGTGCAGCGAAGATTCACCAGGCTGATACCTGGGATGGCAGGAATGACGTATGAAGAGAGATTGGATCGATTAGGCTTATATTCGCTGGAGTTTAGAAAAATGAGAGGGGATCTCATTGAAACTAATAAAATTCTAACAGGACTAGACAGACTAGATGCAGGAAGGATGTTCCCGATGGTCGGGGAGTCCAGAACCAGGGGTCACAGTCTAAGGATAAGGGGTAAGCCATTTAGGACTGAGATGAGGAGGAATTTCTTCACCCAGAGAGTGGTGAACCTGTGGAATTCTCAGAAGGCTGTTGAGTCCAACTTATTAAATATATTCAAGAAGGAGATAGATATATTTCTTAAGGCTAAAGAGATCAAGGGATATGGGGAGAAGGCAGGGACAGGGTACTGAGTTTGGATGATCAGCCATGATCGCATTGAATGGCGGAACAGGCTCGAGGGGCCGAATGGCCTACTCCTGCTCCTATCTTCTATGTTTCTAGGTTTCTATGAGGTGCTGCTTAACCGGGAGCCAATGTAGGTCAGCGAGCACAGCGGTGATTGGCGAACGGGCCACCGTGCTAAATGGGATTAGATTCAGAACAGATCTAGCAGCTCAAAACTGGGCATCCATGAGGCGCTGTGGGCCATCAGCAGCAGCAGAATTGTATTCCACCACAATCTGTAACCACATAGCCGGGCATATCCCTCACCCTACCATTACCATCAAGCCAGGGGACCAACCCTGGTTCAATAAGGAGTGTAGAAGAGCATGCCAGGAGCAGCACCAGGCGTACCTAAAAAAAATGAGGTGCCAACCTGGGGAAGCTGCAACACAGGACTACACGCATGCTAAAAGGCAGAAGCAGCATGATATAGACAGGGCTAAGCGATCCCACAATCAACGGATCAGATCAAAGCTCTGCAGTCCTGCCACATCCAGTCGTGAATGGTGGTGGACCATTAAACAACTAACGGGAGGAGGAGGCTCCATGAATATCCCCATCCTCAATGATGGAGGTGCCCAGCACGTGAGTGCAAAAGACAAGGCTGAAGCATTTGCAGCCATCTTTAGCGAGAAGTGCCAAGTGGATGGTCCATATCGGCCTCCTCCTGAGGTCCCCACCACCACAGAAGCCAGTCTTAAGCCAATTCGATTCACTCCATGTGATATCAAGAAATGGCTGAGCGCATTGGATACAGCAAAGTCTATGGGCCCCAACAAAATCCCAGCTATCGTGCTGAAGACTTGTGCTCCAGAACTAGCCGCACCTCTAGCCAAGCTGTTCCAGTACAGCGACAACACTGGCATCCATCCGACAATGTGGAAAACTGTCCAGGTATGGTCTGTCCACAAAAAGCAGGACAAACCCAATCCGACCATTTACCGCCCCATCAGTCTACTCTCAATCATCAGCAAAGTGATGGAAGGTGTCATCGACAGTGCTATCAAGCAGCACTTACTCACCAATAACCTGCTGACTGATGCCCAGTTTGGGTTCCGCCAAGACCATTCAGCACCCGACCTCATTACAGACTTGATCCAAACATGGACAAAGGAGCTGAATTCCAGAGGTGAGGTGAGAGTCACTGCCCTTGACATTAAGGCAGCATTTGACCGAGTGTGGCATCAAGGAGCCCTAGTAAAACTGAAGTCAATGGGAATCGGGGGGAAAACTCTCCACTGGCTGGAGTCATACCTAGCACAAAGGAAGATGGCTGTGGTGGTTGGAGGTCAATCATCACAGCCCCAGGACATCGCTGCAGGAGTTCCTCAGGGCAGTGTCCTAGGCCCAGCCATCTTCAGCTGCTTCATCAATGACCTTCCCTCTATCATAAGGTCAGAAATGGGGATGTTCACTGATGACTGCACAGTGTTCAGTGCCATTCACAACTCCTCAGATAATGAAGCAGTCCATGCCCGCATGCAACAAGACCTGGACGACATTCAGGCTTGGGCTGATAAGTGGCAGGTAACATTCGCGCCACACAAGTGCCAGGCAATGACTATCTCAAACAAGCAAGAGTCTAACCACCACCCCTTGACATTCAGCATGACCATCGCTGAATCTCCCACCATCAACATCCTGGGGGTCACCATTGACCAGAAACTTAACTGGACCAGCCACTTAAATACTGTGGCAACAAGAGCGGTTCAGAGGCTAGGTATTCTGCGGCGAGTGTCTCACCTCCTGACTCCCCAAAGCCTTTCCACCATCTACAAGGCACAAGTCAGGAGTGTGATGGAATACTCTCCACTTGCCTGGATGAGTGCAGCTCCAACAACACTCAAGAAGCTTGACACTATCCAGGACAAAGCAGCCCGTTAGATTGGCAGCCCATCCACCACCTTAAACATTCACTCCCTCCACCACCGGCGTACCGTGGCTGCAGTGTGTACCATCTACAAGATGCACTGCAGCAACTCGCCAAGGCTTCTTCAACAGCACCTCCCAAACCCGCGACCTCTTCCACCTCGAAGGATAAGGGTCACACACCATCCTGACTTGGAAATATATCGGCCGTTCCTTCATCGTCGCTGGGTCAAAATCCTGGAACTCCCTCCCGAACAGCACTGTGGGAGTACCTTCACCACACGGACTGCAGCGGTTCAAGAAGGCGGCTCACCACCACCTTCTCAAGGGCAACTAGGGATGGGCAATAAATGCTGGCCTTGCCAGTGACACCCACATCCCAGGAACGAATAAATAAAAAACCTCCTCCAGCCTTATACCCCACCACACCCTTAGGTTATCTGATGATCTTCTGAGCATCTCCCCTCCGCCACCCCTCTCACCCTGTGATTGGTGGAAGACCTTTCAGCCGTCTCAGCATCAGTCCCTGAAATTCCTTCCCTAAACCCCTCCTCCGATCCGCCCTCACTCTCCCCCTCAAAATCTATCTGCTCAACCAAACTTTTAGAGAGTGAAAGAAACAGAGAGAGAGAGATTGATAGAGAGAGAGATCGATGGAGAGAGAGATAGGGAGAGAGAGTGATAGAGCAAGAGAGAGCGAGTGATAGAGAGAGTGATAGAGAGTGATAGTGATAGAGACACGACAAACACATATCATTCCTTAACCTATCATAGTAAAAGATCAAACTTAACATGAAATCCTTATATATTTCGACCTGGAATATCCAAGGTCTACGCTCTTCGGTGCTAGACGTGAAGAGTAGGACCCCAGAGTTCATAGATGAAACTAAAGATCTGGATATCATCATTTTACAGGAAACTTGGTATAGAGGAGAAGGACACACTGGCCGTCCCCAAGGGTACACAGAGCTGGTGCTCCCCTCCAATAAATTACCAGGAGTAACCCAAGGCAGAGACTCCGGAGGCATACTGATTTGGTATAAAACAGAGCTTAAGAATTGCATCAAATTTATAAAAAAGGGCAAAAACCACATGTGGCTCAAAATTGAGAGGGGGATTATCTCTAACCCCCAAGATGTTTTCATTTGCGCACTCTATATCCCCCCAATCGAATCCCCGTACTTTAAAGAGGACACCTTCTCCAACATGGAGAGGGAGATTATCCAATTCCAGGCCCAGGGGAACGTGTTGATCTGTGGTGACCTCAACTCAAGAACTGGCGAAGAACCAGACTTCACCAATAATCAGGGAAACAATTACATATTCGGGAATAACCACTTCGATATCCCTTCCCATCCATACAGGCATAACTGCGACAAGCAGACAAATACCAACGGAAAACAGCTCCTGCAGCTCTGTCGAAGCCTGGGTCTGTATATTGTCAATGGTAGGTTCATGGGAGACCTCCTAGGAAGATCGACCTATTGCTCACCTCTTGGCTGTAGCACCGTAGACTATATGATTATGGATTTGGACCCATCCTCTTTCAGAGCATTCACAGTCAAACCACAAACAACACTGTCAGACCACAGTCAAATTACTATGTATCTTAAAAAGACAGAAACAACCAACACAGAAACACAACCCAGTAAGCTGTACAACACCAAAAATCGTACAGATGGGCCAAAAACAGCACGGAAAAATACCAGAAAGCAATTAGCAATGAATCAACTCAAGCTCTATTGGACACCTTTCTGGATAGCATATACACTCACAATAAAGAAGGCGTAAACCGGGCAGTGAATAACCTAAACAATATTTTTGATAATTTGGCAACAAGGTCAAACTTGAAAGCTCGCAAGAACAAACCCAAAACAAAAAACTATGCAAAATGGTTTGACCCAGATTGCCATAACATGAGGAAAAAACTTAGAAAAATATCAAACCAAAAACACAGACAGCCAGAAAACGAGGAATTACGCCTTACTTATTGTCAGACACTAACACAATACAGAAACACACTCAGAACCAAAAAAGAGCAGTATATTAAGAATACACTCAGCTCCATTGAGGAATCCATTGGTTCCAATTGTTTCTGGGACAACTGGAATACATTACACAAAAAACAACACGACGAATTGGCCATTCAAAATGGAGACATATGGGAAAACCACTTTGAAAAATTATACCAGAAAAACACACTAAGGCCAGAGCAACACCAAATATGCAAAAAACTGGAAAAGCTCGAAATGGCCATAAAAGATAACCAAAACCCGCTAGACTCCATAATAACAGAAAAAGAACTAGTTGAAAAACTCAAGGACCTGCGACCAGGAAAAGCTTGCGGTGCAGACGGCACACTAAGCGAGATGCTTAAACACACAGACGATAAAATGAAACTGGCTATCCTAAAACTCTTCAACTTGGTTCTGAGTGTCGGTTACTTCCCTGATATCTGGAACAAAGGACTCATAACGCCCATATACAAAAGTGGGGACAAAGTCGACCCAAATAACTATCGAGGCATCTGTGTAAACAGTAACCTGGGGAAGGTATTCTGTAGTATCATAAACAAAAGACTTATAAACTTCCTTGAGGAGCACAATGTCTTGGGTAAAAGCCAAATTGGATTCCTGCCAAACTATAGAACATCAGATCATATCTTCACCCTACAGACCCTAATTGACAAACACGTTCATCAAAACAAAAGCAAAATCTACGCATGCTTTATAGATTTCCAGAAGGCTTTCGACTCCATCTGGCACGACGGTTTATTCCTGAAACTTATCGAAAGCGGGGTAGGGGGAAAAACATATGATGTAATTAAATCAATGTATACAAACAACAAATGTGCAGTTAAAATTGGAGACAAATAAACAAAATACTTCCCACAGGGGCGGGGGGTGACGCAGGGCTCGCCCATCTCACCGACACTCTTTAATATTTACATAAATGAACTGGCAAAACTACTTAAACAATCTACAGCACCCGGCCTCACCCTATATGAATCCAAGGTTAAATTCCTCCTCTATGCAGATGACCTGGTTCTGCTGTCACCAACTAAGGAGGGTCTACAGCAGAACCTGGATCTGCTGGAGTCGTTCTGCCAGACCTGGGCCCTGACAATAAATCCCCAAAAAACCAAAGTCCTTGTGTCCCAGCAAAGATCCAGACATCAGGGACCCAAAACAAATTTCACACTAGCAACAACCAAAATTGAACAAACCACTAACTACACATACTTGGGCTTAAAAATCAGTTCTACGGGAAATTTCCATCTGGCTGTGAATGAACTGAAAGAGAAAGCAAGAAGGGCTTTCTATGCCATTAAAAAATCAATCCAAATAGAAATCCCAATTAGCATTTGGCTCAAAATTTTTAAATCAGTAATTGAACCAATTGCACTCGATGGCAGTGAGGTGTGGGGACCGCTAACTCAACAAGAATTTGCAAAATGGGACAAACACCCAATTGAGATCCTACATGCAGAATTCAGTAAAAGTATCCTCCGGACTCAAAGGAAAACCGTAAACAATGCATGCAGGGCAGAACTAGGCCAATATCCATTAATAATCACTATCCAAAAAAGAGCCACCAAATTTTGGAAACACCTAGAAATGAGCAACCCCCAATGCTATCATTACGAAGCCCTGAAATGCCAAGAGAGGACCATAAATCATAGAGTCATAGGCCTAGAAATTCAGTTGGTTGCGCCAGCCGGTAGCGCCTTAGGAGGAGTAGATGTCGGGCGCTAGGCGGCTAGCGGCCGGGCGCAGCGCGAACTGCGCCTCTCCCCAACTTCACTAGAGATTTAGCGGCGGCGCAAAGTCTTTGCGCGCGCAGATCCTGACGTCATATCCTCGTGCAACGCCCTTTGTGCGCCCCCAACCGGAAATTCAGTCGCGACACCCCATTGTGCGCCTGGCGCCCCTAGCGACTGGTAGAGTGGAACGGTGCTCAGTTGATGCGGGGGGCGCAAATTAAAGGGCACTCCTCCTGCACTATAAAAGGCTGCCATTTCGCAGCACTCCTTCTTGAGAGACGGATCTTTGCAGAGAGACCAAGGTAGAGAGCTTTCTGCTTTGGCTCAACACTCGGACAGGTACTTGTGGCTTCAGGCCACAGCTTTCCACTTGTCTTTGCCTCATTGACATATCATTCTTTGCTAACATATTATGGGGGCTGCAATGGGTGCAAACGCTGGCTTTCTCCATTGCATCCAAAGGGCTCACAGACGCTGTGAGAGAGTGGCAGCCCTGGCTAGACGGAGAGGGGGCAACAGGCATCGGGAAAGGAGGCCTTACCCACCCAGGGTATACCGCCAGCATTTCTCCTATCTCAACATGTCTGACGAGCAGTGTGTTCGGAGGCTGCGATTCCGAAGGGAGGTGGTCACAGAGATCTGCCACCTGCTTGGCGGTGATCTGCAGCCACAGCTGAGGAGCAGGACGTCTCTGTCGGTGGCAGTGAAGGTGACGGTGGCTCTCAACTTCTATGCCACCGGCTCCTTCCAATCCGCGACTGGGGACATTTCCAACATCTCCCAGTTCGCCGTGCATTGCTGCATCCGCCAGGTGACCAATGCCCTTTTCAAAAGGAGACGTCAGTTCATCTCCTTCTCCATGGCCCTTGCCAAGCAGCAACAGCGTGCAATGGGCTTTGCAGCATTCGCGGGCTTCCCCATGGTGCAGGGCGCCATTGACTGCACGCATGTGGCTTTGCGGGCACCTCTGAAGAATGCCGAGGATTACCACAACCGGAAGGGCTACCATTCGCTCAACGTCCAGCTGGTGTGTGGCCACAGGCAGCTCATCCTAGCTGTCAATGCCCGCTTTCCAGGCAGCAGCCACGATGCCTTCATCCTGCGACAGACTTCTGTGGCAGACATGTTCCAGGCCCAGCCTCACCCACGAGGATGGCTTATCGGGGACAAAGGCTATCCTTTGTGTACCTGGCTGATGACCCCGCTCCGTGCGCCCAGCACCCCTGCTGAAGAGGGATACAACGAAAGCCATCAAGCGACCAGGAACATCATCGAACAAACAATCGGTGTCCTGAAGCAACGGTTCCGCTGTCTGGATCGTTCCGGTGGAGCCCTACAATATTCGCCGGAGCGAGTCTCCCATTTCGTGGTCATTTGCTGCATGCTGCACAACCTGGCTATCCGCAGGACTCAGCCACTGCCACCAGAGATTGGAGGACCACCTGAGGAGGAGGAGGAGGAGGAGGAGGAGGAGGAGGACCAGCACAGGAGGGAGGCAGAAAGTGCAAGGGCCGCCCGTCGCCGGCTTATTGAACGTCGCTTCTAGGCCCCCTCTCAGGGAATGGCTTGTGCCAATGTCAGCAGATGAATGTACCCGCTCCACAAGCCCTCAGCCGAGCAGGGCAACCAGGACTTGACAAAAAAAACCATACACAGTGCAATTTAAGAACAATAATTTATTGCAAACCTCTGCCCTTCCCACATTACAACCTCATGTGGAGAAGCCTCCCCAAAAACTCAAAACTACCAGTCTTGGCCTTACAAAAAGAAAGAAAGACACCAGTCTCGGCCTTACAAAAACCCAACTACACCAATCTCGGCCTTACAAAAAGCACCAGGCATTTGTGCAGAACTTCAACTTTTTGCCCTGCGAGGGCGATGCCTTTCGCATCCTTGCCTGGCCCCTGCCCGCCCTGCTGCTCCTCCTCAATGGGAGCCCAGTGGCTGCAGCAAGGCTGGGGGAAGGCTGCCGAGGGTCAGATGGCGAGACGGCAGATGCCCTTGGGGGTCGGCCTGGACCAGCTCTGGCCTTGGAGTGGCCGGCTGCTGACTGCTCCAACTCTGCCTGGGCGGCAGCAGTCTGTCCAGTGGCTCGTGGCAGCTGCAATGGCGGAGTGGCAGTGTCGGCTGCAGGAATGGTGCCAACCTGGCAGATCGCAGGTGCTCGCTGGTCGCCTGAGACATTGGCACTCGCACGGGCCAGCACTGCAGCATGCGCAGCAAACAGCTGAAGAACAGACTGCTAGGCTGCTGCTGCGTGGCGGGTGCCGTGGCGATGCCTGGCTGATCCAGCGAGGGTGGCAGCAGTTAGTGCCCGTGTGGCCCTGGTCTGTGTCCGCATGACAACAGCCAGTGAATGGACGGCATGACTGAGCACTTGGCTTGAAGCCGCCTGTGCTGCCGCGAAGTCCTGTAGACTCCTGGCCTGTGCTGCTCCAAATTGCTGCACACTCCTTGACAAAGACTCAATGGAGTCAGGCATCCTTGCCACTGCAGCCATGAGCTCATTGTGCCTGCGCTCAGCCTGGACGGCCATTTCCTCCAGGAGCCGCACCTCCTCTGCGCTGACCGTCGCAGGACTGGAGGCCGCACTCACCCTCTGGGGAGAAGTCCGCCGAGCTTCCCCACCCCTCCCGCGTTGCTGCAGGCCGCTGGGCCCCGGAGCTTCACTCTCCTCCGACCCTTCCCCCCGGCTCCCCTCCAGGGAAGACGTGTCCCCTTCCTCGCCATGGGCTGGCGCGGCTGAGGGTGGCACTGATGGGCCGGCTTCCTCTTCCTCCTCCTCGAATTCGGAAGCGCTGACAGTGGCAGCTTGAGGGCCCGCCTCCTCACCTGGCGATTCACCATCTGAAAGCAGGTAGGCACAAGAGTAGCTTTAGAGTGAGGACAGGGCGGCAGCGAGGGAGGCATGAGTGGTGCCATTCACTGCATTGGTCGGACAGTGGCAAAGGATGCTGATCTGAGGCGCAAGTGGAACGAGAGAGGTCAAAAAGGTGATGCCCTTACCATTGGTGCCCAGAACAGGGTCGGCATCTCCAGTGGCGACGGGGCCAATCAGCCGGCCTGCCATAATGCGCTCCACACGCTGGTCGAGGTCGGAGAGCTCTTTGACGTCAGGATGGCCTCCCCCGGTGTCAGTTCGTTTCCGCCGGTTGTGCGCCACCTTGGCCTGCAAGAGAAAGGACGGCCTCTAAGTACAGTGTGTAGCCCTGATCTTGTCTGCACTGCCTCCCATGGTCGAAGAGCTTGTACAGTGTGTAAAGTGCTGAATGTGCAAGTGATTTTCATGACAGTCCCATAGCTGCTGGATGAGGGCTGGCCATTAGGGCGTTCAGGTCCCTTTGCCCATAAAGTGAGGTGCACATGCAGGGATGAGGAGGACACTGGAAAGGGTACTCACCCTGACAACCCGAGTGAGGTCGTTGAACTTCTTCCAGCATTGCACAGGAGTCCTGGCAACCACGCTGTTGGAAGACACCCTGTTGGAGACCTCCCTCCAGGCTTTCCGGTAGGCGCTGGGCAGCGGCCTCTTGCCACCTTCTGGGAACAGAACATGGCGCCTGCGCTCCACTCCGCCAACCAGCAGCCTCAGGTCACCGTCACTGAAGTGCTGCGCTCTCTCCCTGGCCTTCTCCATAGCCCTGGGCGTTGTGCAGGTGAAGCTGAAGTGGTCAGGCCTAGGTTGAGGGCTGCAGTGTGCAGGGCGTGGCAGGCAAACAAATCCACCCTCCCCCTTTAAGAGCTGACCGGCGCCAGAGTGTCTGCCATCAATCAACAACTCGCCACACCGGCGCTGTGCCCGGCCTCGGGGGTATCGCTCAGCACCGCCAGCTTAGCGCCTAAAGATAGTCGTGCATCGCCTGTTTTAGCGCAGCAGCAACCTCTTGGGGCGATGCGACTGAATATCGGCGAAGGTGGCGCGACTTTGCGCCGGGCGCAAACTTTAGCGGCCGCCCGACTTTACCGCCCCAAAAGTGGCTATATTGAATTTCTAGGCCATAGAGTTATACAGCACAGAAAGAGGCCCTTCGGCCCATCGTGTCTGCGCCGTCCATCAAGCCCTGTCCAATCTAATCCCATTTTCCAGCAATTGGTCCATAGCCTTGTATGCAATGGCATTTCAAGTGCTCATCCAAATGCTTCTTGAATGTTGTGAGGGTTCCTGCCTCTACCACCCTTTCAGGCAGTGAGTTCCAGACTCCAACCACCCTCTGGGTGAAAAAGTTCCTCCTCAAATCCCCTCTAAACCTCCTGCCCCTTACCTTGAATCTATGCCCCCTTGTTATTGACCCCCCTACTAAGGGGAAAAGTTCCTCTTTATCTACCCTATCTATGCCCCTCATCATTTTGTACACCTCAATCAGGTCCCCCCTCAGCCTTCTTTGCTCCAAGGAAAACAACCCCAGCCTGTTTAGTCTTTCTTCATAGCTGAGGCGCTCCATCCCAGGGAACATCCTCGTGAATCTTCTCTGCACCCTCTCCAAAGCAATCACATCCTTCCTATAGTGAGGCGACCAGAACTGCACACAGTACTCCAGCTGTGGCCTCACCAGCGTTTTGTACAGCTCCATCATAACCTCCCTGCTCTTATATTCTATGCCTCGGCTAATGAAGGCAAGTATCCCATATGCCTTTTTAACCACCTTATCTACCTGTTCCGCTGCCTTCAGGGATCTATGTACATGTACACCAAGGTCCCTCTGGCCCTCTGTGCTTCCTAGGGTCCTACCACTCATTGTGTATTCCCCTGCCTTATTTGTCCGTCCAAAATGCATCACCTCGCACTTTTCAGGGTTAAATTCCATTTGCCGCTTTTCCGCCCATCTGACCAACCCGTTTATATCGTCCTGTAGCCTGAGGCTTTCCTCCTCGCAATTTACCACCCCACCAATTTTCGTGTCATCTGCGAACTTACTGATCATACCTTTGACATTCTCATCCAAATCATTTATGTAGATCACAAACAACAAGGGACCCAGCACCGATCCCTGAGGTACCCCACTGGACACAGGCTTCCAGTCACAAAGGCAACCTTCGACCATCACCCTCTGCCTCCTGCCACTCAGCCAGTTTAGGATCCAACGTGCCAAGGCACCCTGGATCCCATGGGCTCTTACCTTCTTGACCAGTCTCCTATGCAGGACTTAGTCAAAAGCCTTACTGAAGTCCATGTATACCACATCCACAGCATTTCCCTCATCCACACACCTTGTCACCCCCTCAAAAAATTCAATCAGATTGGTCAGACATGATTTACCCTTGACAAAGCCATGCTGACTATCCCCGATTAATCCTTGCCTCTCCAAGTGGAGACTAATTTTGTCCCTCAGAATTTTTTCCAATAATTTCCCTACCACAGATGTTAGGCTCACTGGCCTGTAATTCCCTGGTTTATCCCTGCTACCCTTCTTGAATAATGGTACTACGTTAGCTGTTCTCCAGTCCTCTGGTACATCCCCTGTGGCCAGAGAGGTTCTGAAAATTTGTGTCAGAGCCCCTGCAATCTCCTCCTTTGCCTCACACAGCAGCCTGGGACACATCTCATCCGGGCCTGGGGATTTATCCACTTTTTGGCCTGCTAAAACCGCTAGTACCTCCTCCCTCTCGATGCTAATATGTTCAAGTATGTCACAGTCCCCTTGCCCGATTTCTATGTCTACATCGTCTTCCTCCATAGTGAACACAGATGCAAAAAATTCATTTAAAACCCCGCCTACATCATCTGGCTCTACACACAGATTGCCACTTTGGTCCCTAATGGGCCCTACCCTTTCCCTGGTTATCCTCTTGCCCTTAATATACTTATAAAACATCTTAGGATTTTCCTTTATTTTGCTCGCCAGTGTTATTTCATGGCCCCTCCTCGCTCTCCTAATTTCTTTTTTAAGTATGCCCCTGCACTTTTTATACTCCTCTAGGGCTTCCTCTGTCTTTAGTCTTTTGTAACTGCCAAAAGCCCCCCTTTTTTTCCTAATGCATTTTTGTATATCCCTTGTCATCCAAGGTTCCCTTTGCTTGTTGGTCCCACCCTTGACCTTTACGGGAACATGTTGGCGTTGTACTCTCTCTATTTCCCTTCTGAAAGTCTCCCACTGCTTTGATGTGGATTTTCCTATAAGTAGCTGCTCCCAGTCCACTTTGGCCAGATCCTGCCTTATCATATTAAAATCGGCCTTCCCCCAATTTAGAACCCTTATTTCCGGGCCTTCTTTGTCTTTTTCCATGACCACCTTAAATCTCACCGAATTATGGTCACTGTCGCCAAAATGCTATCCTACTGACACTTCCACCACTTGCCCGGCTACATTCCCTAGAATTAGGTCCAGTACCGCCCCCTCTCTTGTCGGACTTTCCACATGCTGGCTCAAAAAGCTCTCCTGGGTGCACTTTAAGAATTCTGCACCCTCTAAGCCTTTCACACTCTGACTATCCCAATTAATATTGGGGAAGTTGAAATCCCCCACTATTATTACCCTATTATTTTCGCACTTCTCTGAGATTTGCCTACATATCTGTTCCTCTATCTCCCCCTGACTGTTTGGGGGCCTATAGTACACTCCCAGCAAAGTGCTTGCCCCCTTTTTGTTTTTAAGTTCTACCCATATGGCCTCATGAGAGGAACCCGCTAATATATCATCCCTCCTTACAGCAGTAATTGACTGCTTGATTAATATTGCAACACCCCCTCCCCTTTTACACCCCCCTCTGTCTCGCCTGAAGATTCTATACCCCGGAATATTGAGCTGCCAGTCCTGACCCTCCCTCAACCATGTCTCCGTGATAGCAACAATATCGTACTCCCATGTGTTCAACAACAACTTCAGTTCATCCACCTTCTTTGCAAGACTCCTTGCATTAAAATAAATGCCTTCCAGCCTTGCCATATTCCCTTTTGCCTTCACATATTTGCTCTGCCTTCCCAGCTGACTTGTTTTTTCCTCCGTATTTGGCTGTAATTCACCCCCTACTATAGCTCCACTCTGTATCCCATCCCCCTGTCAAGTTAGTTTAAACCCCCCCCCCCAACAGTGCTAGCAAACCTCCCCGCAAGAATATTGGTCCCCCTCTGGTTCAGGTGTAAACCGTCCGACTTGTACAAGTCCCACCTTTCCCAGAAGCAGACCCAGTGATCCAGGAAACTAAAGCCCTCCCTCCTGCACCAACTCTTTAGCCACGCATTCATCTGTTCTATCTTCCTATTCCTATACTCACTGGCACGTGGCACCGGGAGTAATCCAGAGATTACAACCTTTGAGGTCCTGCTCTTTAATCTTCTACCTAGCTCCCTAAATTCTTGCTGCAGGACCTCATCCCTCTTTTTACCTATGTCGTTGGTACCAATGTGGACCACGACCTCTGGCTGTTCGCCCTCCCCCTCCAGAATGCCCTGCAGCCGCTCAGTGCCATCCTTGACCCTGGCACCAGGGAGGCAACAAACCATCCTGGATTCACGTCTACGGCCACAGAAACGCCTATCTGTTCCCCTTACTATAGAATCCCCTACCACTATTGCTCTCCCACTCTTTCTCCTCCCTTCCTGGGCAGCAGGGGCACCCCCAGTGCCAGGAAGTTGGCTGCTGCTGCCTTCCTCTGGTAAGTCATCCCCCTCAACAGTATCCAAAGCGGTATACCTGGTTGAACGGGGGATGGCCACAGGGGTCTCCTGCACTACCTGCCTGCTTCTATTGTTCCGCCTGGTGGTCACCCATTTCCCTTCTGCCTGAGCCGCCCTACCCTGCAGCGTGACCAACTCACTGTACGAGTAATTCGCGACCCTCTCAGCATCGTGAATGCTCCACAACCCATCCACCCGCAGCTCCAGCGCCGCAAGACGGCCCGTTAGTAGCTGCAGCTGGATGTATTTCTGGCACACGTGTTGGTCAGGGACACTGGCAGCATCCCTGAATTCCCACATAGAGCAAGAGGAGCACATCACGGGGCTGGGCTCTCCTGGCATGACCTACCCCTTTAATCAATTTAAATTAACTTAGTTCAATACCACCAAAGAAGAATACCCTCAGTCAACTAGTCCTGGGACTCAGTGAAGTAACTACTAACACTACTAACAATAACCAGCCCCAGGACAGTGACAGCGTAACACAAAGAATCCAACCCAACACAATCGTCACTAAGCAAAAGGAAAAATACCTGTCATATTGGACAGAAACAACAAAAACCCAAAGCAAACTCAATTGCTACTTGGCCCTAAACAGACAATACAACATGGCTGATTACCTGACCATGGTAAGGGATAGCAAACTGAGAAAAACCTTGACAATGTACAGACTTAGTGAACATAGCCTGGCGATCGAAAAAGGTAGACACAGGCAGACCCGACTACCAAGAGAGGACAGGATATGCTCTCACTGCAGTCAGGGAGTGGTGGAGACAGAGATGCACTTCCTCACAGCTTGTAGAAAATATCAGGGCATAAGGGAGAATTTCTACCCAAAATTCACAAAAATATGCCCGGAATTCAGAAATTTGAATGACGACCAAAAACTCCCATACCTACTAGGGGAAGAGAGAAATTGTGTAACCTTAGCGGCACACTATGTTACAGCTTGCCATAAACAGAGGGACAACCACTAAATATAAGAAAAGGGTATATACAAATTATATGAATGTATATTTATACACTCAGGGATATATCTGTTTATACACTGTATGGATAGATCTGTATTTTTGTGTTCAACCATGAATGTTTTTCAATGCTTTGGCAACATAAGATGTACCTTGTCATGCCAATAAAGCGATTTGAATTGAATTGAAAATTGATAGAGAGAGAGACAGAGAGAGAGAGACAGAGAGAGAGAGACAGAGAAAGTGAGAGACAGAGAGAGAGACAGAAAGAGAGAGAGACAGAGAGAGAGAGAGAGAGAGGGAGACAGAGAGAGAGGGACAGAGAGAGAGAGACAGAGAGAAAGGGAGTCAGAAAGCGAGACAGAGAGAGAGAGTGAGAGAGAGAGAAGCTGAGAGACAGACAGAACACCTTGTCAATCCTTGCAATCTGGGGACTTTTGCACTGGAGCAGCCAAACCTGTCGGTCAACATTCTAAATGTTAGTGAGGACACAGAGCAGGGACGGGGTGGGGAGGGGGAGGGGAGAGGGAGGGGGAGGGGAGGGGGAGGGGGAGGGGAGAGGGAGGGGGAGGGGAGTGGGAGGGGGAGGGGAGGGGGAGGGGAGAGGGAGGGGGAGGGGAGAGGGAGGGGGAGAGGGAGGGGGAGGGGAAAGGGAGGGGAGGGGGAGGGGAGAGGGAGGGGGAGGGGAGAGGGAGGGGGAGGGGAGGGGAGGGGAGAGGGAGGGGGAGGGGAGTGGGAGGGGGAGGCGAGGGGGAGGGGAGAGGGAGGGGGAGGGGGAGAGCGAGGGGGAGAGGGAGGGGGAGGGGAGAGGGAGGGGAGGGGGAGGGGAGAGGGAGGGGGAGGGGAGAGGGAGGGGGAGGGGAGAGGGAGGGGGAGGGGAGTGGGAGGGGGAGGGGAGTGGAGAGGGAGGGGGAGGGGAGGGGAGAGGGAGGGGGAGGGGAGTGGGAGGGGGAGGGGAAGGGGAGGGGGCGAGGGAGGGGGAGAGGGAGGGGGAAGGGAGAGGGAGGGGGAGGGGAGAGGGAGGGGGAAGGGAGAGGGAGGGGGAGGGGAGAGGGAGGGGGAGAGGGAGGGAGAGGGGAGAGGGAGGGGGAGAGGGAGGGAGAGGGGAGACACCACTTGCTCCTTAATGTGAAACAGAGAGCGGCCGAGTGCCTTTGGGTTATTTATTTAAATCATGATTAATAGTCAGCCATGGCCCAGTGGGACGCGTTCTTGCCTCTGAGTCAGAAGGCTGTGGGTTCACAGTCCCACTCCAGAAACTTGAGCACAAAATTCTAGGCTGACACTCCCAGTGCAGTGCTGACGGAGTGCTGCACTGTCAGAGGTTCCGTCTTTCAGATAAGACGTTAAAGCGAGGCCCCGTCTGTTCTCTCAGGTGGGTGTCCCATGACACTATTTCGAAGAAGAGCAGGGGTAGTTCTCCCCGGTGTCCTGGGGCCAATATTTATCCTTCAACCAACATCACTAAAACAGATTATCTGGTCATTATCACATTGCTGTTTGTGGGAGTTTGCTGTGCACAATATGGCTGCCGCGTTTCCTACATTACAACAGTGACTGCACTTCAAAAAGTACTTCATTGGCTGTGAAGCGCTTTGGGACGTCCAGTGGTCGTGAAAGGTGCTATAGAAATGCAAGTCTTTCTTTCAGTCTTTTTATAATGGGGGAGGTAGGCCTGGCAATAGCCATCTCACAGTGACAATAGATGCACAATTTCAAAATTCAGTTTGACATTTCAAACAGAGATAGTCAAGTTAATAATTGGGGATCCAGGGGTCTGTGCCAGTCCAGTAACCGCTCCCCCACCCCCCGTCCCCGCTAGGCCATTCTGTCATGTCCCCTTTGTATCTCCTGCTGCTACTCTATGGACAGCAGAAGTGAATCTGCAGATTTACACAACTGGCAAACCATCACAGAACCCCAGGAAACCAGGCTAACTGCAGCAACACTGGACATCGCAGGAAACCAGGAAACCAGGCTAACTGCAGCAACACTGGACATCACAGAACCCCAGGAAACCAGGCTAACTGCAGCAACACTGGACATCGCAGGAAACCAGGAAACCAGGCTAACTGCAGCAACACTGGACATCACAGAACCCCAGGAAACCAGGCTAACTGCAGCAACACTGGACATCACAGAACCCCAGAAAACCAGGCTAACTGCAGCAACACTGGACATCACAGAACCCCAGGAAACGAGGCTAACTGCAGCAACACTGGACATCGCAGGAAACCAGGCTAACTGCAGCAACACTGGACATCGCAGGAAACCAGGAAACCAGGCTAACTGCAGCAACACTGGACATCGCAGAACCCCAGGAAACCAGGCTAACTGCAGCAACACTGGACATCGCAGGAAACCAGGAAACCAGGCTAACTGCAGCAACACTGGACATCGCAGGAAACCAGGAAACCAGGCTAACTGCAGCAACACTGGACATCACAGAACCCCAGGAAACCAGGCTAACTGCAGCAACACTGGACATCGCAGGAAACCAGGAAACCAGGCTAACTGCAGCAACACTGGACATCGCAGAACCCCAGGAAACCAGGCTAACTGCAGCAACACTGGACATCGCAGAACCCCAGGAAACCAGGCTAACTGCAGCAACACTGGACATCGCAGAACCCCAGGAAACCAAGCTAACTGCAGCAACACTGGACATCACAGAACCCCAGGAAA